>NC_056735.1:745237707-745362707 GCF_019279795.1 Protopterus annectens | reverse complement strand
AAGGTAAGGTAGGTGTACACCTGTGTGCCCAGATCTCTCACTTCTGAATATGTACTTAAGTTGTTGAAACTGATGTGCTATGTAGCAGGGCCATTGCTGGTACTCAAAGGAATGATAGTGCATATATTTGCATGTAGTTTAACCCATGATTGTGTCAACACTTATTTGGTCATGAATGACACTCTTGTAGTATGTTGACATAATTTGAAAGTCTATGACTTCTGCCAGTTTGCAGGCATCAGCAAACTTTGTCAGTCTCCGACATTCAGTTTGTGTTTGTATGTTGAATACATGGATTCCAAATGTTAGAGGACCCAGGACTGAAACCTGTGGAACACCACTGGTTACAGCTCTGCTATTGGAGGTGGATACCCCTAGTCTGACTATATGAGTGCTATCAGTAAGCCAGTTAGTGATCCATCTAATGATATTACTGTTGCTGGCCAGCTGGGTGCATTTGTCAATGATACCTGAGTGGGAGATAATGTCAAATGACTTGGCTAATTCCAGGTGGTTGTATGCACAGATGTCCCCTCATCCAGGTCATTGGTGACTGCCTCATACATGTCCACCAGGTTTAACAGACATGATTTGCCTAGCATAGATCCAAACAATGTAGGGGCAAGTGTTTTTAGATTGCCTATATCTTTGTTGATACGCTCCATGATGAGTTGCCCTATGGCCATACAGATATGGCTAGTCAGGCTAATAGGCCTATAGCTCCTGTGGTGAGTGGATGCATCACCTCTGTGCAATTGGATAACAGTGGCTGATTTTCAGTTAGCTGAGATGCAGCCAGTAGTTACACAATTTTAAAGAGTTTCCAATGGTGTTGGTAATCCATGTTGGATATCATGTAGGATGCAGCCTGGGACGTTAGCAGGTGCAATAGATGCTGTGTTTGTCACCTTAGAGAGACCATTTTGTACCTGTTCTTTAGAGATACAAAGTATGGGACAGGTTGTAGGAATGTCATGGTGTACGTATGGTGGGGACAGGGGAGTACAGTTGTCACAGAACCTATTGGCCAACACGTTAGCTATGTCTACAGGCTTATTATATGTAATATCATTATGTATGAGTTTGGCAGCAATGTGGGCCTTTCCTTTTACATTACACATGTAACTGCACAATACCTTTTGGTCTTCTTTGTGGAGGAGGCTAATTTATCCCCTTACTTTGTTTTGCAGGACTTCACAACAATACATATTTGCTTGTTTAAACTGAGGAGGGGATGTCACAATTTCAGGGGGTCTCCTTCCCTCCTAATGTGAGACACCAATGTCTACCTCCTATTGTAAAGCCTGCTAATGGCAGTTGCCCACCAGGCAGGTTTGCTGTGCCATGAGGAGCTTGTTTTGCACCTGGCAGGTGCAGATGAGTCAATGCATTTGTATCGGTGCTTGTATAAAGCATTTGTGTAGAGCTTGGCATAGTTGCCTGTTCCATCTGAGGGGGTGGTGCAGTCAAGCTATTTATACCATTAGATAGTAAGTTATAATCTGCTTTGTTGAACTTTATTACTTTATATGCTGTGGGGGGGGGGGCAAGTGTGATACTTACTTTGAATGACACCAATTTGTGGTCACATCTCAACAGGGAGGACCTCACAGTGGAGGATGTTCACTGATCACCCATATTGGTAAGCACCCAATCCAGTATGTTGTCTTCCCTTGTGTGGATGCCAACCCACTGGTCCAGAGCATTGTAGTTAAGGAAGTTGACTAACCTATGGGCAACTGAGTATGAGCAAGAGTAATCTATGCAATAGGTGGGTAGTTAAAGTCAACCAAAGCCATCTTGCTTTGATGTGTCTTGATAGACTCAAGTAGATCCATTTAAGCACAATGGGTATCCTGATTCATGGATTTGCTTCTGTAGCTGGCAATGTCATGATTAGATGCCCTACAATCAGTCAATAGCACCTGCAATTTTTCCAGGGAATCATACTGTCTAACAAATCTGGATGTGTATCTATCCTTCATGAATATGGATACACCACCTCCATTACTTTGTACACTTTAAGTCTGAGGTCTGAATGTGTGGAAGGAGCTGCAGCCTGGTATGGCTGTGGTGCTTTCCTCAGGCTTGACCCAGGTGTCTGTGACTACACAAACGTCTGCGTCTTTCAAGGTGGGGAAAGCTTCCACTAAGTGGAGTTCAGTGGTAACATTCCTAGTGTTAGCAGCATAACTGTGATGTTGTTTGTAGATGGGGTTTTCTCATTGAAAAGTATTTCCTTGTGACACTGCCTAGAAGGCACTATATGGGTGTGGCAACAGCCTTGGCCAGTTGCCAAAATCCCATGGGTGACAGTTGAAGACCATCTCTGTCAAAGCACTGAGATTTGCTGAGCAGGTAATCCCAAGCTGACATATAGTGGATCCCCTTACATTGACACTACACACTGTGGCAATTATTGACATCAGTCATTTTCTGTTTGTATAGAGGCATCATCATAGGTGATGGTAAAATGCAGATCAAGACCAAGGGTATACATGCCGGACACACACACATAGTGTCAGCCCAGTCATGTCTCTGCATACAGTCCAAAGTGGCATGTCTCAAGTTGTACACACCATCAGGATCTATGATGGATGAGTAATATGCCATATCCTGGCACCTCACAGAAAAGTGACCGTGACCTTTCCCTTATGTAGCCTGCTGAGAGGCACATCAATGTGTATCATGATGTAATAAACCTATGAGTAATATGCTTGATTTTGTCTTTTGCCTTAGGTGTTTACCAACAAGGCAGTATTGTGTGAGCTGTTATGTGTACTATGTTCTGCAGAGGTATGATCATGTGTAGCAGGTATGTAGCCCAGACATTACATCCAATATGTAACTGGCTCTCAATTGTATGTGAAGCACAATTTCACCGTAATGCAAATCATGCACAAGTTACACAACAGGATGGGGAAAACGGCAATTATAACTGCTTTAGGACACATTTCTGTAATGGCCACAGGGAAACTGTGGATGGTTCACCTCACAACCTCGACTTGTTCACGTGTTAGCTCCCAATACTCTGCTTACACTTATCAATGGTATCAGACCTTGTCAGAGTTTAGGGATGCATGGCTAGGATGAAAGACCCCCTTGTTTTTGTTAGCCTGTTATACACATATGAACCCATGGAGCCATGCAACTATACTATTCTACCTTTCTAATGACATTTTTCTTCCGTTCAATCATTCCATCCTGTGCTCTGACATTGATGGGTTTATTGTAGATGTGAATCCATAGGTGTGGCTTACACAATCCTGAAAGTGAATCATAAACAGTGCCATGAGACACCTTTCATCATGTGACTACACAGCCAATACAACAGCATCCAATGTAACATACACAACATAATGTGGTATACACATTACAATGGCAACTTTCAAACTGTGTGACTGACCAGTACAAGTAGTATGGCAAAGGCGACAATGGATGAAACATATGCATATTAATTTAGATAGTCACCTGGTGCATCAGACACATAGCTTCATTTCCCTGCATCAATAACAATAATGACAGGGATGTGGCACAGGTATCATCACTTGCACTGGGTGTTGTATGGGGGTGTAAGAGGCCTAGGCTGACTCAATAGTTTGGCAAGCGTGTATGTGAAGCATAAAGGGAAGCAGCAAGATGGACCTTGTAAATGTGGTGTACGTATCTGTAGGTGACAAGAGTGTGACAGTGGTGTGTGAGTGTCTGCATGAACAGAGCCAAGCTCAGAGATAGCAGTACATGAATGTATGTTGGACAGCTTTGAGCCATGCATGGTAGAGCTGACAGTTCATCATCTCCACCTTCGAGCATGAAAATTGGCTCTGCCTGGAGTTGCACTGGCACCTCCCTGCGCAAAGTCAGATGCTGGGATACTACCTGAGAGTGATTGCTGACTGCTGAGACTGTGTCTTCCACAGGACTGCCCAGGACCATGAGCCCATGGCCTGCCATGTTTCCTTGTGGACAGCACACTCTCATCTGGAAAGTTGAAGGTACTGCCACTATGAGTGTGACTGTGCACAGCCATGTAGTCTCTCAGCAGATGTAGTTGCTTATCTACATCCATGACTTTGATGCTCAACTCCAACCAGACGTTCCATCGCAGACAATATGTGTTCCAAGGCAGATAGTGTGCGATCTGTCTCAGGTCAACATCTTTCCACTGTGTCAGTCAACCAATCCAGGGTATCACCAATGCAGTGGAGGGAGTCTTGGATGTCAGACTGTGCTGCATCCATAACCCTGAGCATTCTTCTGGAGTTCCTTTTGGAATGTGCCTGTGCCTCCATGATAGCCATATACATATGCCGAGTGACACATGATGAGATACCTACAACAGGTGGTGGAGGGACAACAGGCCTCTTATGAGCACCCCTATCAATCCACCTATGTGGAACCTCACCAACAGTTTGACTATGGCCAGTGTCAACTTTCACTGTAGCCACAGTCACCACACTTCCCTATTCATTGTCCCCACTTTCCAATTGTCCAATATCTGTGACCTCAGGGGACTTGGTATGTATAGGCATACTGACTGTGTACAGTGATAAGGGATGTAAATCTCTGTGACAGATTCAGTCCTGCAACCCCAGCCATGCCTCACTTTGGCCATCATCATCAACAGAGTCTGAAGAGACATTGATTTCTAGTTCTGAATGAGGCAATGACCAACCTCCAGGTTACCTGTGATATAAAGGGGAAAGCATCACATTAATACCTGCACTACTATGTGTGATACAAGTGTGATACTTACTTTGAATGACACCAATTTGTGGTCACATCTCAACAGGGAGGACCTCACAGTGGAGGATGTTCACTGATCACCCATATTGGTAAGCACCCAATCCAGTATGTTGTCTTCCCTTGTGTGGATGCCAACCCACTGGTCCAGAGCATTGTAGTTAAGGAAGTTGACTAACCTATGGGCAACTGAGTATGAGCAAGAGTAATCTATGCAATAGGTGGGTAGTTAAAGTCAACCAAAGCCATCTTGCTTTGATGTGTCTTGATAGACTCAAGTAGATCCATTTAAGCACAATGGGTATCCTGATTCATAGATTTGCTTCTGTAGCTGGCAATGTCATGATTAGATGCCCTACAATCAGTCAATAGCACCTGCAATTTTTCCAGGGAATCATACTGTCTAACAAATCTGGATGTGTATCTATCCTTCATGAATATGGATACACCACCTCCATTACTTTGTACACTTTAAGTCTGAGGTCTGAATGTGTGGAAGGAGCTGCAGCCTGGTATGGCTGTGGTGCTTTCCTCAGGCTTGACCCAGGTGTCTGTGACTACACAAACGTCTGCGTCTTTCAAGGTGGGGAAAGCTTCCACTAACTGGAGTTCAGTGGTAACATTCCTAGTGTTAGCAGCATAACTGTGATGTTGTTTGTAGATGGGGTTTTCTCATTGAAAAGTATTTCCTTGTGACACTGCCTAGAAGGCACTATATGGGTGTGGCAACAGCCTTGGCCAGTTGCCAAAATCCCATGGGTGACAGTTGAAGACCATCTCTGTCAAAGCACTGAGATTTGCTGAGCAGGTAATCCCAGGCTGACATATAGTGGATCCCCTTACATTGACACTACACACTGTGGCAATTATTGACATCAGTCATTTTCTGTTTGTATAGAGGCTTCATCATAGGTGATGGTAAAATGCAGATCAAGACCAAGGGTATACATGCCGGACACACACACATAGTGTCAGCCCAGTCATGTCTCTGCATACAGTCCAAAGTGGCATGTCTCAAGTTGTACACACCATCAGGATCTATGATGGATGTGTAATATGCCATATCCTGGCACCTCACAGAAAAGTGACCGTGACCTTTCCCTTATGTAGCCTGCTGAGAGGCACATCAATGTGTATCATGATGTAATAAACCTATGAGTAATATGCTTGATTTTGTCTTTTGCCTTAGGTGTTTACCAACAAGGCAGTATTGTGTGAGCTGTTATGTGTACTATGTTCTGCAGAGGTATGATCATGTGTAGCAAGCTTGGGTTTGGGTTTCTGAGGTGTCTGATGTTTACTTATGTGTCTGATAAAGATCTCTGCATATGTAGGTATGTGTGACATGGGTTTGGGTGTAGTACGGTGTGCTCCATTGAGGTATTGACTTCTCTGCAGTCACGGCCAATATCATTGGCCTCTGACCGACTAAATTTGCAGACGATTACAAATTAGGAGCTGTCATTGAATCCCTCACTGACTCAGCAGTTATCTATAATGGGCTGACACAGGCATTCAGTTGTTCTCAGAGCCATGGACTAACAGCAAATGCCAAGGAATGCACAATACTGTCCCTTGAGAAGTCATCTACCCCAGGTAACTAACGTATTGACAGCACACCTAAAACAGTTGACCCAGTAGTCTGGGACTTATGGATACATAGATAGTGATACAGGTTGGTAATATTTGGGGATGCATTCTACATTAGCAACCTATAAATAAAGGTATGGCATGTAAATCCAAGATAATCATTGCCACCTTTGGCATATAAGTAACCAGGCATATCTGACAAATGTCACATCCACAGAGGTTTCAAAGTAAACCGATATACAGTGTACATAGCATGTACTATGCAGACCGCATCAAGCCTGTAACTGTGTATTCTGTCTTGGATGGGAGGTGTATGCCTGCCATGCAGGGAGGAGTGAGGCCACACTATGTGCCTCCTGCATATCCAAGAAAGGACTAGCATGAGAATTACCTCATCTACACCTTAACTGTGGTATAAACAGGACATGCTAGACAGACAGGTATGTAGCCCAGACATTACATCCAATATGTAACTGGCTCTCAATTGTATGTGAAGCACAATTTCACCGTAATGCAAATCATGCACAAGTTACACAACAGGATGGGGAAAACGGCAATTATAACTGCTTTAGGACACATTTCAGTAATGGCCACAGGGAAACTGTGGATGGTTCACCTCACAACCTCGACTTGTTCACGTGTTAGCTCCCAATACTCTGCTTACACTTATCAATGGTATCAGACCTTGTCAGAGTTTAGGGATGCATGGCTAGGATGAAAGACCCCCTTGTTTTTGTTAGCCTGTTATACACATATGAACCCATGGAGCCATGCAACTATACTATTCTACCTTTCTAATGACATTTTTCTTCCGTTCAATCATTCCATCCTGTGCTCTGACATTGATGGGTTTATTGTAGATGTGAATCCATAGGTGTGGCTTACACAATCCTGAAAGTGAATCATAAACAGTGCCATGAGACACCTTTCATCATGTGACTACACAGCCAATACAACAGCATCCAATGTAACATACACAACATAATGTGGTATACACATTACAATGGCAACTTTCAAACTGTGTAACTGACCAATACAAGTAGTATGGCAAAGGCGACAATGGATGAAACATATGCATATAAATTTAGATAGTCACCCGGTGCATCAGACACATAGCTTCATTTCCCTGCATCAATAACAATAATGACAGGGATGTGGCACAGGTATCATCACTTGCACTGGGTGTTGTATGGGGGTGTAAGAGGCCTAGGCTGACTCAATAGTTTGGCAAGCATGTATGTGAAGCATAAAGGGAAGCAGCAAGATGGACCTTGTAAATGTGGTGTACGTATCTGCAGGTGACAAGAGTGTGACAGTGGTGTGTGAGTGTCTGCATGAACAGAGCCAAGCTCAGAGATAGCAGTACATGAATGTATGTTGGACAGCTTTGAGCCATGCATGGTAGAGCTGACAGTTCATCATCTCCACCTTCGAGCATGAAAATTGGCTCTGCCTGGAGTGGCACTGGCACCTCCCTGCGCAAAGTCAGATGCTGGGATACTACCTGAGAGTGATTGCTGACTGCTGAGACTGTGTCTTCCACAGGACTGCCCAGGACCATGAGCCCATGGCCTGCCATGTTTCCTTGTGGACAGCACACTCTCATCTGGAAAGTTGAAGGTACTGCCACTATGAGTGTGACTGTGCACAGCCATGTAGTCTCTCAGCAGATGTAGTTGCTTATCTACATCCATGACTTTGATGCTCAACTCCAACCAGACGTTCCATCGCAGACAATATGTGTTCCAAGGCAAATAGTGTGCGATCTGTCTCAGGTCATCATCTTTCCACTGTGTCAGTCAACCAATCCAGGGTATCACCAATGCAGTGGAGGGAGTCTTGGATGTCAGACTGTGCTGCATCCATAACCCTGAGCATTCATCTGGAGTTCCTTTTGGAATGTGCCTGTGCCTCCATGATGGCCATATACATATGCCGATTGACACATGATGAGATACCTACACCAGGTGGTGGAGTGACAACAGGCCTCTTATGAGCACCCCTATCAATCCACCTATGTGGAACCTCACCAACAGTTTGACTATGGCCAGTGTCAACTTTCACTGTAGCCACAGTCACCACACTTCCCTATTCATTGTCCCCACTTTCCAATTGTCCAATATCTGTGACCTCAGTGGACTTGGTATGTATAGGCATACTGACTGTGTACAGTGATAAGGGATGTAAATCTCTGTGACAGATTCAGTCCCTGCAACCCCCAGCCATGCCTCACTTTGGCCATCATCATCAACAGAGTCTGAAGAGACATTGATTTCTAGTTCTGAATGAGGCAATGACCAACCTCCAGGTTACCTGTGATATAAAGGGGAAAGCATCACATTAATACCTGCACTACTATGTGTGATACAAGTGTGATACTTACTTTGAATGACACCAATTTGTGGTCACATCTCAACAGGGAGGACCTCACAGTGGAGGATGTTCACTGATCACCCATATTGGTAAGCACCCAATCCAGTATGTTGTCTTCCCTTGTGTGGATGCCAACCCACTGGTCCAGAGCATTGTAGTTAAGGAAGTTGACTAACCTATGGGCAACTGAGTATGAGCAAGAGTAATCTATGCAATAGGTGGGTAGTTAAAGTCAACCAAAGCCATCTTGCTTTGATGTGTCTTGATAGACTCAAGTAGATCCATTTAAGCACAATGGGTATCCTGATTCATGGATTTGCTTCTGTAGCTGGCAATGTCATGATTAGATGCCCTACAATCAGTCAATAGCACCTGCAATTTTTCCAGGGAATCATACTGTCTAACAAATCTGGATGTGTATCTATGCTTCATGAATATGGATACACCACCTCCATTACTTTGTACACTTTAAGTCTGAGGTCTGAATGTGTGGAAGGAGCTGCAGCCTGGTATGGCTGTGGTGCTTTCCTCAGGCTTGACCCAGGTGTCTGTGACTACACAAACGTCTGTGTCTTTCAAGGTGGGGAAAGCTTCCACTAAGTGGAGTTCAGTGGTAACATTCCTAGTGTTAGCAGCATAACTGTAATCTTGTTTGTAGATGGGGTTTTCTCATTGAAAAGTATTTCCTTGTGACACTGCCTAGAAGGCACTATATGGGTGTGGCAACAGCCTTGGCCAGTTGCCAAAATCCCATGGGTGACAGTTGAAGACCATCTCTGTCAAAGCACTGAGATTTGCTGAGCAGGTAATCCCAGGCTGACATATAGTGGATCCCCTTACATTGACACTACACACTGTGGCAATTATTGACATCAGTCATTTTCTGTTTGTAGAGAGGCATCATCATAGGTGATGGTAAAATGCAGATCAAGACCAAGGGTATACATGCCGGACACACACACATAGTGTCAGCCCAGTCATGTCTCTGCATACAGTCCAAAGTGGCATGTCTCAAGTTGTACACACCATCAGGATCTATGATGGATGTGTAATATGCCATATCCTGGCACCTCACAGAAAAGTGACCGTGACCTTTCCCTTATGTAGCCTGCTGAGAGGCACATCAATGTGTATCATGATGTAATAAACCTATGAGTAATATGCTTGATTTTGTCTTTTGCCTTAGGTGTTTACCAACAAGGCAGTATTGTGTGAGCTGTTATGTGTACTATGTTCTGCAGAGGTATGATCATGTGTAGCAAGCTTGGGTTTGGGTTTCTGAGGTGTCTGATGTTTACTTATGTGTCTGATAAAGATCTCTGCATATGTAGGTATGTGTGACATGGGTTTGGGTGTAGTACGGTGTGCTCCATTGAGGTATTGACTTCTCTGCAGTCACGGCCAATATCATTGGCGTCTGACCGACTAAATTTGCAGACGATTACAAATTAGGAGCTGTCATTGAATCCCTCACTGACTCAGCAGTAATCTATAATGGGCTGACACAGGCATTCAGTTGTTCTCAGAGCCATGGACTAACAGCAAATGCCAAGGAATGCACAATGCTGTCCCTTGAGAAGTCATCTACCCCGGGTAACTAACGTATTGACAGCACACCTAAAACAGTTGACCCAGTAGTCTGGGACTTATGGATACATAGATAGTGATACAGGTTGGTAATATTTGGGGATGCATTCTACATTAGCAACCTATAAATAAAGGTATGGCATGTAAATCCAAGATAATCATTGCCACCTTTGGCATATAAGTAACCAGGCATATCTGACAAATGTCACATCCACAGAGGTTTCAAAGTAAACCGATATACAGTGTACATAGCATGTACTATGCAGACCGCATCAAGCCTGTAACTGTGTATTCTGTCTTGGATGGGAGGTGTATGCCTGCCATGCAGGGAGGAGTGAGGCCACACTATGTGCCTCCTTCATATCCAAGAAAGGACTAGCATGAGAATTACCTCATCTACACCGTAACTGTGGTATAAACAGGACATGCTAGACAGACAGATATGTAGCCCAGACATTACATCCAATATGTAACTGGCTCTCAATTGTATGTGAAGCACAATTTCACCGTAATGCAAATCATGCACAAGTTACACAACAGGATGGGGAAAACGGCAATTATAACTGCTTTAGGACACATTTCTGTAATGGCCACAGGGAAACTGTGGATGGTTCACCTCACAACCTCGACTTGTTCACGTGTTAGCTCCCAATACTCTGCTTACACTTATCAATGGTATCAGACCTTGTCAGAGTTTAGGGATGCATGGCTAGGATGAAAGACCCCCTTGTTTTTGTTAGCCTGTTATACACATATGAACCCATGGAGCCATGCAACTATACTATTCTACCTTTCTAATGACATTTTTCTTCCGTTCAATCATTCCATCCTGTGCTCTGACATTGATGGGTTTATTGTAGATGTGAATCCATAGGTGTGGCTTACACAATCCTGAAAGTGAATCATAAACAGTGCCATGAGACACCTTTCATCATGTGACTACACAGCCAATACAACAGCATCCAATGTAACATACACAACATAATGTGGTATACACATTACAATGGCAACTTTCAAACTGTGTGACTGACCAGTACAAGTAGTATGGCAAAGGCGACAATGGATGAAACATATGCATATTAATTTAGATAGTCACCCGGTGCATCAGACACATAGCTTCATTTCCCTGCATCAATAACAATAATGACAGGGATGTGGCACAGGTATCATCACTTGCACTGAGTGTTGTATGGGGGTGTATGAGGCCTAGGCTGACTCTATAGTTTGGCAAGCGTGTATGTGAAGCATAAAGGGAAGCAGCAAGATGGACCTTGTAAATGTGGTGTACGTATCTGTAGGTGACAAGAGTGTGACAGTGGTGTGTGTCTGCATGAACAGAGCCAAGCTCAGAGATAGCAGTACATGAATGTATGTTGGACAGCTTTGAGCCATGCATGGTAGAGCTGACAGTTCATCATCTCCACCTTCGAGCATGAAAATTGGCTCTGCCTGGAGTTGCACTGGCACCTCCCTGCGCAAAGTCAGATGCTGGGATACTACCTGAGATTGATTGCTGACTGCTGAGACTGTGTCTTCCACAGGACTGCCCAGGACAATGAGCCCATGGCCTGCCATGTTTCCTTGTGGACAGCACACTCTCATCTGGAAAGTTGAAGGTACTGCCACTATGAGTGTGACTGTGCACAGCCATGTAGTCTCTCAGCAGATGTAGTTGCTTATCTACATCCATGACTTTGATGCTCAACTCCAACCAGACGTTCCATCGCAGACAATATGTGTTCCAAGGCAGATAGTGTGCGATCTGTCTCAGGTCAACATCTTTCCACTGTGTCAGTCAACCAATCCAGGGTATCACCAATGCAGTGGAGGGAGTCTTGGATGTCAGACTGTGCTGCATCCATAACCCTGAGCATTCATCTGGAGTTCCTTTTGGAATGTGCCTGTGCCTCCATGATGGCCATATACATATGCCGAGTGACACATGATGAGATACCTACAACAGGTGGTGGAGGGACAACAGGCCTCTTATGAGCACCCCTATCAATCCACCTATGTGGAACCTCACCAACAGTTTGACTATGGCCAGTGTCAACTTTCACTGTAGCCACAGTCACCACACTTCCCTATTCATTGTCCCCACTTTCCAATTGTCCAATATCTGTGACCTCAGGGGACTTGGTATGTATAGGCATACTGACTGTGTACAGTGATAAGGGATGTAAATCTCTGTGACAGATTCAGTCCCTGCAACCCCCAGCCATGCCTCACTTTGGCCATCATCATCAACAGAGTCTGAAGAGACATTGATTTCTAGTTCTGAATGAGGCAATGACCAACCTCCAGGTTACCTGTGATATAAAGGGGAAAGCATCACATTAATACCTGCACTACTATGTGTGATACAAGTGTGATACTTACTTTGAATGACACCAATTTGTGGTCACATCTCAACAGGGAGGACCTCACAGTGGAGGATGTTCACTGATCACCCATATTGGTAAGCACCCAATCCAGTATGTTGTCTTCCCTTGTGTGGATGCCAACCCACTGTTCCAGAGCATTGTAGTTAAGGAAGTTGACTAACCTATGGGCAACTGAGTATGAGCAAGAGTAATCTATGCAATAGGTGGGTAGTTAAAGTCAACCAAAGCCATCTTGCTTTGATGTGTCTTGATAGACTCAAGTAGATCCATTTAAGCACAATGGGTATCCTGATTCATGGATTTGCTTCTGTAGCTGGCAATGTCATGATTAGATGCCCTACAATCAGTCAATAGCACCTGCAATTTTTCCGGGAATCATACTGTCTAACAAATCTGGATGTGTATCTATCCTTCATGAATATGGATACACCACCTCCATTACTTTGTACACTTTAAGTCTGAGGTCTGAATGTGTGGAAGGAGCTGCAGCCTGGTATGGCTGTGGTGCTTTCCTCAGGCTTGACCCAGGTGTCTGTGACTACACAAACGTCTGCGTCTTTCAAGGTGGGGAAAGCTTCCACTAAGTGGAGTTCAGTGGTAACATTCCTAGTGTTAGCAGCATAACTGTGATGTTGTTTGTAGATGGGGTTTTCTCATTGAAAAGTATTTCCTTGTGACACTGCCTAGAAGGCACTAAATGGGTGTGGCAACAGCCTTGGCCAGTTGCCAAAATCCCATGGGTGACAGTTGAAGACCATCTCTGTCAAAGCACTGAGATTTGCTGAGCAGGTTATCCCAGGCTGACATATAGTGGATCCCCTTACATTGACACTACACACTGTGGCAATTATTGACATCAGTCATTTTCTGTTTGTATAGAGGCATCATCATAGGTGATGGTAAAATGCAGATCAAGACCAAGGGTATACATGCCGGACACACACACATAGTGTCAGCCCAGTCATGTCTCTGCATACAGTCCAAAGTGGCATGTCTCAAGTTGTGCACACCATCAGGATCTATGATGGATGTGTAATATGCCATATCCTGGCACCTCACAGAAAAGTGACCGTGACCTTTCCCTTATGTAGCCTGCTGAGAGGCACATCAATGTGTATCATGATGTAATAAACCTATGAGTAATATGCTTGATTTTGTCTTTTGCCTTAGGTGTTTACCAACAAGGCAGTATTGTGTGAGCTGTTATGTGTACTATGTTCTGCAGAGGTATGATCATGTGTAGCAAGCTTGGGTTTGGGTTTCTGAGGTGTCTGATGTTTACTTATGTGTCTGATAAAGATCTCTGCATATGTAGGTATGTGTGACATGGGTTTGGGTGTAGTACGGTGTGCTCCATTGAGGTATTGACTTCTCTGCAGTCACGGCCAATATCATTGGCCTCTGACCGACTAAATTTGCAGACGATTACAAATTAGGAGCTGTCATTGAATCCCTCACTGACTCAGCAGTTATCTATAATGGGCTGACACAGGCATTCAGTTGTTCTCAGAGCCATGGACTAACAGCAAATGCCAAGGAATGCACAATGCTGTCCCTTGAGAAGTCATCTACCCCGGGTAACTAACGTATTGACAGCACACCTAAAACAGTTGACCCAGTAGTCTGGGACTTATGGATACATAGATAGTGATACAGGTTGGTAATATTTGGGGATGCATTCTACATTAGCAACCTATAAATAAAGGTATGGCATGTAAATCCAAGATAATCATTGCCACCTTTGGCATATAAGTAACCAGGCATATCTGACAAATGTCACATCCACAGAGGTTTCAAAGTAAACCGATATACAGTGTACATAGCATGTACTATGCAGACCGCATCAAGCCTGTAACTGTGTATTCTGTCTTGGATGGGAGGTGTATGCCTGCCATGCAGGGAGGAGTGAGGCCACACTATGTGCCTCCTGCATATCCAAGAAAGGACTAGCATGAGAATTACCTCATCTACACCTTAACTGTGGTATAAACAGGACATGCTAGACAGACAGGTATGTAGCCCAGACATTACATCCAATATGTAACTGGCTCTCAATTGTATGTGAAGCACAATTTCACCGTAATGCAAATCATGCACAAGTTACACAACAGGATGGGGAAAACGGCAATTATAACTGCTTTAGGACACATTTCTGTAATGGCCACAGGGAAACTGTGGATGGTTCACCTCACAACCTCGACTTGTTCACGTGTTAGCTCCCAATACTCTGCTTACACTTATCAATGGTATCAGACCTTGTCAGAGTTTAGGGATGCATGGCTAGGATGAAAGACCCCCTTGTTTTTGTTAGCCTGTTATACACATATGAACCCATGGAGCCATGCAACTATACTATTCTACCTTTCTAATGACATTTTTCTTCCGTTCAATCATTCCATCCTGTGCTCTGACATTGATGGGTTTATTGTAGATGTGAATCCATAGGTGTGGCTTACACAATCCTGAAAGTGAATCATAAACAGTGCCATGAGACACCTTTCATCATGTGACTACACAGCCAATACAACAGCATCCAATGTAACATACACAACATAATGTGGTATACACATTACAATGGCAACTTTCAAACTGTGTGACTGACCAGTACAAGTAGTATGGCAAAGGCGACAATGGATGAAACATATGCATATTAATTTAGATAGTCACCCGGTGCATCAGACACATAGCTTCATTTCCCTGCATCAATAACAATAATGACAGGATGTGGCACAGGTATCATCACTTGCACTCGGTGTTGTATGGGGGTGTAAGAGGCCTAGGTTGACTCAATAGTTTGGCAAGCGTGTATGTGAAGCATAAAGGGAAGCAGCAAGATGGACCTTGTAAATGTGGTGTACGTATCTGTAGGTGACAAGAGTGTGACAGTGGTGTGTGAGTGTCTGCATGAACAGAGCCAAGCTCAGAGATAGCAGTACATGAATGTATGTTGGACAGCTTTGAGCCATGCATGGTAGAGCTGACAGTTCATCATCTCCACCTTCGAGCATGAAAATTGGCTCTGCCTGGAGTTGCACTGGCACCTCCCTGTGCAAAGTCAGATGCTGGGATACTACCTGAGAGTGATTGCTGACTGCTGAGACTGTGTCTTCCACAGGACTGCCCAGGACCATGAGCCCATGGCCTGCCATGTTTCCTTGTGGACAGCACACTCTCATCTGGAAAGTTGAAGGTACTGCCACTATGAGTGTGACTGTGCACAGCCATGTAATCTCTCAGCAGATGTAGTTGCTTATCTACATCCATGACTTTGATGCTCAACTCCAACCAGACGTTCCATCGCAGACAATATGTGTTCCAAGGCAGATAGTGTGCGATCTGTCTCAGGTCAACATCTTTCCACTGTGTCAGTCAACCAATCCAGGGTATCACCAATGCAGTGGAGGGAGTCTTGGATGTCAGACTGTGCTGCATCCATAACCCTGAGCATTCATCTGGAGTTCCTTTTGGAATGTGCCTGTGCCTCCATGATGGCCATATACATATGCCGAGTGACACATGATGAGATACCTACAACAGGTGGTGGAGGGACAACAGGCCTCTTATGAGCACCCCTATCAATCCACCTATGTGGAACCTCACCAACAGTTTGACTATGGCCAGTGTCAACTTTCACTGTAGCCACAGTCACCACACTTCCCTATTCATTGTCCCCACTTTCCAATTGTCCAATATCTGTGACCTCAGGGGACTTGGTATGTATAGGCATACTGACTGTGTACAGTGATAAGGGATGTAAATCTCTGTGACAGATTCAGTCCCTGCAACCCCCAGCCATGCCTCACTTTGGCCATCATCATCAACAGAGTCTGAAGAGACATTGATTTCTAGTTCTGAATGAGGCAATGACCAACCTCCAGGTTACCTGTGATATAAAGGGGAAAGCATCACATTAATACCTGCACTACTATGCTTTGCAGTGCTATGTTTCAATATATGTTAAGCTGTATACACTGATGTCACTATTACAGACTTGTACAATCCACAATCTGAAATAGTATGACCTGGGGTCATTAATTTCTAACCCACATTTGTAAATATTTCAGAATAACAGCTCTTTAAACTGAACTCTCATGAGCAATACATAACTTATGTACACTGCTGACATTCTGCAGATCTCTGACCAATTTACAAGTATGGCCATCTGATAAGTTCTGTCAATACTGTGAAATGAATCATTGTAGTCACACCGACAAGGCCTAGGTAACTCCAGTGTGTACAGTCAGAACATATCTCCACACTTTTCAATCGTGCAGACAGTACATGTATCCAGCCAGCAGGCCTGGAATGACACTTAAGCTAATACCTTGAAGTAAATATACATCTGTGACAAAAAATGTTTTGTGCTTACCAGTAGCAGGGGCATGGCCTCTTCCTATTCCTGATGGTCCTGAAAAATAATTGAGGGAGTGGTAATGTGAACAGCACCACATGTTACAGTATAACACTGGTTGTATGTCCAAATATCCCCAGTTACAATAGCTGATATGATAACAGGTATGTGGGTCACAATCTCTGCATGAGCTTAAAACTGCAGGTAACCTATTACCCTCCACCCCATAAAACACCTGACACCCATGTAAAACTATATACAGCCTGACACACTATATGCTACAGTATTCTGATGGTGATTCAACTAAACTTACCTGGACAATCATCTTGGGTGGAAATGGTGGCACCCACATCCACAACATGGTGTGATGGAAGCCTCAGAGTGGTCCTGTGTTGCAAGGTTTACCAGGAATTCCTCAGTGGTTGTCAGAGCTTGTTCCACTGCAGGCCCACCACCAGTGACCTGATGATCCCTGGCCATGTCCCTTGCCCTTCTGCATGCTGAGTCGATCACGTCTGTGGCACGGTGTTGCACCTGCTCATATGTGTGATTCTGATGCCCCACAGTGTTTATGTTATGGACCAGTTCAGCCCACAAGGCTTGCCACTCTGGCTTATTTGTCCTCCCTCTGGACAGCAGGACTTGGTAGTGTTGTCGCAATGACTCAATTATGAATCTGTTTTCCACCTCATTGAAAGGTGGTTGACATCTGGGGTGCATCTTATCACCTGAAATACAAAATAATGAGAAGACATGTCAGGTCACATATGTGGGTGTACAGTATGTACAGATACAGCAATTAAGGAAAGCTATCAGTATTTCCCTCTTGATTACACATCTCATATGCAACAATGTACCAATCATGCAAAGAATGTGGAGGCAACTAGGATAGTGGCAATAGTGACCTACACCTGTCTGTGCCATGACAGCTACTCACATATAATCACACGCCCAACACAAGAGTTTACTTGTAGTGTGACCCATAGCAGGAACCCCCCATAACATATGTCTATAGTTCAATGCCAAAACATAGCTGTGTAGTATTACAGTTGCCAACAAAGGCAGTATCCAGGAGACCTGTTTCCCTCATTAACAGACAGCATTAAACCCTTGCTGTGGTCTACATCTTCTGTAGGTGTTGCACAGCTGCAGATCAATGCCATGTCAGCAGTACAGTTCTAAGAAAGACTTACTGATGTAATCCCCATTCCCCCTAAGTATATTGAAACATATACATCATGTTGAAAACAAAATGGTTACATACCTGATGGAGTACAATACTCCTCTTTTTAAAGATACAGATTTATACGTGTTGTGACAATGAGTTCACCATAGAAAGTAACTCTCATACACAATGGTTTTTCTGGCTAGGAGTTTGCCTTTTTATGATGGTTCTCATTAGCAGGTGATTACCTCTGAACCAATTTGTGGTTGAGTAGTGCTAATTGAAGCATATGCAGCTGATTTTCAGTGTAATCAGGCAATCCCATGCAACTATTGAAGGAAATATAAAGCCTCAATGTAGAATCCATCCCCTTTCTTATATGATGGGGAGGAAATGTTGGGTAGAAATACTACATCAGCACAGAGAGGATGCTTGCAGTAGATGCTTATTACATACACATATGTGTGTGCTACAGGCTGCAGCTGCTGCTGCTGCTGCTGCTGCTGCTGCAGGCAATAACCATAGTGAGTGAGGCTGCAGAATGTGGAGGGCAACAACACTTATGAGTAAAGGTGTGACCAGTGGCAGCCCTGGTGCGCATCCAGAGCCTGATTGAAGGAACCCATCCCACAGGATATTGAGGTATGTGTTTAAGGTAAGTATGTTAGCCAAAGGTATCATTAATAGAGTAAAAGGTAACATGTTTGTTGTGCCATTGAACAATGTAGAGGGTACATTTACCATTATGTCAACCATTTGAACAAATGCCAAGCCATGTGTTATGTTATGTTAGTCATCTGGAATGTGTGTGCTGGCAATCCTTGTTGATAGCATGACCCCCATATGTGTATGTTAGTTGTACAGCTGTGCTTATCTGGAATATCAGTAGCAAATGATTGTGCGTTGCAGTCTGATATTACTGGGCCTCTTTTGTATTACATAACTTAAAATCCTCTGTTAATACATTATAATGCATGACCTGACACCCTATGCACTTTCTAGTGTTGCAATAGGAATATGTCAACTATGTTCCCTTCTGCTGGCCTTTGACTTCCATAACTGAACAGCAGATATTCCAGTTGAAATGCATTGGGTAGATACATAGTTGATGACACAGTCATTCAGTCCATAATTCACAATGGTGATGTAAACATATATTTATTTTAAATGCTACACCCCACTTGATTTGAACCCAGGACCATGTGGACCAAAAAGTAATGATTTCAAAGCATTTAACAGACAGAACTACTGAGTCACTGTTACAGCAGGTGTATTTTTTCAATTTATCATTGCAAACTTACAAGCAGTTACATGTCTCTTTTACATCCATTATTATGTGCATGGCTTTATAGGGGTGCATTTCTCCATGAGAGTCCCAGTTAAACACCTATTTTGCCATTAATGTTTTAGGAGGTGTATTTTTAAAATGTTGCAGATAGAAGTGCACAGTGACCTGCTGTTTGTGTCTAGCTTTCTAATGATCTATTCCTGTACCAGACACCAAATTACACTCGCAAGTTTTCAATTACTCTTTAAGTACATTTGCACGACTCGGCACAATGCACAGCCTTGCTTAAACATGCTTAATGATGGTAACGTGGCAATTGGTATATTTTGTTTAAACCACCTGTGCTAATTAACAGCTGTGTGGCTTGGCGGGTTGCTGCACTGGTCTGTAGGTGTGATGGTCCTAGGTTTGAAATAGGGTGCAGGTGTACATTTTGAACATGATTATTTTTACTTCACACACACATATAAATATAGCACCATTTAGCTGAGCTTAATGATGTTGTGCAATGCAAAAAATCTTTAAAGAAATTAAAAATGGGAAGATAGGACAGTGGTGTAATGGGGTGCAAGCAGGGGGAAAACATAGTGAAAGGCAGGTAGGTATGTGCAAGAAGGATGTAGGAAAGAACAATAGCTAACCATTTCTTGTACAGCAACAACTGTGCACTTTAACAGATTTTTTAGTTAAATTTGGACTATCACCCCCAGAGAGAGGGGTAAGGACAACATAAGTGCTTTGTCAAGCTAGTTGGACTAAATTAAGTGTGTTCAGTGGACATGTGTGCAAAATGGAGAGCTATATATGGGACAATATTTTTTGGGGGTACAGGTGTCCATTTTTTTTTTAGGTGAGAGTGGAATGTTGGGGAAGGGACATAGGTATGTGTGGGAGAGGTAAGTTGGAAGGTGATGAAGCTTATGCAGATAGACAAGACAGCAGGCATGGTTGGTGTGTGACACAAGAGGGGGGCAAACACCTTGGATGGGGAGGATTTTTTGGAATCCCAGTCCCATGGACATCAGACACTGTAGCAGTGTGACTCGGGACTGTTAGCC
The DNA here is from genome assembly GCF_019279795.1 of Protopterus annectens. Taxonomy (NCBI): domain Eukaryota; kingdom Metazoa; phylum Chordata; order Ceratodontiformes; family Protopteridae; genus Protopterus; species Protopterus annectens. Next base: position 745,342,168 of record NC_056735.1, on the reverse strand, counting down.
CTGTATCTTCACTGCTCCTGTGGAGGCAGTGGCCAATGCCAGCGCCTGCAGCAAGGATGTCCGATCAGGATGGAAACCATGCTCTACATCCGGTGTAGGCCTGCACTAATAGTTCAGCACAGCAGCTGACACACCATGCCTGGCAGTTCTGCATGGGTGACATAATCATCCCCTCTACTTCCACTCCCAGCGGGGGGACCAACCCAGCCTCTGGGGCAGAACTACCAGAAGGCCCAGGTAATTCAGGTGCAGCAGATGGGGCACTACCAGGCTGCAGCCCAGATGTGCTGGGCCCCCGGTGCCACAGCCAGGGGAGCCAAGTTAGGTGGATCACCTGGAACCAACCTAATCTGTCTTGCTGTAGTAAATTAAATATAAACATGAGGTAAAAATAAATATAACCAAACAAATGTTTGTATTAACATAACAGAAGATAAAAATGATTAATCAAAAGAAATATAAAGGAATATAATGAGGAACACAACAATAAATAACATAAATGAAAGTATATTAACAGCAATAAAATCTGAAATTGTACATAAGGCTAATATAGGAGATAGTTACAAATAATATATTAATATCAAATCATAATAATAAATATAAATTATTAAGTTAGAGAAGAGAAGGGGTGGGGTGAGAGAGAAAAAAGAAATCATTAGTAACTTTGCAGGTAATATTACTACACAGACTACTATTACATACTTCTACATATCTAAGATTTCAGTTGTGAGTACAGTGCCTATTTGACAATGATGTTGCACATACTGCACTCTCAACCTGTTAGCATGGGACATTATGGGCCAGGCCCTATCAAATGGTTCTACAAAGGCACAACTACAGAGAACATCTTTACATAGTGCACTCATACATTTGTAGCAAGGATTTCTGCTAATGTATTTGCCAATAAACTGCATTCCAAGTAATGTCATGACTCTGCTAATCAAGGAACCGATATATGGGGGCAGCAGGGATTACATTCTGCAAAAATCATGACAGTTGAGAGGTATGGTACATTATTACACTAGACGGCTGGTCATTTGTCAGTTGGCTGCCATGGGATTAGAACCCACAAGCAGTGACTACAGGAATAATGTGCACTTTATTTGACTATAATGAATTCTCAAAACACCATCTCCTTTAATACTTTTTGTGTGAAATCGTACATTTACAAACATGCATAGCTGAGTGTGTTATCTGACTGGAAACCAAATGCAGTGACCACATGAATAATGAGCACTTTATTTGAAAGCATTACTTATCAAAGTACGATCTCCTTTTACACTGTAATGCTTAATGTCACATGAAATCTGCAGTTACACACATGTATGGCTTTGTAGGATGTCTGTTAACCAAACTGTATACCCCACTTGTTTACTGAGCGCTATGTACAGTATATTTGGGGGAAAGTTATCAGAATAGAAGCTTGTCACTCAATCTGGGTATTGCACTACATTTATTTGTGAAATTTGTTGCATTATTTTTTAGTTAATATGTAACAGTTGACTGGTGTCAGATTAGAACACACATGCAGTGAATTCAGGAATAATGAGCACTTATTTAAAAAGACTACTTATCAAAGCACAATCTCATTTTAAACTTTATTGATAATGTTTCTTAAAATCTGGCATTTAGACACATGGATAGCTGTCCAGGACTTCAGTTAACTTATCCATATACCATGTCCACTGATTGAGTGGAATATACAACATTATTTCAGACAAAAAGAGCAGAATACAAGCTTGAACCTTACTCTAGGTATTGCACTACATTTATTTGTGAAAATTGTTGCAGCATTCTTTATTGAGCTACATGTAACAACTTGACTGGTGTCAGATTAGAACACATTTTCAGTGACAACAGGAATAGTGAACACTTTATTTGAAAACATTAGTTATCAAAGCACCATCAACCTTTAAAATGTATTGATTAATGTGGTTCCATCTCTGACATGTAGACCATGGATAGTTGTGTAGGACTTGTTAACTAACCCATATACCCTGAACATATATTGAGTGAAACCTACAGCATATTTCAGACAGTGACCAGACCTGAACAGTGACTCTTAATCTAGGTAGACCCCAACATTAGCTGATCTTTGGAAGCTATACTGCATAGTACTGCATGTTTACTTGCTTTAACTTGCTTTACCATCTCAGGTAGGCAGTGGCACATTAATAAAGATGTTGGATGTCCCAGATATGTCATACCTGACTGTTATGACTGCAAACTCCATAAGTAATGTATTGTATAAATACATTATGCATGAAGTTAGTACTTTGATGTTTTCCTACTTGCCACATGATTGCCTCATCCTGGCCAGGCTCCCTGTATGGGACTGCTTATTGTGAGCCATGTGTTCTGCAGTGGTGAGAAGAGAAACAAAACCATTATGCATGCCAGTTTTGCACAGATTCAGCTTGTATATTTATAAATTACTGGAAAACATACTTACATATATGTGGGGTCTGCCCAGCCCTAGCCTCTTGGACCCAGGTGTCCAAGGTTTCCATCTTTCTATGCTTCACATCATCATAGTGATGATGACACTGCTCACCAATGTGGGGATATCAGCAACATTGGTAAGTTCCATGGCCTACCAATCCCAGGCCACAGACTTACACTCTGAGCCATGGTAATCATCCTGCAGCAGACAGGTTCATAATTCTTAACCAGGTGTCCAACAAACACTCTGGACTCCTACACTCCCCACTTCTGCACATGAAAGTACTCTTCTTCTCCAGCAGCACTAGGCATATCCACAGCCAACTTAGAACTTTAATGTATGATGTGAAATTCCCACCTATTGGTCTTTAAATAAGCTGCATTATTTCCCTTACACATCACGCTGTTGTGTCTTTCGGCTTTTCCCAGTTAGGGGTCGCCACAGCGGAACTCCAGTCCGCTAATGATTGGCAGTAGATTTTTATGTGCTGGCTTGCCGGGCCTAACACACAACGTTCAATGAAGGAATGCCCATTCACACATGTCGCCACACAGAAGACGCTCTAACTGAGAATCGAACGGGCAACGTCTAACTGTGAGGCGACAACGCTACCGCAGCACCACCACCGCAGTCCTTACACATCATCATGCTGCAACGTTCAAAAAAGCAATGCTTTACTTACTATCCCACGAACTCGCACAAACCATATATAAGTGCAGGTTAGTAATGTGCAAATTGGGAATAGACTGTTGACCATGTTTAAGCACAGCTTAGCATCACATAGCTTTTCTAAATGTAACATTTTTTTAATTTTATACTAAAACTGATGTTTCAGTCACCTGATACTTTTTTACAGCAATAAATGTAAAAAGTATGACTGCTCAGGACTCTAGCCTGGTACCTACTACACTGTACGTCTTGACTCAACCTATCTAGCCACTGGGATAGTGAAGAGAACTCGTATATTTTCATATATACTACACAAGTGCCTTAAGCGTAGCACAGTTTGACAGCATGAGTTTGCATGTTGCTAAGCACTGCAGAACTACAATTGAATACATCCAGTTTCTATTTTTAGATGTCTAGCGGATGTTTGCTGTATATATTAGAGCAGCTAAGCATAGCTAAGCAACGCACCACATCACACAAACAAGAACATGGCGAAAAAAATAAAAAAAAATAAAAATATTATTTAAAATTGAAAAGTTTCTATTTTTGGATGTTTAGCAGATCTCAACTTTCTATGTGAGCAATGCTAAGTATAGCTGCAGAACATGGCCCACCATGCAAACAAGCACATAAACATAAAAAATAAATAAATAAAACTGCAATTTCATGAAGTAGTATCTGTTGATCACCTTTTGGTCCAGGTTAACAGGCCAAAAGGTATTGTGCTGTGTTTACCAACTGTCCAGAAGTTTTCTGGAAAGTCCACAAGTACAGCACAGCCTCTAGAGTGTTGCTCACATGTATTCAAAATCTGTGTTACTGTGCTCTCCCTTGGCAATGTGCCATAATTAATATGCATGGTGCTCTGCTGAGGATGAACCATGACTGTGTACATAGGTACATTCTGTGTAGGCTCTTCACAGAGCCTACACTGATTTTATAGAATTCTGGGGTTAGTCATTTTTTCCTGGGATGAACGTGCTTAACTATTTTACTTTGTGGAATAAATTTTATTGTTTGAAAGCCTCTGTGTGGATCCTTTGAGTAACCTGTTGGTTATTGTATTTAAATCTAGACCTTTCAACCATCAATTTGTTTTATAGCTATATAATTTTAAGGTCCCATGTAAGTAGTGACACATAATCTAGATACTGCCTCTGTAGTATCTTTTTAAATAATTATTGAAGTTTTTTTTCTATAATATCTGTACACGTTCTCTATACATCCAGTTATAAAATTACATTTCTTTATCTTATTTACATAAATGAAGAAAAGTGATATACTGTCATCATTAAAAGTCTGACTAGTACAGTCTCCCATAAAAAGTTGTATTACTGCTTTTACTTTCGACTGCTCTTCCCATAATGTTAGACCCTTACCATGCATAACAAATTTTATTAGTGGTCAACTGTATTTAATTTTTGAACTGCATTTTTCTTACAATGTTATGCATTCATTTTAATTAAATCTGTTTCCATATTTAATCACATTGCCTAACATAAAATAATTTGCTATGGTCTGTCGTATTCTTTTACCTTAGAAAGAAGACGCGGGACAACTGTGTGCAGTTGGTACCAACTCCAAACTTTATTGACCGGCCAACATACATTACAATACAACAACTTCCTGTCTCACAGCCCTTGCGTCATGCACTTTCCCCCGCCCCCAAAGAGCACTAGCTAAGGCAAGACAACACAGTCCATTGAATACACCACATCTCCTTTTCCATAAGGCCCCTTTTCACTTAACACAAAACCCAGATCTATTCAATTTCTTCCACTTCACTACGAACTTGGTACATTGACACAAAATGCTCACTTAGCCACATTCAGATTACTATAAACCCCAATGACATTGTTATTTATAACCTGATCTTCACAGATCCAAACGGTCCGGCTTGTTAATAACTCTTCCTGATCTGGTCCTCACAACATCACTATGTGCCCGGGGTTCCGGGGGAAGGCCATTGCAAAATGGCAAGGCCTCATCGGTCTTACTTAGCACACTTCCCGGACACCCAGGGTTTGATTCACAGTCAGGCTCAGGTAAGGGAATCAAATGCACACGGTTTCGCCGCACAGTCCCTTGGGGCACATCTACCTTAAATGACCTCGGCGAGTAATGTTTTTGATCTACAGTACCTGGGGTCTTCATATCTGTCACCCACACCTGATCACCGGGCAACACATCCCCCAGCGGCCTTGCCCGATGGCGCCTGTTGTAGATTTCGCCATTATACACCCTCTTCTCCCCCTCTTTCCCCATGAGCCTTCTCCAGTCCGGCAGCACAGGGTCCAACTGCGAAGGATGAATCGGAAGAGACGTCCGCAACCGTCGTCCCATAAGAAGTTCCGCAGGGCTATAACCATTCTGCAGTGGCGTTGTCCTGTATGCCAAGAGAGCCATGTAGGGATCGGCACTTTTTTTTAGCAGGTTCTTCACCGTCTGCACCGCACGTTCTGCCTCCCTGTTACTCTGCGGGAACCTGGGGCTGCTTGTGACATGCTCGAAGCCATAAGTGGTTGCAAAGGCCGCAAAAGACTGCCCTGAAAACTGAGGTCCATTATCAGACACAAGTACCTCTGGGATACCATGGCGAGCGAAGAAAGATTTTAGGTGGGTGATGACCTCGTTGGATTTGCTATGTTTCAACAATGCGATCTCAAGAAACCTGGATAAGTAGTCCACAGCAAGAAGGTAAGTATGTCCTTTTAGTTCAAATAAATCCGCGCCCACTCTTTGCCATGGTCGGTCAGGACATTCTGTTGGGATGAGGGGCTCAGGAGGATTCCTTCTCTCTGAGATGCACGTCCTGCATCTTAAAACCATGTCATTTATCTGTTGGCTAAGCCCAGGCCACCAGACGGTCTGACAGGCTCTGGCTTTGCACTTCACAATGCCTTGATGTCCCTCATGCAATTTCAACAACACCTCATTACGCATGGCAGAGGGGATAACAAGGCGCGAATCTTTTAAAAGCAACCCATCTTTCACTGTTAGTGTGGAACGATCTGGCCAGTAGCTCTTCAGTAAGGGTTCCTGGTTCGCATACAGCGGCCACCCCTGGCTGCACAAGTCCATGACCCGCGCACACACACTGTCCGCTTTCAGCTGCTCCCGTAGTGTTTGGAGGAAGGATGGCTTCACCTGCATGTTTTCCACAATACAGTTCACGTAGATATCCGTGTCCTCCATTAACTCTGTTTCCTCCGGGGTTAGCCTGGTTTTAAGTGGAGAACGTGACAGGGCATCTGCCACCCACAGTGATTTCCCTGGAGCGTACTGCACCGTGTATGAGAACTGCATCAATCTCATCCTAAAGCGTTGGATTCTGGGCGGTAGAAGATCCAGCGCCTGACCTCCCAGCAATGAAACCAGGGGTTTGTGATCAGTCTCTAGACAGAACGATTTGCCTAATAGGTAATCTCGAAAGCGTTCACATGCCCAGGTAGACGCTAGGGCCTCTTTCTCAACCTGTGCATATCGTTGCTCTGTGGGTGAGAGTGACCTTGATGCGTATGCCACGGGTCTCCAGCCGTCCTCCCATTGTTGCTGCAACACATTCCCTAACCCAAAGGATGAAGCATCCGCGGAAACCTTCGTATCCCTCTCCGGGTCATACACAGCCAAAACTGGAGGTGAGGTGATTGCCTCTTTTAAGTCCTTGAATGCCTTTTCCTGGTCCCCACCCTAGTACCAGCTGTTCTTTTTTGATAATAAGTCTCTCAAAGCTCTGTCCCTCTCAGCCAAATGAGGGATGAACTTTCCCACCTGATTCACCATGCCCAGGAAACTCCTGAGTTCTCCTACTGTAGCAGGTGCTGCCATCTCCGTGATGGACGCGGTCCTCCTTGGGTCCGGGCTTATACCAGAATTCGTAATGACATGGCCCAAGAAGGTCACTGTGCCCCTCGACAGGTCACATTTCCCTACATTCAACGTAATACCTGCTTCTTCCAGTCTCTTTAATACCGCGTGAAGTCGGGCATCGTGCTCCTCCTGGCAACGCCCCCAGACCAACACATCGTCCATGTGACAAATCACACCCTCTAATCCTTCAATGACCTCTGCCATCATGCGTTGAAAGTGTTCGGGTGCAGAATTAATGCCAAAGGGAAGGCGATTGAAGCGGAACGCCCAAAGGGGTTATTAATGTGGTAAGCGCAGCCGACTCCTCTGACAAAGGAATTTGCCAAAATCCCATATTGGCATCCAGTTTGCTAAACACCTTCGCCCCAGCAAGCATCCCAAGACTCTGCTCAACCGAGGGCAGCACGAACCTTTCCCTGCATACGTATTCATTTAGCTTAGTGTAGTCTACACATAGTCTCAGCCTGTTACTGTCTTTCTTTGGGACTACCACCATGCCTGCACACCAATCGGTAGGTTCTTCCATTCTGGTAACGACACCCAGCGCCTCCATCCTCATTAACTCCTCTTTCACTTTCCCCATCAATGGCAGTGGTATCCTCCTGGGGGTCTTCAGAGAGTATGGCACCGCCTTTGGCTGAAGCTTTATGTGGTATTTCCGCTGCACTACCCCCAACCCAGAGCACAAATCCGGGTATGAGGTCTTCAAAGACTCCATGGTGATAGTGTCAACACGTTTCAGGAGGCCCAGCCCCAAAATAGCAGGAAGGCCTAAAAGCGGCATGCGGAGTCCTTTTACAACATACACTTTCTCGCATGTCTGTCTTTGTCCATAGCCGAGCTGAAGCTCCAAGGATCCTGTAACCTCCAGTGGCATCCCTCCAGGACCCAACAAGGGTTTCTCCGGCTGCTGGAGCACAGGAGCATTCTTCCCACTGAACAAGTTGTGCAGGTCTGACTTGGAGATAACAGTGACATCCGCCCCCGTGTCAAGCTTGAAAGTCATAGGTGTGCCCTGTATTTTCACCTCCACAATCCAGGAATGGTTCCCGGAGGAGACAGAACCAAGGAAGAACCCCTGTTCGTCACGCTCACCCGGCTCCTCGTCCTCCTCAATACTCTGCACCACCTTGAACTGTCGGCAGACCCGCTGGTAGTGGCCCTTCTTCCCACACGAGCGACATCTTGCAGCAGTTGCCGGGCATAGGAGTCTATGGTGAAATGGCCCCCCACACCTGTAACACTGCGAGCTCGGAGCGTCTTTACTCTTTTGCGTCTGGCGCTGAAAAATCGGTGCCAAGGGCTTGCCCCAACCTTTCGAGGCCTCCGGCCTGCGTCTGGTGTCCAGTGGTGTCTGCACAGCATTCACGTTATACTGCAGGGCGGCACTGTCGCACCGCAAGGCCGTTTGCTGCTTCTTAACCTCCTCCAACTGTCTGGCCATATTTACAGCTCTCTCTAAGTCCAACTCTTTCTCCATCTGCATCCGCTCGGACAGTCTGGTGTCTGCCAAGCCCACAACAATTCTATCCCTTATAAGCTCGTCGTGCAGCGTCCCATAATTACAGTGTTCGGCTAAAGCATGCAGGGCAGTAACAAAACCATCAACAGTCTCGTTCAGTTCTTGTTTTCGCATGTTAAATCGTGCACGTTCATAAACAATGTTCTTTTTGACAATAAAAAATCTTTCGAAACCATCTTTCACTTTGGCATACTCCTGGTGCTCTGCCTCGGTTAGCTTGAGGCCTCTCAAGACATCGTCTGCCTCATCGCCCATACAGTATATCAGGGTGTTCACCTGGTTCCCTTCTGGGTTGGAAGATAAATTACTGGCCTGCCGGAACCGTTCAAACCGGCGTATCCATCGTGTCCATTCGTGGGGTTTGGAGAAGTCAAAGGGTTCTGGCGGCTGAATACTGAACGTAGCATTGGGAGCGCTAGCCGCCATGTTGATTCTAGCTCGTGGCTGCCGACCATTCTCGTCGTCCGACATGTCCGCTCTCCACGTCACTTGGCCACTCGTACGGTCTTCAGCAAGAGGTCAGCACTCCCAGGCACAGCCACACAGCACTTCTGACACCATGTCGTATTCTTTTACCTTAGAAAGAAGACGCGGGACAACTGTGTGCAGTTGGTACCAACTCCAAACTTTATTGACCGGCCAACATACATTACAATACAACAACTTCCTGTCTCACAGCCCTTGCGTCATGCACTTTCCCCCACCCCCAAAGAGCACTAGCTAAGGCAAGACAACACAGTCCATTGAATACACCACAGTCTACTACATTTTAATATTTTTACAACCGTTTCAAATTTTACCCAGCATTGCTTTACTAATTCTTTTCCCTTCACCATTTGAAAAAGGTCCTAGATCTATGAATGTTATTTCTTTAAAAGAATATGAAGCATTTAAAAAGAGTATGCTGTTATTATAAGAACCAAAGGAAGACACTGTAGTATCCAGCACTAGACATATATTTATAACTAGTCCAGGAGAATTACTTCCCCTTGTTGGACAGTTTGATAGATACAGGCTGTTTGAGCTGAAAAAGACAAGGCAAATGTGTTACTCTCTCTCTCTCTCTCTCTAAATATATATATATATATATATATATATATATATATATACATATATATATATATATACACACACATATATATATATATATATATATATATATATATATATATATATAGATGTAGATATAGATATAGCTATAGATATAGACAGATATAATAGACTTATTCTGTTTATGAAGTTCTTAGTTTCTCAAAGCACTGCTATAATACCTTGATGTCATGAATAATTGGATTGCTGTGTTTTGTCAAAACTTGAGATCATTCACAGGGATAATGACACAGTTGATAATATTCATTTGCCTACTGTTGTTTGACTCTTGAGTAAATATACTTAATGTGATGGGGCATGGGTAGCATATCCCTTAAATGGGGGTGCAGTAGTGTTTGCATCCTGATAAAATAATGGGTTTTGGTACTTGCTACGTTTTGTTTTATATATCATGGTTAAGATATATTTCTGCTGCTATGTCAGGATGTCCTGGTTTAATTAATGTTCCAAAATGTTAACAGCAATGTATCCTAACTTTGCTTCAGAAAATCTGGTCTTCTGTTTCTTTAACATGTTTTTCCTTTTTGTTTGTTTCTTTGCCTTTACTGTTTCTGGCTCCATTTATCACTGCAGGGTTGAGTGTTTATTCATTGGCTCAGTATTTTGTGCTTTGGGTGAGGTGCATTAAGTTCCAGTCTAATGTACATATGCACATTTGCTTTAATACTAGCTATGTAATGCTAGACAATGAATTTTATGAATACTGATCAATCGTATAGCCAGTTGCCTGTAGAAGAAGTTAATGCAGGCCACTTAAACTTTAGTTACAGATCATCTCTACCTTACTAACAAACAAAGCAAAAAAATGATATCACCTTGAAAAGTCATTTATCGGAAAAATCTACCAAACACAGATATTCTACAAAAGCAAAAGAAGTCCTGCAAATGTCAGAAACATATATCCCCAACTCAAATACTTTTCTAAGACTGCATTAAAACAAAGTATAATAAATAATAAAGTAAATAAATACAATAGAAATTGGTGTACTGCAAAAGCACAATCTGTAAGAGCAATACTATTTCAGTAGAAGTGTAAGCACATTTCATGACCTGTCTCAGTCTGACAGGCACGGGTCTGCTTTCTGCAAAATGTCTTACCATAGCCAGAATCTTACACTACTTTCTTTTCAAGCTGCTTTACTTGTAGTTAGCTTGTATTTTGCATACCTCTCTGTACAGATTTTCGCAGAATGTCCAGATTTTTGCCTCATATTTTTGGTCCATTTTTCTTAAAATTATGGTTTTCTGTCAAATTCTTGGCGAATCATTAAATATTGAAGTTAAAAAATAATGACAGACATTTCAGTTTCAGACTTCATACTATTCAGAAAATTCATGCTAATGTAAAACCAGTTATTCTATCAACTTTCTAAGTTGTAAGAGCAATATTTAAAAATTATCCCTATTTTGGGCCTTTGTTCCTCTTTTGTTTATTGCTTTGTCCTGATTCATTGCACTAAGAGGTTAAGGAGTATATGCATTTGCATATTTGGTAGCAAAATGATGTTAGTTTTAACACTTACTCATTAAGAAGTGAGGGACAGTCTATTGATTGTTAACTGGACAGAGTAGAATAGTTAATTTATGTTATAGGGGATCCACAATCAAATAGTCATACACTGCAAGACAAAGGATGGTCAAATGAGAATACTCAAGTTATATATAAAATATTACTTGCCAATATTTATTGCTCTGTCATGCAAAAAAGAAAAGTGCTTGCAGTGACTGTCACTAATAATTCCTAAAATAGTGTTGCACAGTTAAGCTGAACTTAAAAAGGAAATCCATACATCTGTGCGAACAAAAAAAAAATCTTTCCCTGTTTCTCCACCATTCTGTTTCTCGCTACACTTGAAATGTGCATGCACATGTGGTGCACACACAATCCCATCCACATCTGAATACAATGGGAAAATGAAAAGCAAACTATCCTGGTGGTCTGCTGACATAAATACAATCTACTACTCAATTTTTTTTTATTTTTATTATTAAATCTTTTTTTTATTATTTGTTATTTATTTTATGTTTTATTTATTATTAAACATTGTTTGACTGGCATTTGAAGTCTGTTTTTTTGCTTCTTTTAAATACAGTCTACAATAAAATGAAAAACAACTTGACATATCTAATGAGATCCAAGTCAAAGAAAATATTAGGAAACTGGATAAGAATTTAAAAAGGACTGTCAGATCTACCTCTAGCCAAGGACAGTTGTAAATACTTCTTTACTTATGGCAAAAAACAAACAAACAACTCTGAACAACATACAAACTCATACAACATGACAAAACCTATTGAGACCCAATAGCTATTGCCAATATTGTAACAAATAAATTGTGTTCATATCAACTCCTGAGACATGTCACCATTTGTCCACTGTTCTATAAAAGTCCTATATGACACAGCTTATAAACAAGGGGATTGTCTAGATCTAGGGATTTGTTGTCCCCTTTACTCATCCCTCATTAGGACAATCATTGAATACAATTGCCCCCTTTGGCATTTATCTGTCTAGACACATGCATCAACTGAAAAGCCCACAGAGATACCTTACTAAAAGGATACAAGACCTAAACAACATGCGCTACATGGACAGGCTCAAAACCTTGCGCTATACTCTGTATCCTAAAGATTGCTAAAGGGTGACTTGTATTTGGCATGTAAGGCATCCTCAGATCCAATGCGGATGCATTTACTGCACATCAGCAAGTTAAATGGCATCAGAAATTCTTTGTCTAGGTATCTAGTTCTCTTCTACAACATTGACAGAATGGTTTGGAGGGACAGGCATATCTCGCAGAGGATACCTCGGATCTTGAACAGACTCACCGTCCACATGAAACAAAGTTTATCCAAGTTCATATTTAAGATCAACTTGGATCTATGGATGGGAAACAGTAGCTGTACCCCATGACTGTCCACATACTACTAATGGACAAAGCTCCTAAATGCTTTATCCCACGCATGTGCCCCCTCAAATTATCTATGGTAAGATCCCAGTTATTCTCATTAGAAGTATATAATTGCTGATCTTGGGACGGGGAAAGTCAATACCTAACCAAATGGGTAGGTTAATTGGAGCACAAAAAAGCAAACTGCTAGGCATAAAATGGTCTGCAAGGGCTGCTATCTATGAACCTGTGAAACAACTAACCAAACGCCTATGAACACCATACCTCTCAAACCCTCCATCATCACTAAATAAGATACACTAAAAGTGAAGTCCAAGACTAAGAACATGTCCTCCACAAGACCAGATAACATACTCATCTGTTTAATAAATAGTACCTAATATGCCCTGGTAGAACATCTAACATAAGTATTTAATATGAGCCTGCTTTTAGGCTTATTCTAAGAAATATGGCAAGAGACACTGTTGATGCCACCTCATTAGGGTGGCCCTACTACTGACCCCAGAAATGATAAGAGACTTGATTAACATTCACATTAAAAATATCAACAGACTAGATGCACAGCAATTAGGTTTTGTAAAACAGAGATCCTGTCTAATGAATCTGGTTTACTTTTTGAGAAGGTAACACAGTGTTTGCATTATAAACCCAGCTTACCTTGATTTGGCCAAGGCATTTGACACCATCCCTCATGATAAAATAATTAATAAACTGACATCTATGATTCCTGTTTTTCACAGGTCTCCTATCAGGGCTGCATACTGGGAAGTATATCTCCATAGGCTCTGCCCATGGACTACTGCATTGCAAATAGATCCCTGTGTGATGAGCTGAATAGTAAACTGGATAAAAGACAGAACCTACAAGGTTTGGGTGGTGGATTTAGCGTTAAAGACTATGAAGGTGACCAGATGTGTCCCCCAAGGCTCAGTGCTAGAACTACTTTTTTAAATATTTACTTCTAAGACCTATAGATTAAAAACCAAGACCTATAGCTAAACGAGTTTGCTGATGACTGCAAACTCTTAGCCACTGTCAAACCCCCTCTAACACAAAAGCCTACCAGTAGGGACTTACACTTATAAGTGTCTGCTATATTGAAAATAGGCTTAAATTAAATACTAAAAAAATGCAACGTTGACAAATTTGGCAGAAAAACATCTTCCTGGCATGGCATTGAAAATACCTACTTCAAAATGAAAATGTAGAGCTGGGAACCTAGGCTGACAATTCTCTCTACTTTGACCACCATGAAGGCAACATTGCCAGGATGCATCTCTTCTTGGCACAGCTGATTGTTAAGGGAATACTAATAAGTTCCAATGATGTTATTATCCACTGGTATTCATCATTGGTCAGCCTAAATATAGAATATAATGCTCCCTTTGGGATTCACCACACCAGATGTATCAGACTGTTAGAAAATACCAAAGGTTCCTAAGAAAGAGGACCATAGGCTTAAAATCCCTGAGATTAGAAACACAGTTCCTTTCAGTGTCTTATAGACTCCTCAGAGGTGACCTGTGCTTTGTCTTCCAAGCAAACAGAGACTCAGTAGTCTAGGATGTCATGTAACCTCCTAAATCAAACAGTTGTGCAAATACCAAAACAAGAATTCTAAACCTGCTTAAGTATAACAACAAAACATGGTGGAGAGACAAGTTCATTACGCACAGTAGTCCTTATTTGTGGACTAGACTCCCCCTGCAGATAAATCTCTTCTTCAAAGAAAACCTGGGTCATTGTATAAGTATTCATAAATTCATCCTGAGCATGACTAGCATAGTCCTCCTTGAGAAGGGAGGTAGAGTCAAGGGTGAGAGCAAGGCATATTGGTCACAAGACTCGGTAGCTTTGAACTTCCTGTGACTCTTATATACAAACCATGCATACTCATGGCTAAGCACATGCATGCATGGACACTGACACACATAATATTTCTGGTACAGTAACTATTTTGCATGTTGAATGCTAATTTGCTAAGGCATATAAGTTATTGGCAACAAATTATTTAAAATGGCCCAAATAAATAGAAAATGTATTTGAATACGTAGCTGTAAAAATAAAATAAAAAAAATATATACATAGAGTAAGCAGTGATGGCTCAGCCACAATGCTGACAGAGAAACAAAGCCCCCTCCCCCAAAATCTAGAATTTTATGTATGGCAGAAAATAATTATCCCAATGTCATCTCCACCCCCCCAACTTTCAACAGACTCATGAACTATGCCCAAAGTTGAAATAAAAACAAACACTTATTCAACTATAGTAGTGAAAAATATACACACATGATTTCAAAAAACAAGTTCATTTTTTTTATTTTTTGCTATATTAGTTGAGGTGTGCTTTATGATCTAGATGCAAAATAAAAAAAAAGAAATGTGCACCTTTGGTTGCATCTACATCTACACCTCATTGGCTGTTATTAGCTGCCATATACATATGTAAATGTAATGCAGGTACAATGATCAGTTACACAGTAAAACAAACTAATCTGTTGTCTTGCTTTCCCCATTACAGGTTTACAACAAAAGATGCAGAAGCGAGCATACCTCTCAACTGCTTATGATTTCTTCAGGACATCCCTGTTTCTGCCTCTTATTTTTCATCTGTTCTTTACAACATTTTTCATTTTCTGCTAAATCTCTGAGGATCATGGTCCGTCAATAAAGCTAACCAGTACAATATCATACTTATTTTTGTTCAGCAAGTACATTTTGCATTTTAATTGTTGAGGCCACATCAGAGCCATTGAGATACAACAGTCTACATAATCCTGACTTCAGAGATTATTTGTGTGTTTGCAAGTCTGCGAAATTGCGACTATGAGAATATGAAAAATTGCAAGTGTTTATGACTGTGAATTCAGTTATGAGCAAGTTTGTGGCAGTGGCTGTGTGTGTGTGTGTGTGTGTGTGTGTGTGTGTGTGTGGTGTGTGTGTGTGTGTGTGTGTGTGTGTGTGTGTGTGTGTGTGTGTGTGTGTGTGTGCGTACATATATATTTCTATTGCTAAGAAAATCTAGCATTAAAATGTCTGCAGTCAACTCATCATTCACTGGAATGTAATGTTTGAAATTAAAACTTAAAAGTGAGTTAGTATGCTATCACTGTTACTGTCCAAAACATTGTTTTATGCTGTTTATATCTTTGATCTGTTTTTGTTTCAGAGAGGCCAACTTTAAATGATTGCGTGTTTATAAACCTTTAATTGACTTCATGCTATTTTATTAACTTCTAGTATTTTAATTTTAATAATGGTATGAACTTGTTAATGAAATCCACCTTCATGGAAAATGGTGCAGTAGCACACCTTGCCTTGTGCCAATGTGCTTTATGCTGCTGTGCAATGTAATGATCCATACAAGAACAACATCTTATTATTCAGAAATTGACATGACTATCAATAGTTAGATTAACTGTAAAAAGGAACTCTTAGACTGCTAAGAAAACCACAAATACACACATGCAAACACAAACACACACACACACACACACACACACACACACACACACACACAGACACACACACATACACACACACACACACACACACACACACACACACACACACACACACACACACACACACACACACACACTCATTAGGCATTAATGAAATGATACCCATGGATCCACATACAAACAGTCCAAGTACTGAAATACTCACACACTGGCAGACATGTATGTATGAACTCCCATTCATAAACACCAAGACATTCCCATAATGGTATTCTGAGGTTGCACGGACTCCCATCATTGAACTGCATAGGTGTACATGGCAAAAGTGCTACGTATGCTTACAACTTTGGAGCCCTCATTTTGCACAGGGCTTGCATTGTATATACATCTATGATTCATGTTCTACACAAGTCTCCTATCATGGCTGTATAGTGGGAAGCATATTTCCATAGACCCTGCCCATGGACTACTGCATTACACGCAGCAATATGAAACATGTTGTCTAGACATGCACAGCAGTATTTATAGACAGGGGAGATCTATGAAGCAAAACGTTCATGCAACGTATGGAAGATAGCTTGAGTTCATCTTCCATGCTTGCAAGCTGAATATGAATTCCAGCTACAGTATCAGCTTGCTGAATTTTATTGGTTACAGATGTTAAAGACTCCTAGAAATGTTTTTTTTTGAGTTGCTTGTTTGTTTGCAGACTGTGCAAATATGCTGTTCCAAAGGTTCATTTCATCCATGAACCATCCATGACCCATGTACAAGGCACTAATGCAAACATGAGAGTAACATATATAGCACATATTTATCATGCATAAATAAACCATTGTGTAAATAGGATCTGTTTAAATGCAAACATAAAAATACAAGAAAATGCATTTATGCATTATAGACACATTTTTGTTCTTAGGCCAGGATCTGATTTTAGTCTACAAAATACACTTTGATGTGCTCCATAACATCTCAGTAACAGAGGCATGATGCTGAAAACAACTTGAAATTCTCTGTGTGTATTCCTAAAACAAGGTTCAAAATTATTGAAGATCATCAGGTATAGTGGTGCTCTATTTTGATGTAATTTGACAGAGAAGTTTGGCAGAAACAAATGCAGATGACAGAAATAACAAATAGGCAGTTAGGTTTATTTATTAAGGACAGGATCAGTGTTGTGCAATATGAAATAGCTAGAGAAAAATTAGGTTACTTGCATATATAATGCTACACTCTTAAGTTCACACTGTTTGCCCTGATGTTAATAAATTTTGAAAGAGCTTCAGCTTTTAGAAAGCTGGTAAGTCAACAGACAGCTGATGTCTCCCATCCCAAACCATTCCCTTGTCATAAATGTATTATATTGTGAAATATTGTTTACACTGTGCTCATATGCAGATGCGCATTAGCATCATCCATAATTATCCTACTACGAAGTCTGAATATAGCAAGATAAAATTCCCCTGATTTGCCTGTGTAGTAAAGCACACATTTTGACATTTTAATATTTGATTTTTAACTAGAATATCAACAAGTCTCTGTCCTATACACATGGAATGTTGCTGCGGATAAAGCGAGAGTAGGCCTACCTGAAAAAAAAATTTCTTTTTTTTTTCTCAATAAACTTTTTATTAATATATAAAACCAGACATTTAGGAGTTTTGTACATGAAGAATAAGATTGAATAAGGATAATGCAACTCTAATAAAAACCATCATTCATGAGAGTCTACATATAACAATGATAATAAAACATTTCAAAATATATACACTATATACAAGTAAGGCATCCTGAAAAGATAGAGAAAAAAAATGAAAAAAAGAAAAATACCGCCATGAAACAATAAAAGAATTGATGGCATTAACTATTGATAATATTTAACACTTTTTCTAATACTAAGTTCTTTAATGCCTTTTTTTTGGACTTCTAACTATGTTCCTTTGAGCATCAATATATGAATAGGCCATTTTTTGAAAATTAGTCCAATTTAGTTTGGTGCGATCAAGCCAATTTTGTGTTATGTAAAGTTTTAATAAGGAGCAAATAAAGATGATAACATAAGTATCTGATTTTGAAAGATGAATTAATGGAATGTGAAGAATGGCAAATTCCCAGGACAATGTAGACTTATGGTACCCCATTCTTTGCAGTCTAACTTTCAAAGAGGTCCATAATCTATGAGAAAAATGACAATACCACAAAATGTGGAGAAGATCTGCTTGGGGGTGATAGCAACATGAGCATGATGAAGATATGTTTGGGTTGAATTTATTTAATTTATAAGGGGTATAATAGGCATCATTATTAATCATTAATTGCGTATATAATAGTTTTTTGAAGGGAATAAATTCCTTTGTATGTCTGATAGCTAAAAGTTTCTGGGACTCAGATAACTGAGAATTATAATTCGACCATACATTAGATAAAAGACAATTGTGTTCCAACATCAAGCTCTTTATCAATTTGTAGGAGTTTGAAAGCATTTTATCTGATGACGATAGTATTTTGATAACAGTGTTGAGATTATTCATTTGATGTTCTATGGGGTCTATACATAAAAACTTATTTTTAATTATTACTCTTAATTGATGCAGAATTGGCGAATAGTTCCAATTAACTTTCAACATCTTACGCCAATCAGTTAGAGATAAGTCAAGATGTTTCAAAATATCTCCAATTTTTAAATTTTTTATTAGAGGATATTTTGTTAAGTTAAGAGGTTTGTTATCAATCATTATATTTGGGTTTAGATGAATTGGTTGGATAAAATGAGAAATCTTATCTAAATTGCACAATTTAAGTAAAGTTTGAAAAGCTTTAATCTTTTGTTTAATAAAGATGGATACATTTTTGGTAGATATGGAATCCAAAGAGATAAAAGGAACAGCTTCTGGATTTATATTTTTTGAAGTGACATAATTATACCATATTTTTATCCATAAATAATGATTTATGTGAGAAATATTTTTGTAATTAGATATGGTGAACAGTTTATTAGATAAGACAATCAAATAATAAAGCTGTAGGTTAGGAAGACCCAGACCACCCTTGTCCTTAGACATTGATAATCTGGAATATGATATTCTAACAGATTTGGGGAACCATAAAAATTTAGCTAAAACTTTGTTGACAGATTCAAAAAAGGATTTGAATTATCTGGTCAGACGATGTAAATTGGTAAAGGAATTTAGGCAAAATGTTCATTTTAATTATGGCAGCCTTTGATAAAAGTGAAAGATTTAGATGTTCCCATCTGTTTATGTCAGATAATATTGAATTCCAAACTTTATATATGTTATTTTGAAAAGAAGATTTATTATTGTGTTCTAAGTTGATACCTAAATATTTTATATTATAAGTAAACTGAAATTGATGATCTGGAAACAGAAATGTTTTATGTACTAAATGATTTAGAGGAAATATATATGTTTTAGAGGAATTTAAAAGATAGTTCGAAACAGAAGAGAAGTAATCAATAGAGTTAGTTATTTTTCTATAATCAGATAGTGGAGTTTGAAAGTAAATAATTAGGTCATCAGCAAAGGCTGAGAAATAAATTTTGGTGTTAAGAATTCGAGGGACATTGTGAAAAGTATTTTGAATAATATATAACACAAAGGTTCTAAATAAATATTAAAGAGAAAGGGAGACAATGGACAGCCTTGTCTTGTTCCTCTAGTAATCTTTATAGGAGGAGAAAAGTGACCATTAATATACAGTCTAGTAAACATATCTTTGTATAAAACTTTTAAAAAGTTTATGAAGAATAAAGGAATATTAAAACAAGACAAAGTCTGAAAGAGAAAGTTCCAATCAACTCTGTCAAAAGCATTAGATGCGTCCATGATCAGAGCATATATTGGGTTTGTATCTTTTTTAATAAGATGAATGATAGATTCTAAGGACAGTGTATTGTCCCAAGCATGTCTGCGGGACATAAAACCAGATTGATATTGAGAAATAATTGAGGGTAAAATTTGTTTCAATCTATTAGCCAAAATAGATGATAAAATCTTAATATCTACATTTATTAAAGAAATCGGTCTATAATTAGCTGGATCAGATTTTTCTTTATTACTTTTCAAGATTAAGATAGTTTTGGAAGTATTCCAATGAATATCTGAGATATCATTGACTCTTATATGGTTATATACTTTGAAAAGAAAGGGAAGAATTATCGATTTGAAAGGTTTAAAGAATTCCGGAGTGAATCCGTCAGGGCCAGGAGATTTACCAGATTTAAGATTATCAATTGAATCTGAGATTTCTTGTAAGGCTATGGGAGCAGAAAGTAAACTTTGTTGGTTCTCATTTAGTTTAGGGAAATGCAGAGAATTTAAGAAGGTTTTTATGTAATTATCAACACTAAAATTAGAAGACTTTGAATATAAATCAGTAAAAAGGGAAGTAAAGAGCTGAATAATTTCTTCATCCGTGTTATATAATCTATTCTTATAAGACAAAGACGAGATTTTTGGTCTGTCAAAATTAACTTTAATAATTCTAGCTAGTAGTTTAGAGGGAACCTGGGCCCATTCTGAATATGAAGCAAGTAACTTTTGTTCAGCTAAAGATAGATTATTTTGATGAAGCAAAATTAAATCTTTTTGACATTCCAGAATTTGTTTTTCTAAAGTATAGTCATGGTTCATTCTAAGTTGATTTTCCAAAGATAGAATTTTAGATTTTAAGAACTCCTCTTTCTTAAAGTAAAGTTTTTTGAAATAGGCCGCTTTACTGATAAATAGTCCTCTTAATCTCGCTTTACACGCAGCCCATTGTATGTCATAAGGTATATCTGATGATTCGAAATTAACCTCCATTTCCTGTAAAATTTCGGAACATTGTTTACAAATTTCTTCATTTAGTAATAGATTATTATTTAAAGACTAATTATTCCTATTAAATTTATTTTTAGTATTAGTGTT
This sequence comes from Protopterus annectens, assembly GCF_019279795.1. Taxonomy (NCBI): domain Eukaryota; kingdom Metazoa; phylum Chordata; order Ceratodontiformes; family Protopteridae; genus Protopterus; species Protopterus annectens. The sequence goes on along the minus strand of NC_056735.1, from coordinate 745,321,253 downwards.
TATGTTTAATTTTAATAAAATTCTTGAATGATCTGAGAAAAATCTAGGTTCAATATTAAAATCTAAAATATATTTTGAGATAGAATCAGAAATTAGAAAAAAATCCAATCTGGACCATGAGCGATAACACTTAGAGTAATAGGTATAAATATCACTTCTATTTGAAATTTTAACAGTATGTAGTGGGTCCATTAAACTACAATCCATCATCAAATCATTTAGAGCCATAGTAGATTGATAGTTATAAGAAACAGTTGGGCGAGAGCGATCAATTTCTGGATTTATTACTGCGTTCCAGTCACCGCCTACTATAATATAGTGATCTTTATATGATGAGAGAATATTATGGATTTTTGAAATGAACAAATGCTGTAAATTACACGGGCCATATATATTTAAAACTAAAAGAGGTTTATCAAGACCATGGATAGAAGTGGTAAATAAACACCACCTGCCCTCATTATCAAATTTCTCATCTATAATGTTCCCCACAAATTTTTGCTTAATGATTATGGCTACTCCTCTGGAATTAGATGAGTCCCCTAAGGCTACAATCTTCTTAATCCATTTCTTATTCCTCTCTTTATTCCAATCAAGTCGAGGAATATGGGATTCTTGAATAAAACAAATATTGGCCTGTGATTTAAAAATAAAATGAAACAATAATGACTTTTTTGCTTTGCTTTGAATACCTCTAATATTCCAAGAATCCACTATTATATCAACTGGCATATTCAAAGCAAACAACTAATATTGATGCTGTAAAGAAAACATATAGTAAAACTCCAACAGCACTTAAACCAGTACATCCAATAAATGGAGAAAAAAACAGATTTAAACTGGACAGTATTTAAATATACAATCAAATCAACAAATATAACATGTAGAAGAAAAATAATATCAAGAGTAACATAAGATTTATTCATATCCTTTATCCTTACCCTAGTGCCTACCCACCAAACACCTAATGATAAAGGAAGATTAGATGCAAATAAAATAGAAGCTGAGATTTTAAATAATAAAAGCATCAGGTTAACATATATATTACTCAATGTAAGCCTAGCAAAAATTAAAACCAGTACTACACTACTAAACCTATATACAAGACTAACTAATTTCAAGATGTCCAACATACTCAATCCCTACTTAATATATTAAACTACAAGCTCCTATTATTAAGTAAAAATGTATAATAGTAAAATGAATTTCCTCAAGTATTTCAAAAAAAGGGAAAAGGAAAAAAAAAAAAAAAAAAAAAAAACATTATTAACTAGCAAAAAGAGAGAGAAAAAAATAAAAAGAAAACATCACAGTATAACAAATATGATGAAAATTGTAATATATGTAGAATAACATGTATTATTATTAAGAGACAAATATAATCACATTACTATATATTAATAATGATATGAGAAAACTGGTAGTAAATGTATCATATATATAAACTGATATTTTAATTATATATAGAGAAAATACCTATAAATAACGCAAAGCATAATAAGATCATACCCTATCAAGTAATCATACAGTAAACCACAACGAATCTGTCAGTAATCATATAGATAATAATTATTACAAAAAGTGTATAAAATTATAGTATAAGCATTTAAATTTATTTCTGATATAGCAAAGACTATCTCCTGAAAGACTCAAATTTTATAAATTAATCCCATATAAATGAATGTTAACTTTCAAAATAGCTGTTGTTTAGCAACATCATTCAGTAATTTACTGCATAGTAAATAGACTTTGTCGCCATCTGGTGGTAAAATATGAATGTAAATAAAGACTACTAGACATCATCTTAACTCATAGTATATTCACTAGAATAAAAGCATACTATTATAGATTTATATATTTTGAAGGAATAATTTTAAAATGTTTGAATCAATTAGATCTGCTCTTTGTAAAGTTATAATGTTCTTCTCAAATATAAGAAAGCAGTATGGCTACAGGATACAAGATATACAGAACTCGAATGCATTTTCTTTGGAATATCCAATGAAAAACACACATAAAATAAACTAAAATCCAAAACAATCAAACATCTTACATATAAACCTGTGTATTGTACCCAACGAGATTGAAGTTAAGTCTATCCAAAACCTCACAACCACCCATCTGTATAATAACTTGCTAAACTTAACCTATAACTACAAGCCCCTCATAATACATATAACAAATTGCGTAGAATTCTTAAAAGAACAAGCAAACATTATAGATAAAATATATAGAATAACGTTACGTGATATTTCTAAATATATTTTCTTTGTCTACCCATTCTTGTGTAATTACAATTAATGAGACTAAAACTGCTAAAAAGCAGTCTGCACACAATAAGAGAAAACTATACAAAACACGAGTTCAATATTGCATATGACATTCCAGATAAAAGTGAGCGTTTACAGCAAGTTAAATTAACCCGTCTTCATCAGACAAAACAGCAAGACCACATTGCAAAAAACTTATATGTTAAAGTCCAAAATCCAAAAGCCAATCACAGAAAACAGCATTTATTAATTAAATATTCTCCATGTGGACCTTAAAGTTGTAAACATCCGATATACAGAAGTACATATGCTACATCATGAAATTAATACAAGCTAACTCATCTGTTAAAAGTGTTGTGTCAGGAATTTTAAAGCGTATCATGAAAAGCATTACATACAGATAGCATTTATTTTATAATGTGAATGTCATCTGGTCAGATGCCATTACGTGAATTATATTCGTTATAGGAAAAACAAGTAGCCCAAATCAAAATTGGCCAACATAAAAACCGTAGAGGATTAATACAAATATACAAATGTACTATGTATTTATAACAGATATAATATTGTCTTATCATGTTAGTGCAATCCATAACAAAACTGAACACCATATACATCTATGCAAGAGAGATATAGAATGCAGCTAAAAGTGTGCTCTAATACGCCTTAAGGTGTTTATAGCTTTAGCACGCTGGACCTAGGACGAAGAATGATCATTTAAGAATGACTCATAAGACTTATAATACTTGAGATTGCTATGAATCACTTGAAAATATAGTACCTTAAAAAACTCCACTCAGTATTATTACTATGATGTTCTGGTATTCAGAAAAGAAAACAATTACGTCTATGATGTCCATTGTTTTCCATAGTGAAGCAAAATAAAATAAATAAAATACAATACAAATGCCTAATAAATTATAGTACTTGTTGGCCTTAATGGGACTAACCTGTTTTGCTGTTTTATGACTGACTTCCGCCTTAGTATACAGGGTAGTTACTCGCATTAAAGCGAGAGAAAAACATGAAGAGAATCATTTGTGTTATTGTGTACAGATCATTTGTTTAAAGTAATAAAAAGAAAAAAAAAAGTTCGTCGCTAGACACAGACACTCTAAAAGTGAAGTGTACAGTTATAAGAGTCCTTTGTGAAGATTAATACCTGCTGACAAGGAGCACCACTGTGTATGTGAAGGTCGCAGATATCCACAGGAAATGATGACGTCACCATCCGCTTCCGAGAATTCGTAAGAGGTGCGTGCTCAAATAGAAAAGCAGCTGATGTTAGAAGCAGAAGATTTTCTCTTAGGATGATCTCGAGAGTCGAAATTTCTCCCTCCATAAACTACACAATTGGCACAGGGAACTGCAATCTAAAACTTAGAAAGTACTAATGCACTATATTAATAAAAAAGCGAAAATAATAACTATATGACAGTTAAAAAATCTGATAACAACACTAGAATTCTGTAAAGCACATACATCACAGCCACACTAGTCCTTAACAGAATCAAATAAAGAATACACTCAGCGTGAATTATTTAGGGAAGGAAGAAGAAGAAAAAAAGAAAAAACAAATAAGATTAGGCAGAAACACATGTACATTATAAAGCATAAATAATGACTGTTAAATATCACTTTTGAAATATATTAAGAGTAAACATATTATGCTACAGAATCAGGAAGCTTTTTAAATGTTTTAAAAAATATATCTTTAGCTTCTTTAGGATCAGAACACACAAACCTTTTGTCATTTACTGTAAAAGACAAGGTGTTTGGATAAGACATACGAAATCTTATCCCTCTTTTTATCAAGTCAGCACAATAAGGGGCAAGTTTTTGTCTATTTAATTTTATTTGAGAAGGAAGATCCTGGGAAAATGACAGTTTATGAGATTTCCATACAAATTGTTTTTTTATTTTTAGCTGCATCCAGGATTTGGAAAGTATCTTGAAAGTTTAATAATTTAGTATAAATAATCCTTGGTGAGGAAGAATCCTGTCTAGTACGTAATGCTCTATGTGCTCTCTCTACAATTATAGATTTTGAGGATGTTTCACAGTTTAACAAAGTTTCGAAGATGTCTTTAGCCACAGATAACAAATTTTTATTGTCATAAGATTCAGGCAAACCACGAATAATGATGTTATTTCTTCGACTTCTGGCTTCCAGATCCAACAACTTAGCTTGTACATCAGAAATAATCTTATCTTTAGACTTAAGGTCATTTTCCAATGAATCAGTTTTTATCTCTGAAGCTGTATTTCTATTTTCAATCATATCCATTCTGTCATTTATTTGTTTTAAAGTTTTACTAAACTCAGCAAATTGTTCTGAAAAGTTCTGGATAGCATTTTGGATAGGCTTTAATGCTACTTTTAATTCATCCAAGTGAAAGTTTGAGTCATTTATATCTTTATTACTTACTTTGGAAGATTCAGTAGGTTGTTTAGATGTCCTCAATCTTTTTGAACTGGAATCTTTTTCAGGAGAGAGCATTGATGAAAATTTGGCCTTTGTAGGTTGAGTCTCCATGGAGTCAGATTTTGAAGCCATGCCCAGAGATGAAGTGGAATTGATAGGATGTCAGGATCCAGGGATAGACTGAAGCAGCAGGTGGCCAAACAGATCTGATATCAGAATTGTTCTGATGTAAAATATATCCCAGGATAATAAATTCAGAGCAAAAAATAATCCACATAGATAGAAAAAGTTTTATAAAATCTTTTTGTAAAAAAAACTGAGGAAAAAGTTTGGTACAAAGTTGTTAAAACAACCAAAAGTTAAATATCTGTGAGGAGCTCAAAGAGTAGGGACTAATCTAGTCGGCAGCCATCTTGGAATCACCAAAAATGTTCTTCTATTGGTAAATGCACTTCTTAAAGACAAACCTGTAAGTTAGTGCAGAGGGTTAAGGGCTGTGTCGGTTAACAGGCTACTTCCTGTAGTCCTAGGTATGTTTTCCTCAGCCTCTCTTAGCCTGTGGTGTAACTTTGAACAAGTCATTTAGTTAGACAGTGCTCTAACAAATAGGGCTAGGCTCCTTAACTGTCTTCTGGAGCATAAATCTAAAAAAATATTTTATCTTGAGTCTTTTTAAGATAGGTTAATATCCTTGATATTTTAGCAATTAATGTGAGCTGCTCTTCCTTTGGTGACTTTGCCAGAAGTCTGAAGAGACAGTCCAGTCAAATTAACCCATTCCTTTCATGAAGAAAACATACAGTAATGGTCTATCTTGGACGGGCAGTTTCCCATCATCTCACTGACCAGCCTAATGGATAAAACTTTATTTGAATAGTGTCCTTTTATAACTTCAGACTCAGTGAATTCCTTTTGTGTATGAAGTAATTCTTCTACATAATGTCATTATGTACAGCATAGCATGCATGTTCTGAACTTATTCTTCTCATCACTGTTACTGTATTGTGTCTGTAATAATTCTTTATCACATTGTTATGTGCAGCGATGTCTAGCATACTTATACTAAATACAACTAATATACATGTGAGGTTCTCTAACAGTTTTGAATGTTTCTTTTCTGAATGCTTTTTTCCAAATTGTTACATGTGTTTTTTTTTACATTGATATATTGTGTGGAGCTTTTCTCCCCAGGCCTCTGCTGAAAACGGGCAGCCCTGCCCAGTCAGATGTCCCCAGCAAACAAATGTAAAATAAACAATAAATAAATAAATAAATATGGGCATCCTGAGGGAATGTAGCAATTGTCTGATGTATAATGACACTCTCTCTCTCTCTCTTTTGGCTTTTCACAGTTAGGGGTCACCACAGCAGATCACCTTGTCCGCTCATGACTGGCAGTGGAGTTTTTACGGTGTCGAGTTGGCAGCCCGGCACCCAACCTTCCACAGAAGGCACATGCACGCACTCATGTACTGACACTGCTTACTGCTAAAACAAACAAATATGTCATGTGAGAGATGTAGTTGCACTTTAAAATTGGAGGCAAGACTCTCACTTATGGACACATCTAATACCAAAAAGGTTGTCAGAACACACATATCACTTCACACATTAAATAAGGACATGATACATAAACTCTTATATGCAGAAATGCACTACACTACCTCGCTTAAAGACCAGAGGTCTCCTAAAAGGTGTCCTCAGAAACCACATATACATACTACAATGACAAAAACAACCACTAAATATAATAACACACACCTGAGTCTCAACAAATGAGCCCATAAGGCATGAAACCAAAAAAAATAACATATTAGTCATAAGAGACTCCATACTGAGACACATAGATGTTCTCCTCACCAGAATGGATAAGAAGTGGGTTATGGTTAGCTGCCTCTTGGATGCCAGGATCCGTCAAGTCACTCAGGCCCTCAAGTCACTCAACCACAAGTACCAGTATGACTCCATCATAGTCCATGTGCAGGTGAATGACTTGAGATGTACCTCACTGGATAATATGAAGAGAGACATGACTGAGCTCTCAGATTATGTGTCATAGGAAGGCATAAGCCTAGCCTTAAGGAGCTTACTACCCTTTCCAAGGATGATGCCGAAATATAAATGAAAAATGATTGACTTCATTTATTTATGTAGTTGACATTTAGTTACAGGAAAAGTCCGATGGGTGAGAAACCTATTTTCAACAGAGGCCCAGGGAAAAACACTCTGTTACAAAGAAGAAACAGGAAGAATAAGCATTTTACAATAATAAACGATAACATACAAGCATAATACAAAACAGTGCATGATAACAGAATCCAGCATACAAATGATAATAGCATACAAATGATAACAGGATTCAAGAAAATGGGATACAGATGGAACTAAGATGATACACACACACACACATATATATATATATATATATATATATATATATATATATATATATATATATATATATATATGTGTGTGTGTGTGTGTTTGCAAGAGAGCTTGAAAAGTATGACTGACATCATTATACTTTTATCTAGACAAGTTATTTGTCATATTTACATATACTTTTATCTAGACAAGTTATTTGTCATATTTACATATACTTTTATCTAGGCAAGTTATTTGTCATATTTACATATACTTTTATCTAGACAAGTTATTTGTCATATTTACATATACTTTTATCTAGACAAGTTATTTGTCATATTTACATATACTTTTATCTAGACAAGTTATTTGTCATATTTACATATACTTTTATCTAGACAAGTTATTTGTCATATTTACATATACATAAGGTAAAGTGAATGAAGGTGGCTGACAGGAGATAGGAAGAAAGGAGGAGAAAAAGGTGAATCATAAAGTCACGATAAAGTGGCTGGTATTCAGGCTGGTTTTGAACAGGGCCAGTTACTTGACTTGAGTAGTAATTGATTTACTTTAGATTTAAGTTTCTTGAGGTTTAAGGTAATTCTGATGTCTAAAGGTAGTGCATTCCATAATTTGCTCACTGAAAAGGAGTTAAGACATTGTCCAGCACTTTAGTTTGGTTTGTATAAAGCTAAGAGATGCCTGTCTGCGGTGTGGAGAGCTTGACGGGGTATATAGATTTGGAGTACAGAATTTATGGAAGGACAGGTTTCAGAATTATAGATGTTATGGGCCATTATTACTTTTTGGTAGTTTAGATGTTGGGGAAGTTAGAGCCAGTTAAGGGAAATAAGAGCAACACAGTGATGCTCGCAAAATGGTAATCCTGCTGCAAATTTGGCAATTTTATTGTTACAGGATTTAAGCTTATTTTTAGTGTAGTTTCGAAGTTGGTGCACTATACAGTAAGGAGGCCAGTGTGATTTTAGTAGCTGAGACCATAAACTTTTTGTGCTGATAAAGCATTCCTCATTTTTGGTGTGTGTGTGTATTTTTTTTTTTTTTGATGATATTATGAATATGTAGGTCAAATGGTAGTTTATTGTCTACTGTTACCCCTAAAAGTTTGGCATGTTAAACCACTTTGATTTCTGTATTATTAAGATAATTCTGAAGTTGGTAGAGATCATTTTTTGTATGAAAAGTAGTAGTTTGGATTAGTTTGTGTTTTGTAGGAGTTGTGCATTAATGATCAAGGATTCAATGGATGAGAAGGCCATGTGTGTTATTTGTCTTAGGTGCGTTATATTATTTGAGGAGGAAATGACTGTTGAATCATCAGCAAATTGCATAAGGGTGCTTTGACAGGAAGCAGTATGGAGGCTATTTATGAAAATGTTGAAAAGAAAGGGTCATATGATAGAGCCCTGTGGAACTCCTGTTTTATTGGTTAGATATTGTGAGTGAAAGCCTTACCATTTTATGCATTGTTGTCTTTGAGAGAGGTAGCTTGAAAACCATTGTAGAGAAGTTTTAGTAAGGCCTAGAGAAGATAGTTCCTGCAAAAGTTTGGGGTGTGACACAGTGTCAAATGCTTTTGAAATATCAATAAATATTACTGTGCTTAGATGGCTTGTGTCTCTAGCTTTGTTGATTGTGTCTGTTAAAGATGTTACAACAGTTGTACTGTGTACTGGTCTGAAGCTGTGTTGGGTGGATGTAAGTAGTTTGTTGTGAATGGGGTAGTCAAGGAGTTGTCTAAGTACACATTTTTCCAAACGTTTGGAGAGATGAGACAGAATGGAGATGGGGTGACAACTGACTCTTTCCAAAGTGTTGGGATGTAAGATTCTATGATGGATCTGTTTATGGAATACTAACTGGGTAGGCAGTAGCATCATCTGCAAGTTTTAAATATTTTAATGGGAGGTTGGCAGCAGAAAGAGAGCTGGGTTTTATTTTTTGTAATAAGTATACAGTTGGTGGGTACAGGTTGCAATGCAACGGAGGTAGGTTTGGGTGTAAAGATGGAGTGGAGTGAAAGTGGTCTGTTTGGAATTGGTCTTAGAGAAGGGTAAGTTCAGGTTGGCATTAGTTGTGAAATTTGTATTGAGGGCTTGTTAGGATTACTAACTAATACGTCTATACTTTATATAAAGTGTATATTAAGCATTTCTGCTATTTGAGGTGGGGATTTGTCTGTGACTGGAGCAGGATTTTGTTTTGATCCTGGGGAAAGCAATGATGAAATGGTGAACCAAAATTTCTTGGGTTTATTTTTGTGGTCAGATAATTGCTGAGTAAAGTATTTTTTTTGTCAGCAGTTATATATTTCTTTGTTAAGTTACCAAGTTGCCAATAGTTTTGAAAGGATTGTTCATTTTTGTTTTTCTGCCTTTCCTTCCAAGCTTTGTCCCTGTTAAGTAGTAATCATTTTGTGGTCTTTGTTAGAAAGGGTGCATGACTGACTTTATTTCTTTTTGTATGAAGTGGGGCTGTCGGACTAGGCTGTTAGGGTATCTAAGAATAGATTGTTGAGGTAGTTGACTGCATCATCTAGGCATAGTATTTTTAATCTGGAACAATTTAAGGATTTTAATATATTAATGAAGAGTTGCTGACTAAAGTTGGATAAATTGCAGGAGGTTTTCTAGTTATGGGTTTTAGGTAGGTGGGAGATTGTCCTGTGAGTGTATGCAGGTAGATGATCACTTAAAGTATCCGTGAAGGTTAGAGTATTTATTAGGATCTGTGACTAGGACCCAGTCTAGAATAGAGCTTTGGTTGTTACTTTTATGAATTCTAGTAGGGGTTGTGTTAAGTTGTATGAAACCAGAAAGATTCAGACTATTAGATGGAAAGACAAAGATTAAATTCTGCCAACTGATATTCACATCACCCATGATGATAGTTTCATTAGATATATTTTGAGACATCCAGGACAAAATATTTTCTAATATAGGAGAGTACTAACCAGGGTGGATGTATAGGTCTGTAATACAAGTTGTTTAGGTTTCTTTAGTGTTAGGAAGGCAATGAGGATTTCTGCATTATTGAGTATTGGGATGGGCTTAGTGTAGGGTAAAACTGTATATGAGGATGGGAAAATTAGAGCGACCCTTCCTGCTTTTTTATGAGTTCTGTTGAATTTTATTTTGTTACATCCTTGTGGAAGCAGTTCAGTGTCCTGGATATTGGACTTCTGTGATAGCAAGTATATTGGGTTTACACTGTGATAACCACACATGGAGATATTTGTTATTTTGTTACTCATATTGTGTATGTTTAGTGTAACTACAAATAGCAAATTGGAAGGGGATTTAATATAATTGTGAAAGGCATTGGTGGGTCCTGGGTTTGGGTGTATGTCCCCACATTGGGATAAGCCAGAGATTTGGGAGGAATTGTGGATTATAAAAGTAGTTCGTACTTTTGTTTTAATTTTTATGAGAAAGCTTGGTTTATAGTTGCTAGAATAATGTAGAATTCTGTATTTTGTATGGTGGAGGATATTTGAGTTTAATAGGCTGGCTAATATATCGGTCTAGCTATTGTGTTCTTTACAAAGCTTGTATTTGATGTTATAGAATTAGTGTAGTGTTACGAATTAGAAGAAGAAGAGGTAATAGAAGGCAGAGTAGACAGATAAAGTATTAGTAGTGGGTTACCATTTTAAGAAAAGACTGTAAGAGAGGGAGAGAGCAGTGAGAGGGAAGAGAGATGATGAGTGTGTAATAGAGAGGGGGTGGTAGTACTATATGGGGAGGGGTAAGGCAGCTGTGGAGATTAAATTGGTTGCTTAATGGGTGGAGGAATACATTAATATGTGATTGTGTCCAAGAAACCAAGGCAAATAAGATAAAAGTTAATCCACCCAGGATGCCAGAGGAGGTGACTGGGAAGCCTGCCTTGAATATAATGAACTTTTATGGCAGCTTAGACTTAATGCTGCAAAATCCCCTGGTCTCAATGAGGCCATTAATATATCCAGTGTACTAAAGCTGAGAAGGGCTAGGCTATGATTTTCTTGTTACAATTAGTAAATGCCTTTTATCTTACACATTTGTGATTTTTTAAGCACACATTCGTACATCATTTTTAAATGATTTTTAAATGATTTTTTAGTGTTTTCACTATTTGAACTTTTGTTCTGCATTTTCATATGCATACTTTTCACTCACTGAGTTCAGTTACTAATTAACTGCCTTCTTAAGTGGATGTTTGTTGAACTAATTAAGTACCATGTGATCACATGCTTAAGTATTTAAACTTTTCAGTCACACTACTTTTTACTTTTTATCTTGAGAAAGCCAGGTATTTGCCTGGCAAAAGCACTTGATTTATTGACCTGTTTGTTGTTCAATAAAGCTGCACTTTGTGCTTTTTGGTTCGGTTCTTCTTGTCTGTGGATTAACTTTTATCTTATATGTGATTGTGTGTTATTAGCTGGCATGGTGGAGGGAGTGGAGTTACAGCTCATATAAAAGTAATAGAAGTGGGGGTCAGTGGGAATGGGTGTAGAGCAGGTGAGTGGAGTGAGCCCTAGTGAAGAAAGGGCAAATGGAATGGGATTGACCCTGATCACTGCAGCTGTTTGTTCAAAAATACAGCAATCAGTAAGCCACATAATTTTTATTGCTGTTGTATTACCTCAAAATTAATTATCTAAAGGAGTAGTGGCAGTAGAAGAGTGGAGGTCTAGGGAATTAAACAGTACATGTTAAAGAGGGTTTACCATCATATAGCTGATCTGGTGAAGTCTGAGTGAACAGTGTGTGAAAGTACAACATCCATATCCTAAAACTGCGAATACAAATGTTTTGAATTGATATAAAGTCGAATTAGTAGTGCAATTCGGCAATATTGCATTCAATAATTACCTCATGACTTTAATGCAAGTCGCACAATATAAACATCGGTAGAGTGCACCACAGTCAGGTCCAAGTTGTTTTGCATTGCAGTGGATCTACAACAAAGCCGTTGTGTCTAACCCAAAGTTTATCATGCATTTAAGTATAAAATGCAAGTAAGTACAATACTGACAGATATTTCTGATATAACAGAAAGTGAAGGAGGGTGTTTATTTATAATTCATGCAGTGATAAGTATAAACCTGACTTTATTTGCAGATGGATGAAGCAAACTGTGTGGAATACATGCCAGGTACAATTAACAGCTGCTACACTACAGAAACAAGTCAAAAAGGACATGAAATGTTATTTGTGGAAGGTTATCAGTATTATTTGGAGAAGTCAGTGGGTGTAAAGTACTACTGGTGTTGTGTACGTAACAATAGGTTTAAATGTAAAGGTCGATGTGTGACAAAGAGTGTTGCAGAAGGTCATATGTTGAAAAGAAGTACAGGTCATTACCACAGACCAGATCCTCTTAAATCAGAGATATGTCAGGTTTATGAATGGATTAAAAGACATGCTGAACATTCAGTAGAGGACCCATGTAAAATTATTATCATAAGTGTTAGCACCACTTCTACCACCATAGTCAATGAATTGCCTAATAGCAAGGCTTTACAGGAATGTGTAACTAGGATTAGATACAAAAAAATTGTCGATATTTAAAGATTTATGTTCCCTTAAAGATTTGCATCCTATTATGATTCCAATCAAAAATGGCAGTTTCATAATTGAGCATGGTGTTGATAATGATGATGGTATGCATATTGTAATAATAACAACGGTGGATAATTTAAAAATGTCGTGCTTCTCTCAATTTATTCTCATTGATGGTACGTTCCCAATAAGTACAAGAGAGTGTTGGCAGGTTTATGTTATCCACTGCTCATTAGACTTTAGGGAAAGTAGAAAGATAGTAACCTGCAGTTTATGGTATACATCCTTCCAAAACTGAAGAGTGCTATGACCAGTTTTGGTCTTTGGCCATTACTTTATGTAGTCGTCACAGTTTGCAACTGATGCCACATATGGTTTTGTCAGATTTTGAAAAGGGAGCAGTTAATGCAATTTAAAAAAAAAACTGAGTGGTAGTGTTTCCAAGGGATGCTGGTTCCATTTGTGCCAAATTATATGGCATCAAAAACAAAGGTTGCATCTAGCCAAAGAATTTGGAACCAGTGTTACATATTCAACAATTTGTAAGCAAATACCAGCACTCGCATTTATTGTCCTTTCTGATATTAGTGGTACACTTGCAGATATTGAGAAAGACATGCCTGAATGTGGTCAGGTGCTTTGTACATTCTTCAAAGAAAACTATTTGATTGGGAGAACCAGGTGGTGTGGCATGAGAGATATTAGATCTGAAAGACTTCCACCACTTTTTGATATTTCTTTTTGGAACCAATTTGATATGTGTACACTAGGTTATCCTCGATCCCAAAACTCTGTTGAAAGCTGGCATAGATGTCTTATGAGTTCAATGGGTAAACAAAGATTGTTTATGCTTGATGTGTTGCATGCCATTCAATTGGAGCAGAACTACATTGAAGACCTCAAGAGTAGACATATGCCTCGGTTGCCGTCTTCTCCAGAAAGAAGCAGTTATATGATAAAGAGCATGCTTTTAAAAAATTATCTAGGTGTGAAGAAATAACACCATGTGGTTTTGTGGCTCTGTTAGCACAGCACTGTTCCTTTTAATGTATTTCTAACTTTTGTAACTATCACTTGCACCAGCACTATCTTGTTTGCAGATCACACAAAAAGGAATCAGCAACGTTTCCTACACCAGAAGGGTTTTCTTTACGTAGGTTTCACTATATTTGGAGTGGCATGTATGCAGCATATAAAAAAAAAAAAAAAAAAAAGAATATGTCGAGCTGTTTCCACTACTGCATAAATTACTTAATGATTCTACTGCTGATATTATGCTATGAGGAAAAATACCTTCCTTCTGCTATACTGGTACTACAACTACCTTGTACGGACGTACACTTGGAAATAGACAGTGATTCAAAAACCTTGAATTCAACGTCATGCATATTTCCCTTTTGACATTTTTACTTGCCGAGATTTCTTGGTTTGGCAATCTGGTTCAACTTTATCACTGTTTGCCTAATAACGGGTAAATTATATGATGGTAAACTGTTAACAGTACTGGTTATCTAAGTGAGCGACCACTAATTTGCTATGATTTATGTTACTAAAAGTAACCAAACACATTTTACTACTGATGCAAGACAGGAACACCAGAACTGAGATTAGCAGAGTGGCAGCAAAAAGTAATACAGAAAGGATGAGAAACGGTAGATGAGACCTGGTGATGTGTTGTAAATAATTGTGGGTAACAGAAAGCTAAAGTTTGTATACTGTGATAATTAAAAAGGAAACTACATGTGCTTTTGAATGGAGCTATGTAATGAGGTTTCACAGTGGCCAAGCCACGAAGAATGTTTGAATAATCAGGTCAGGTACTGGTAATGGTTCACGCACGTGGGCTTAGAACCTAGAAATAAGTGAGAGAGCAGGGAGAACAGTATTTGAAACATACTCCAAAACCCTTTTAAATAGTGCAGACATGTAGTGTGAATCAGATTACAGAGTTACACGCAGGAAGAAAGGTAGAAAAGAAGGAGCAGTATGGTGTGAAAGCAAAGGGATATATAGGAATTTGGTACAAGCAGAAGGTATAGAGGTCAGGCAGGAGGAAACAAGCACAGTATCATTCACAGCAACAGGAACATGGAAAACAGCAGAAAGAATATATTTAGAACACAGCAGAAAGATTAATTTAGAACACAGTTGCTGCACATAAACAGATATGGTGAGATATCGATACAATGAGCTTCTGAAGTTGCTTCACAGTAATAATGAGTAATCCACCAGAAAATAAAGCAAGTGAGTTACAAACAACTCAAAACTATTTCCTAGTTAGGCAGCATTCATGCAAACATTTCTAGTTCTGCTTTTCATCATGTAATAAAACAAGCACAGCGCCTACATAAACATTTCATGCAATTATTGTTTCTGTGTAGCTGCGGTGGTAAGTTTGTATTTTAAAAGCAAATCACTGAGAGACATGGCAGGAAAATCAGTAAGTCAGTAGAAATGGGGAACTCAAAAGTAATTGCACAATGCGTGTACTGCTAATAATAGAAGGAGATTGAGTCTAAATAATATCATATTAAAGAGTCTAAAACAATAATTTTATATTAAAAGAAATACAGCTACCTGTGTCTTGGTAAATTTGTAGTTACAGGGTTACAGTCCCTGTCATTATCACATGTGCATCACTGGGGTCAATAGTGTACAGGGACACAATGAAAAAGATGGCACAGAAATGTGAGTACAGAGTTTTAAATTTTACAAGGGATCATTGAAGGTAGACATAGCAAATAAATGCTATTCATCAAGCATGAAGTACCTCTACAAATCAGTAAGCCACTTCATTTTTATTGCTGTTGTATTAGCTCAAAACTAGCTATCTAAAGGAGAAGTGGCAGTAGGAGAGTGGAGGTCTAAGTAACTAACCAGGGGTCTGTATCAAAATAACGAAATTGCATATGTATGACTACATAAAATTCAATACATAATACGCAAAACCTGTAAATAGCGAACGGCCACATAATCAAATTTTTTCCTAGTGAAAAAATTCACGTGGCTGTTCAGAAAAAAAAATAAAAACCATTATCAGGTGGGGGGCTTCATCTCCACACCCCCTGACATGGGGGCTGTGCCCCCCACACCCCTTAACTAAATATACCAACTCCGAGATCGCACTATAGCGAAGGAAAGGGCATCTCCATGTAGTTGGCCAACTACCTCCTTACCCTCTGACATATTCATTGAATCGCTTAAATGCTGTTCTATGAATATGTGTCGCTCTTTACGTGTTCACTCAGAAGCCGTTTTGTGCTTCTGATATAGACCTACTAAACAGTATATGTTAAAGGGACTGGTTATCTAGCTGAACAACCACTAATTTGTTATGATTTATGTTATTAAAAGTAACCAAACACATTTTATTATTGATGCAAGATAGGAACACAACTACTGAGATTAGCAAAGTAGGGGGAAAAAACTAATATTGAAATGATGGGAAACGGTAGATGAGACCCGGTGATGCATTGTAAATAATTATGGGTAACAGAATGTTAAAGTTTGTATACTGTCATAATTAAAAATAAACATAAATATACATTTGAATGGAGCTATGCAATGAAGTTTCACAGTGTGCAAGCCACAAAGAGTGTTTTAATAGTCAGGCCAGGTGCTTTTCATGGTTCATGCATGAGGCCTTAGAACATATGCTTTTGAATGGAGCTCTGCAATGAGCCTTCACAGAGGCTAAGCTGCGAAGAGTGACTACTCAGTCCAGGTGCATTCAATGGATCACACACTCGGGCTTAGAACATATGCATTTGAATGGAGCTATGCAATGAGGTTTCACAATGGCTTAGCTTCAGGTGTCAGTCCAAGGGGATCCAATATCTGTCAGCCTGCAAAGACATGGTTGACAGGCCATGGTGCTTTGCCAGAGATGGTCTACACTTGCCTCTTCTAGGCTTTCAGTTACTAGCAAAGGCATTAGCCACCCCTATTGTGCCTTTTATTTTGTCAAAATTACTGACCTCTCAATGTAACAAAATCCTCTGTACATAAACCTAAGGCACTCTGGTTTAATACTAGGAGTCTAAAGAAGAAACTTAAGTCCATGGAAGCACTCTGACCCTGGAAGATGCTGAGTCAATGATACTAGGTTCAGAGCCAAGGGAAAGCACCCCAATCAAACAGGGCTACAGTGCCTTCCACACATTTAGACCTCAAACCAAATGGGAAAGAAAAAAAGGAGAAGGTGTATCCATCTTCATCAAGGATAAATATGCCTCAAGATTGGTCAAACAGTATAACTCTCTCAACCTACTCCATGTCCAACTAACCATGGGCAAGATCCCCTACCACATGATAGCTCACTACAGGTCTCCCAACATGAACCAGGAAAAGCATACCACATACATGGACCCATTGGAATCATTTAACATACAACCCAACACCTTATTCAGTGGAGATTTTAATTATCCTAACATCAACTGGGAAACATGCACAACCACAAATATGCTGGATCAGAGGTTCTTGGACTTTGTTAATGCAAATGCTCTGGAGCAGCTAGTCAGCACACCAGCAAGGGGCTCAAAGGTCCTGGACGTAGTACTCACTATCCATGATGTCTTCCCTCATATGATCTGACCATAAATCAGTCATGTTTGATGTAATTATATGGCCAGATACCCCATCAAGTATTAATAAGCTTAAGAATTTCTCAAAAACAAATTACCTCCTACTAAGCGATGGTATAAGATGCTTCAAACCCACCTTAAGTACAGATAATGTAGACTCCTATGAGAGATGTACACCAGTGCCCTATATAACACTTAAATAGTTGTATAGAGTCAGCTGTACCTAATGAAATTAAAAACAGGTCTTGCTGGAAAAACAAACCACCATGGCGGACTTCTACCATAAACAGTATATAAACAGTATATACAGCAAAAGAAAGAAACTAACATCTAAGCACAGTAGAGAACTGACTCAGCAGAGGAAGAAATCCCTCTCTTGCCTAAACAAACAAATTAGATATCTTGTCATGTCTTCCAGAGTTAATTCCAAAGCAAAAATGGCCTCCCTGACTAAGGTTAATCACAAGACATTGTTTAACAACATCCTCTGTGTAAAGGGGAATGCCCAGCTATGTGCTGTACTGGTTGTGGATGGCACCGCCCATACTCATCTGGAGGTGATAGCTAACCTTCTAGTTGACAGATCTGGAACAGACTTCACAGCCCTGTCCCCCTGGTCATTCCCGAAAGTGTACTTGATACCCCTCCTCTACCTATTATCTCAAGAGAGCAAGTCATCCTTGTGCTCTCTAAGGCCAAAACACAGCACCAGTGGAACCTGACAACATCCTTATTTGCCTTTTAATCACTTAAAACACTATCTAACTGACCCATTTGAATATCTGTTTAATCACAACAGCAACAGTAATCCCTCTGCACAAAGGGGGACAATCAACAGACCCTGGGAATTATAGACTCATAAGGCTGACTAGTCTCATCTGCAAGGCCATGGAAAGAATCATTACAGAGCTTATCAACAAGGACATACTGTAGGTAATCTTGAAACCCAGGACACTATTTAGTTCATTTTCATGAAAGACAGATCAAGATTGTTAAAATTTGTTGACTTCTTTGAGAGGGTCACCAAGGCCCTGGATGAGGGAAAGACAGTGTATACCACCTACCTCAACCTAGCAATGGCATTTGACACAATACTCCACCCAGGTATTGTACATTAACTCTCTAAATTGGGAATTAACCCCCATATCACCAGAGGGGTAGCCAACATGGCACATACTGTCAAGTTGGGTGACTTCACCTTTAGAAAAAGACCAGGCAGTTACCAGTGGTGTACCGCAGGGTTCTGCGGTGGGCCCCTTGCTGTTCGGTATTTATTTCTTGGAAGTCCAGGAAAATGTGGATGGGCTGTGGTTGACCAAGCCTGCTGATGATTACAAACTGGGTACAATAATTGAGACCCTCATGGATGCAAATATACAGCAGAAGGGGTTAACACAGACAAATGATTGCTGTCACAGCCACAGACCAAAGCTAAATTCAAAAGAATGTATTATCATCCCCTTTGAGAAAGCAATCATCCTTGCTAATTACATTTTAGGCAGCACCCCTCTACATGTAGATCCAGTGGTAAATGATCTGGGTGTTCAGATTGATAGCAATCTGAACTTACACCACCCTGTGTCCACAGTGGTAAGGAAAACCTTCTGTGTGGCACATCTCATCAGTAAAGGCATTACATATATATCTAAGTATGCTATAGTTACATTATATGCGGCTCTCATCAGGCCAATAGTTGAGTACAATGCTCTTTTTTTTGCATGCATCTTACCAACAACTGGAGAGACCACAGAGGTTTCTCACTAAGAAAATACAGGGTACACAAAACAAGCCCTATGGGAAAGACTGAAAGCCCTGTTACTTTATTCTCTCTCTCCTACAGGCAGCTAAGGGGTAACCTGTGGCTGACTTACAGAGCAGTCTCTGACCTGGCCCCAATTGAAATGCTTCACATTTCTGAATCAAACAACATGAGGATCACACACTCTGGGGATCTTAACTAGCCTCTGACATGAATAAATCATACTGGAGAGGTAGATACATATCCCAGAGATTACCGCTTCTCTGGAACAAGCTTGCCATTCATGTAAAATAGAGTCCATCTCTTCTCTCTTCAAGTGCAAACTGGATCAATGGATGGGTGACCATAAGTTGACTCCAGAGATGGCTCCCATGTCCCTCATGGACAGAGGCATTAGTTATTAATTTTCATAGACTCGTTCTTCTGTAGACCTTGTTCCCCTAACTACTTCAAGTTAGGTAACTTGGGATAACTATGACTAAGTTTGTCAAGCTTCAGGGCAATTAGCCTAGTTACCTCCTATGAACCTATGAGCAGGTGAGTGCGTACTATTAACATTAATGGAAACAACTCCAGGATCATGATCTATAGCTGCAGCACCAATTGATCTGCTAATAACTGAAGAAATGTGATAACTCTAATAGACATCCCAGCCTTAGTTCTCTGACTGCATTATATTTGTTTAATATATTTATCAGTTCTACTTTACATAATTATTATTGTCTGCAGTGGCTTTACAAATAGACTAGAAGAATAAGAAAGGAATTCTGTCACTAATTTCAAGCAGTTTTGACTTCCAAGATGGCATTGCATTGAGTCACAGCTTATTTCTAGTGTGAAAACAGAAACTCAGCAGAGAAGACCAGTAGACTTGTGTCTATGGGTAAGTTCCATTAACTGGGTAGTGACTGCACTGTCTGGATGTCAGAAATAAAGAAATACAGAAGACCTGGAGCAATTTTTAGTTACAAAAGTGAGGAAGGAACACTGGCTGGGAAAGGTTTGCATCTGTTCAGCACAAAGCAATGCAAACTTTAGGCATGACTTCCAAAACCTACAGGAAGATATGAGACAAGTGCATACAGACCTGGTTAAAATAAACAAAATACTGATGGAGTATATCAACGCAAACAACAAAAAGCCGGAAAAAATGGAAGAAGCTTATTCAGATGAGATGATAAAGCTGCAAAAATCAGAGATCAAAATGGAGAAAAGGCTGGCTGAATATGAGACTGCTCAGGAAGAGATGTTTCAAAACATAATGGAATTAGAGGAAAGAGAACGTAGGGAAAACCAAAGATTTTCAGCTATATCAGAGAAGCTGGAAGTAACAGACTGCATTCATTTTATGAAAGCACGAATAAGCAACTCAGCTGGTATTCCACAGCAGGATTTGTCAGTTGAAAGAGCACATCATGTGTATGCTCCAAACCTGGCTATAAAAAAGCAACCTAGACCTTTAATAGTAAAGATACAATCCTACCAGCGGGAGTTGATTCTGAAAAAACTGTGGCAGAAGGACAAAATACTAAATGTGGGAGACAGCAGAGTGTCTATTGAGAATCATTACTCATTGTACACCAGACAGAAGAGGAGCAAATTTATTCCATTATTCAGGAAAAGTCGAGATGCAGGTGTGAGATTCAAACTGCTTTACCCAGCTGTCTTCAAGGTTTTCTTCCCTGGAGGGACAAAATAATTTTTGATGAAGCACACGATAAGGAGGAAATACAAATGTATGTCCCAAAAAAGGATGCTGTGAAACAAAAGGAAATTCTGCTTCTTGTTCTTCTGACAATAAAGACCACAGAGGGACTGTTCCTGTGAAACCATTTCAAAATTTTCATCAGAAAATGTTGGAGAGAGGGAAGGGACCATGAGAGTTATCTGAAGAAGGGTTAGTACCCAAAAGCACTAAGGATTTGACAATTGTTTTTACTGAAGCTTCTTGGAATTTTATTCATTGATCTTATCCATTGACTTTGTGTATTTATGGATGTCTGTTGTGTGAATTAAATTTTGAAACACAGTGGTGGTCTGCAAAATGTTATTTATTTTAAATAATTATATTTGTAAAATATGACAGAACAAAAAAATCTGGAAATATTGGACATTTTTAAAATTTGTTGCTGTGGGGGACTATAAAGCATATGCCCTATTGCATGTCATTAATGTTCAGAAAAGTACTTTGGGGAGGGGAAGAGGAGGGAGAAAGTTAACTTTAAGTAAAGATTTTTTAAATAATACCAATTTTGTGGCTTGTAGTTTTCTTTACATCTTATAAAATATTTTTTTTCAGTTATTTGTAAGTGTGTTAATGGGGATTGCAAACAGGTGTTTCTGTTCTTTTTTCCCTTTCTTTATATCTTCTCTGTTTCTTCTTGATCAGTTTTAAAAATGTAGGCACTGTAATGTAAAAAAATGATTAAAAAGCATGATAAAAGAGAAAAATAATATGTTTTACTTATTCTTGAAGGGGGAATGACTGGATTAAAGACCTTTGATTTAGTAACAAGTTTTAAGAGACAGCAAGTATATGAATAAGAACATTGAATATTATGATGCTTTTTCTAGCAAATACATGTATGCTCAGTAACAATTCTGTAGGTGGTTTTTACTTTTTTATGGAAACCATCTGATAAAGAGAAACTGTCTACCTGATTATCGTGTCTCTATGGAGACAATCTGTTAAGAGAAACTGACTACAGTCTGGTGGAGAGTGATTGGCTGGGGAAAAAAAGAAAAGATAAATTGTCTAGGAGATAATGTCCCCTGAAAGCAATCATGGGTTTTCCCAAGGTAGATAATGTTCTCTGAAAGCATTCAGGGGCTTTCTCAAGTTAGTAAATGTTCTCTGAAAACATTCATGGGTTTTCCCAGCTGGGACAGCTATAAAGATAACACCAAACCAATCAGCACTTAGTAGAAGAACAGGCTGTACCACACATCTTAGCACAGATAACCTTTCTTTTAAGTTAACGAAGGTCTAGGTATGTCTTTCATATTGAGACTTTTGTTCCTATTAGGAGGGTAAAATTTCAATATTTGAAAGTGTACATAGTTTTGTGTGTGTTAGTATTAAGTTAATAGGCTTTAGGGAGATATTGGGTGTGTGCATATGTCTGTGTGTGTGTGTGTGTGTGTGTGTGTGTGTGTGTGTGTGTGTGTGTGTGTGTGTGTGTGTGTGTGACCGTATGTGTGTGTGTGTGTGTGTGTGTGTGTGTATGTGGGTGTGTGTGTGTGTGTGTGTGTGTGTGTGTGTGTGTGTGTGTGTGTGTGTGTGTGTGTGTGTGTGTGGGTGTGTGTGTTTTGTTTTTTTGAGGGATTTCAATAAAACAAAAGATTTTATAAGATGTGACACAGGCTGAAATGGATATGAGAAGAAACAACCTGCAAAACATTGTATGCATGTAATACAAAAGCTGGAACTAGACATTTAACAAAAAGGTGCTCTACATAAAAGGTGGGAATAATAACTTTTTAATACAATTATCCTTTCTTTAATGTCTTTAACTGTAAATGGCCTCACAGATAAATACAAACAAGAAAGAGTTGTGAACTATATTAAAACATGTAGCGTGCACATAGCTATGTTACAGGAGACACACTTAGAAGAACTGAACATGTGCATTTGATAAAGAAAGATTTTTAGGATGGTTATTCAGTGGTATACCTGGGACAAGGGAAAAGAGGATTACTTATATTGCAAGAGGAGCTCCAGCAGTGACAGAAAAAAATAAAAAAAGATAATGATGGCAGATTTGTAGTGCTAAGGGACTACTGGGAAGACAGGAGGATTATACTGGCATGTATTTACAGTTCACCTAAAATTGCTCTAATGGAGCTTTAAAAAGTTATGGAAGAAATGATCAGTTTTCAGCAATGAATATTACTTCCAAGGGAGGACTAGAATTTGATTTTTGTCATTGAAGATGTGTCTGGGGGCCCAGAAGGGAAAATATAACAAAGGAGGGTAGATTTTTGAAGACATTTATGAAAATATTTGGCATGGAAGATATGAATTCAGTAATAGGAATCTGGAGTGAATTTGCATATTATTCCCCAAGATATAAAAATTGAACTAGGCTGGATAGAATTTACATTTCACAGGAACATGTGCATTTAATTGAAGGTCTTGAAACTCACTCAATAACTATTTCAGATCATGAGCCAATTACAGCTAAAATAAAAGCATAGGGTAATGAAATAAAAATGAGACATTGGCACTTTCTCACCTATCTGTTAAAAAGAGAGGAATTTAAGGAATGGGTAGTGGAGATTATTCAGGAGGTGTTAGAAAGGATAGAAATTTCTTCTGAAAATATAGCTAGGGAGTGGGGTAAAATTCAGGTGGAGTTTAAAAATAGTGTAGAAATAAAAGAAAGGGAGCTATGGTTCAAAAGTAACAAAAATTATTTAGAGGAACTGACAAATGTTAAAGTGTTGCAAAATGGGGGTAATCTCACAGAAAATAAGGGATTACTTTGATAATATGCACAAGTTTAGAATGATTGCTGTTAAGCAACTGTCTTTTGATAATAACACTGGAGCACAAAAACTTTTTAACACAACAACTCAGGCAACAGAAAGTATAAAGCAGAGAAATGGGAAAATTGAAAAGATACAAATGGAAATATTTATGGAAGAATTAAATATGCCAAGGTTAGAGGTAGACGAGGCTCAAATACGGTTGGGATAGAAGGAGATGAGATAAAAATTGTGATGTATAACCAATCTACAAGAAAGTCCTCAGGAATAGATGATATTCCTGTGGACGTATGGAAGCTAGGAGGAAAAAATGATAAAGATCTGTAAGGTTTTGTTTAGCAGTATCTTTAGAGGTGGAGAAGTACCACCATCCTGAAAGAAAGCAGTGGTAGCTGTAATACCTAAAGAGGGAAAAGATCCATTAGATCCATCTTTATACAGGCCCATTTCAATACTAAACCATGGTTATAAAGTGCTTGTGTCTATAATAGCTAAAAGAATGGCAAAAGTAATGCCAAAACTGATAGATTTGGATCAATGTGATTTTGTGGAGGAGAGACAAACATTTGAGAGCATTAACAGAACACTGATGATCCAGATGGAAGCAGAATGTAAGAAAATACCATTGTTGTTTGTGGGTCTTAATGCAGAGAAAGCATTTGACACAGTAAGCTGGGACTTTATGAGCAGGCCAAGAGAAGCATTTGGATTTCCTGAAAAAAATTATAAGGTTGATTAGGAGGATATATGAGGGATCAGAGGCAAAAATCAAAGTGGGTGGGGTCCTCTCTCAGAATTTCTGCTTGAGCAGAGGAAACAGGCAGGGAGTCTTCTTTCCCTTTTATTTTTTGCATTATATTTAGAACCAATGACAATGAAAACAAGGGACTCAGAAATTCAAGGATATAATTGGCATGGTAGTCAAGAAAAGCTGGCTTTATTTGCAGATGATATGTTATACCTGAGTGTTGCGGAACATTGTGGCACAGTTTCAGATACAAAATTAATGAAGATAAAACAAAGGCAATGGTGGTAGATTATATACCCACACATGAACTGGTTCAGGAACACCCATACTTATGGGAACATGATAAAATGAAACATTTAGGAGTATCGGTTAAAAATGATTCTAGTGTGGCAGCTAAGGATATGTGGGAAGAGACTAAACAAATGATAATACACAAATTGAGAAAATGGAGGCTTTGTTATATGGAACGGATATGGATAGTAAGACACAATTAATTAAAATGTTTTTAGTCTCTTTAGTCTTATACACAGGTCAGGCATATTTTTATTAACCAGAGGAGAAGTTGTGGTAGCAATTAATAAATAGCTGAAATACTTTATCTGGGAGGGGAAGACGACCAGAGTCAAGTGGGATAAGATTATTTTTCCAGTAGAACAGGGCGGATTGTGATTACCCAGTTTGAAGGAGTATTTTTAGAGCTACACAGTTAAGACTCCTATACATTATACAAGCAGTAAACTGTAATTCAAAGTATAAAGAGATGATGAAATGGGGGGTGGGGGACTCTCAAGAAACATGAAGAGACTGGAATTTTGAATCCAGGCCTTTAAGGAGAATAACAGTAATCATACAGAATATTATATCCATAAAGCAGCAGAAAGTATTCTTAGAACTAAACCAATATGGGAATGTAGAAAGGAGAGTCTGATGATAGGGATGACTGCAGTTAGGTATACAGACAGTAGCAAGAGGGGTCTCAAATTTACTGGAGAAAAGTGGTGAAGGAACCAAAGTATTGGAACAGATAACTAGAGAGAGAAAGGTGATAGAATGGGAAGATGCCAAGAATTTATTTGGACTGCAGGTTAGAAATTGCCTTCCCTATCAGGGATTGATATCAGAGTATATGCAAAGAGAAAGAAATGGGTGGGGGGTTCTAAATGAAAGACCAGCACTGGTATTGTTTTTAACAGAATCTTCAACAGAAGCTGCCATTAAAAAAAGGAATAATTAGTAGAGCATGTAAAATATTGCATAATAACTATAAGAATCAATCAGAGGAGGTTAGAAACAATTGGGAAGAGAGATTGGATAAGCAATTTACAAAGAAACAGTGAGAGGATATATGTATGTCTCCCAAATAGGCAACAAAATCTAGAAGATTTAGCATTTTTACCTGGAAATGCTTACATAGATATTTTTATACCTCAAGTAGACCATAAAATTTTTCCTCAGGCAGAAAGCACATATTGGAGATGTAAAGGGGAAGAAAGAGTTAATTGAAAACATATTTTCTGAGAGTGCAGTTAGTTGGTGGACTTTAGCGATTCCCTGCAGGATGCACTGTCAGAGATGCTGGGTGGGCAGATTGGTGTGATGAGGGAGATGATTTTTCTGAGCTATGATACAGAATCGGAATTGCCTAGGCATGGTAAGGTTTTGCTGTGTCTAATAATGGTGCGTGCCAAAAAAGCAACTACTAGAAAATGGAAATAAAAATCTAAACCAGGTATACTGGAAGCAGTGAATATAGTAACAGAGATAAAACAACTAGAATTGAGAAAAGGGTAAGAGCAAACTATATAGGAAAAAAATGAGAATTGTAGGAACAATGCATACAAAAGAGGAATGAGGTTTAAAATGTGGCAGGACTTAAAGGAGCTATGTAATGTCTGAGTGAGAAAGATTGGGTAGATTATAAGCGATGTAAAATGTTTAAAACTGGGAGTGTGTCAGTATGGTTTATGATGTAAAATGCCTCTAACTAGGATTGTGTCTTTGTGGTTTGTTTTCATTTATATAAATGTATGACTGCCTATGTAGTAAGTGATGGTTTGATAAAGATGTGTCTTGTTTAAAGAAAAAAGCTGGAATTGTATAATTTATGTAATATTGCTTAGGTTATATGATATATAGCAACATATGTACAATACAATGTTTGTTATGTTAATATAGTTAGATGATTTTTACATGAATGCAAATTTGCCTATGTCACAAGTGATAATTCAATAAAGGTGTTTGAAAAAAATAATTTCCACCAGTTCAGAAATGAAAATAAATTTTCATTGTAGATTATGTGAGAAGTACAGTTTAATTACTGTCATAACACTGAGAACATGCATTTAGAAAACTACAAGACTGCAAGACATTAAACAACAAGATATCACTTCATAAGTAAGCTAAAAAGCCATAAATGATACATCATTTCTACCTCAAAATCCATTTGATTCCCTTTTTAAGCAAAATGCCTGCTTTGTTAGAATAGAAGAAGAATGTTCTTGAGGTGTAAACATCCTTATTTATTAGAACAATAAGAAGAGGGGGTACCGGGGATACACGGTACTTCCATACTAAAGTTTCTCAGCTAGGCAACAGCATAAAAAATGAATATATGAAGGTGAATCCAGAGAAATTGTCAAAATAAAAATGACAAAAAAAGTCTGAAATCTTGAATGTTTGCACTACTTGTCTATGTGAATAGGGTTAATCCCTGAGGGCAAAAAATCTTTTTTTTTTTTTTTTTACTTTTTTTGACTTAACTGATTTGCAATATAGCCATAAATATAAACATTTTAACTTACTGCACTTGAACCTAATATTGAGTCCCAGTTCTCATATTAGGCAATGACTTCCTTTTCATTCAAGTCAATGAATCTAGGGTGCATTACGTAATAAGGAAATGTTTACCTTTTAAAACCAGGACATTGAGATTACCAAAAGTGACAATTTTCCTCATCAGGTATTTCTATATCTGATCTGTGTTAGTCCTTAAGCTGTAAGCTTCTATGATTTTGAATAAAGTTCCCTCTATCTGGATACCACACTCCATGCCTGATAGCTAAACTTTAAGTTTGAGATATCTGTATTATGAGAGAAGAAAAGAGAACATTTTGATGAAAGAGGTAAGCAAAAGCAACAGTAGAGGAGATGGGAGGAGGGAGGATGTATGAAATGTTAAATTTAAAGAAAGACTGGTGTCTTTTAAACATGCAAATCTTAAGCATCCTGCAGAGAATCAGGCTGCATATCCTGATAACCACCTAAATGGGTATTCACAGCCAACATGCAAGTTTGAATGGTAGCCACTAGCTGTTTTGCATACCATGAAAGAAACGTATTGATCCATGGACCTTCCCCCACTGTCAATAATCAGAACAATGTATGTGTGTGCATCACTAAAGGTGGTCATCTCAGATGTCAGAATAGAAAGCTTTGCATAGAACTAAGCAAAATCAACAAATCAGCAGTATACTCATCATGACTGTAAACATCACAAATTCTCAGAAGCATTAAGGTGAAAACATAGGACATATAATGATCGATTTTGCAACTACAGTGGTGCACATGAGCAAGCAGAGCCCCCGTACTTCAGTAGTGTCACTCATAGGTCACTCGTGTTTGGAAAAGTGAGATTACAGCTATAACAAGCATTACATCTGACAACAAACAGGGCGTAGGGCATAGATGCCAGACCCATAGGGTAGGGGGCAAGCACCCCTCTCACTTTTAGCAGCTCTCCAATGTGTTATAGAGCTGTTACTGGAATAACGATTACACTGAAACACTCACATTGGCATTTCAACAGTAACTGCAATCTCAGTCATTTGGAATAAATGCTGATTTTAGTAATAAATTGTCTTTCCTGACTACCTAAGCTCACAGTTACCTTAAAAACTAATGTGCAAGTATTACTGGAGCATACCAACCAACTTCTTTGCTCAGGAATTCTAGACATGGAAAGACGAATGCTCAAAATCAGGGACATTTTTTAAATATCATTAATTCACTTAAATAGTCAAAAGAACAACAAGTTTTGCAAAATCATGCATTTTCTGAGCAACAGAAGCATAAAACTTTATTCTTCAGAATATCTCTCAACTTTGCTTAAGAATTCTGGATACAATCAAAAACAAAGGGGGTAACAAAGGGCTAGAGACAGGGATAGATTTTATTCCTCAATGATTTATCAGAAAGTCAAAAAATGTATGAGTGACAGGGGAAAAACATGAGATTAAATGAGCGACATTCTGCAGAATCCTGGACAATTGGGAGTTATGCTTTACAGGTAAAGTTTTATTTACATTAGTTGGTGTAGATCCTGCTTGTTTATCTCATTTTACACACTGAGTACAAGGATATGCTATGTCTCTGTCTGTCTAATGTCCTGTTTTGAGTAATATTTCCTCAGAAGCATATTTCACTGGACTTTGACTAACTTCCAAGATAGTAGTCTTGTTGCTGTATTTAATTATTCCTTTATCATTATGGGGGAGGCAGAGGTTTCCTGACAAGCTATGGAAATAAGCAATAAAAACAGTTTGGTTTCCCAAATTCAAAGACTGCTGAGTCCTGTAAGTATTTGTGTCTTCCCAGCACCCTCCCCCATGCTGCACCTTCTTTCTACAGAGTGCCATACCGGTCAAACCTTGAGTAAATTTGTGGATACCCATCCAGTCATACAATTTATGTTTAAAGGAAGATAGTGAATTGTACTGAATAACATTTACTGAAAGTTTATTCCAGAGACTTGGGAGGTGCTGTATTTTAAACCTGCATCTCCACTGTGGTTTATTTATCAGTTGATGAAGATTTAGGTCATTGGTTCTAGTATTGATGAAGATATTGGATGCACAGCGAAACAGGATAATTGGGTCTCTAATGACATGATAAGTGAAACAAAGATCACTCCTCAAAATGGTATTTAGACACTGAATAAAGGGATAGAGATTCTAAAATACCTTGGTAGCTGAAAAAATTTAGACTGTGATTATTTTGGTTATGGAGTTTTGGGGTCTTTCTAATTGTTTGATATTTTTAATGAGACACATCCAAAAAGGGGAGGTGTACTTAATAACTGGCCAGATCAATGCAGATAAGGGAGTGATTACTTCTTCAAAGTTTGATGACATTCTTTTTGTATTTAATGCCAAACTAGAAAATAATCAGTGGCAACAAATATTAATAACCAAGGACATGAAAACCACTGACAGCAAGCAAAGATAGAGACATGCAGCAGAACTTATAACTATTCACTTTATTGCACATAAAAGGAACAGATTAGTGAACTTTTTTAAAACAAAAAATAATGTGAAAGCTATTGTCCAATAATTATACAAGAACTTCCTCAGAACAACTGCAGATTGTGATACCAACTATTAAAAAAAAACTGATGTAAATCTTAAGATAAAAACATTTTAAGGAACCAATCTCTATGTATTCCATAATTTAGTAATGGAAGATGACATCCTACAAATGTTCTAATCAACTTAATGAAATTTAAAATGACAAAAAGACCAAGACTAAAAAATACTCTCTGAATCCTTATTAGAAATATTTAAAATACTAATATAATTTCAATAAACACTGAAGTAAAAAATAATAGTACATACAACACAGTTCAAAAACATTAAAAAAATCATTGTTTCAAATAAATCTATAAAGCATTAGTATACAAATCCATCATTACCAACACACCCAAAGAAATATGTGTCAATACTATAAAATAACTAATCATTCAGAATAAGACATTTATAATTTTGCTGCAAGTAATTTAAGAACTGTCAAAATAGAGAGGTGAACATTCAAGTCTGGGGGGTGGGTAGTGGCATCCAATTTTAATAGTAAAACTAAGTCTATGAATTCTAAAAGTGACTACCACTGTCTATACTGGGATCCCTAGATACTTTTTCTTAAATGACAAAAATAACATTTCTTGCACATTGAACAATTTTGTGGAGTGCTTATACAGGATATTTGTTAGGTTCATTTTGACAATGCCATAACAATGCTCTTATATTATTTTACAGAATGGTCTTTCTGTTTTCCCCACATAGAAAGTGGTGTGAACATTGGTTCTATATGACTGTCACCACTGATGTGACACTTAGACCCCATGTGCAAAAATCAGAAAAGAGGGTTGTGGGTTGGTAGATGCACAACAGAAATTCATGTGTCTGACTAGTTCAAAGTGAGTTTATACATAATTTTCCAAGTGAAGGCTAATTCCTTCAGATTCTTGTCAAAAAGTATTTTGTGTACTGTCTCTATGTACAAATTAGTTATATTCTACATATGCTGATTTTTTGCTGTGTACAAAAAGTACAAAGTATTTGCACAGTTTTATAGTGCATGCATGTATAATCAACTGTTTTCCAAGCAGAAAAAAAATAATAAAAAATAGTTATAGTATACCTAACTATTATGCAGTGTGCAATAATAGTACTAAATGTCCTTCACTGTAAATGTATTAAACTATTTTTGCATTTAATGTGTGCATTTATATTTATCTTCCCATCAGTAGCTTTGTAATAAAATAATGACTCGTATATGTCATGAAAACATGTAGGCCGGGATTCAGTAATCCTCCGTGTAAGACTAAATAAGTCTTACATGGAAACTGCAGCCTAAGAGTATGACGTCAGAATGCCATGCATATTCATGAGGGCATGCTGACTCAACTCTAAGGCTAACACGGAGCGTGCACGAGTGCAGAGGGCATGTCAGACCGCCGAGCACTCCAAATATCTACGTTCCTGCAAGTGCCTAAATCTGCAAATGTCACCAGACATGAGCGAGTCCACTCAAATGTGTATATCCCCAACACTACACTCCCCCACATTCTAAACCCCTGTACAAATATAATAAAATGTAAAACTTTTTTTTTTATTATCCCCGATATAGCTGCCCGTATTTGTGTGTGTGTGCACGGGTTTGCCCATTGCTTTGCTACAGTTAGCAGATTAGACATCGAATAGAATAATAAACTACTTATATGCAAATGAAGCCAAATAGCAATAGCGTAGTGGTAGAGCCTTTGCACAAAAAGGAGGCATTCCCGGTTCGAGTCCCACCACTCCCCTTTCCATTTTCTGTAGGAAATCTGTGCATAAAAATAATTCCTGACATTTACCTTTTAAATTTTAGTAAAATGCACTGAAATGGCCTATGTAGTAGTGAATGATATTTTATATATATGTATATATATATATATATATATATATATATATAAGAAGGTGAAATGGTCATGCATACTGAAGAATGCATAAGGAACATATCTTAAGCAATGTGAAGCACTGCTAAGCAACGTTTACCAGTATTAAGCATATTTAAAAATAATTGCCCATAGCTTAGCACTGCTTTAACTAGCGCAATGGCTTTATCCGGAGCTGCGCATCGTGCCAACTAGCGACAACCAAACATGCTTGCGTGAAGCTGCGCACCGCGCTGACTAGCGCAATGTTGGGCAACATCGAGCAACATAGAGCAATGTTGGGCAAAGTTGAGCAAAGTCGGCTAAACACAGCCACACCTCCTAGCCGGTCAGGCCAGTAATAAAATATAAAGCAATGACAGGCCTCGAACCCGGGATACTGTGCACCATAATCACAGTACTGAACCACTAAGCCATGACAGCTTTTGCTGTTCATGCACTGTCAACATGCATATACATATTAATCGAAGTTTACTCAGTGCTAAGCAGGTGTGCACTCAGCTGAGAATTTTCAAATCTGGCCAATCACAAATAAGTGCGGGAAATGAGACATATTTAAGCTCCATAGGCGGGAATACTTGCCATAACTGGTTGTAGCTCCAATCTGCAGGCAGCATGGCTGGTAGTCAGAGAGAGCTCTCGCTTTCGAGTGCAATGGTGGGGTATTGAGGAGTCAAAAGTGATGGTTTGGCTCCTTGTCCATAATCATGATGCCAGACTCCTGCAGGGCCAGTTCAAGGGCACTGAATACAAAGTGGAAGCCTGGAACCATCTTGCACATGGTCTCACCAGTGCCACAGGCATCCCTCAGACTGATGAGCAGGTCAGACACCACTACGCAGACCTGAAGAGACGCAAGCAGAACCAACTGAACCAGTGGATACAGGAGGCCCGTGGGATGCACAATGCCCCACTACTGAGTAGGTAGCCATGGAATTGAGTATGTAAGAATTGCTATTGTACTCGATATTATGGATAGGTATATGCCTCAATATCACTTCATTTACTTCAAAGCTGCAGGTGTCCATGCTGCAAATCAGCAAGTCTTTGCAGATAGGCTGCTAAGGCTATGCCACCAGGCAGGTTAGTAATTTTTCTGCAAGTACTGTTATATAAAATAATTGAGGGAGCCTGAAAAAAGTGCTGTAACCCAATAATAAAGGCATGATAAGTCCTAAATAATTTCTCTGCATGTACTGTTATATAAAATAAGTGAGAGAGCCTGAAAAAGAGTGTTGTAACCCATTAATAAAGGTATAATATGTCTTGAATAAGTCTTCTGCATGCACTGTAATATCAAATAAATGAGAGAGCCTCTAGAAAAGTGTGTAATGTAATTAATAAAGGTATAATTCCTGTATTGTGTCCATGTCACTTAGTTTGAAATGTTGTTGTACTCTTGCATTATATAAATAGTACTGTTGTATTAAGCGCTGTCAACCCACACTTGGGCAGGCCCATATAAAGTGAATGAAGGGAGTGCCAGTAGCTGTGAAGCATATATACAGTCCTCAGCTGTTGGTTAATGGCTGGCATGTATAGGTAAATCTGGCACATGAGTAACTTGTTAATGTGTTCCCTAGAAATGTCAGTGTGCTGCTAGAAATGTAGGGGGCTGTAAAAATATAACTAATAATGTCACCTGAACACATCCAGATATGTAGATATATAAATATAAATAAAATATATAAATGCATAGCAGTAACATCTGCATCCTGGACAGTTTGTATGTCAGATACAGGTCAGGTATATAAGGAACTAGCAAAACCCATTTCACAACTTAATGGATTTTGCCTAGTGTAATAATACATGTAGGGGATATATACCTGCAGTCAATAGGAATGTAGTGTAAACTATAAGTACATATAAGTTGTTAATGGAGGTATCTTTTTACACCCTATTGTATGTGCATAAACAATGCAATTCCACACCTCAGTGGGTATGTGTAATCTCAAAACATTTGTTGGGACATATGTCCTATTGGTTTATAAATATCTGCATTTACTTTGATGCATGTGCCCTGTTCAAACACCACAATCTTGGTGGCCTGTTGCCACCAATCAATCCTGCATGCTGTTGGAATGTCCACTGTTGTTCTATATATGCATGTGTTATGCTTGCTGTTCAACTGTTGGAACACTGGTGTGTTGGGTTAATGGGAATATTACTGCATGCTGTTACAACTAATTTTGAATGCTGTTGGCTGTTACCAACCCATATTGTCATTAAATCCTCCTAAACGTAGAATGTATGGGAAGGCCGGTCCCAGAGGACCCACCTGCCCCACCTCAGCTGGCAATGGCACCTGGCACCAGCAGGTCCGGTGCCTAGCCCGGGACCTCCTCCTCCTCCGTTGGCCCTGTGCCACCTTCAGCTGGAAGCGCTGCAGGGGATGGGGCTCGTCCCTCCCATGCAAGCATGGCCGGAGGAGGGCCACCTATCACCCTCTGAACGGTCCAGGCTGTGGTGCTTAGGGAGATCCAGCATTCAGTCACTGATCCTCTACGCCAGCTCGAAGCACGAGTGGCACGACTCATGGGTGAGCCTGCCACTCCTACGCAGCCCCCAGCACAGCCACCCTCTGGGCTGTGAAGGTGCAGTGGTGACTGCCCATGGGTGGGGATCTCAGTTCCACTGTTGCCATCTATGGGCTCATGGGCTTGCGATTTCGAAACATCCTTCCCCATCAATGGTGTTCATCCACCTCATGTGACATATTCCACCCCTGTATGCATCTTGTTTGTCTTGTCTGTTTACCTCCCCAACCTACCTCCCCAAATATACCTACTTCCCCTACCCTATATTCCACTCTCACCTGAAAAAAAAAAGGGGGCAATCTGCTCCCACAAAAAAATTACGCCCCATACATAGCTGCCCATTTTGCACACATGTCCGCTGGACTCATAAACTGAAATTGAATTGGCAGTACAACATACTTTGTTGTCCAAACCCCTCTTTCAAAGGTGGAAGGTTTCAAATTTCCCTCTAAATTTCTAGTATATGCACAGCTGTTGCTGTTAAAGAAATGGGCAGCTATGGACCTTCCCTACACCCGTCCTGCACATCCCTAGATGTTTTCCCTACTGTCTTTCCCACTTTGTACCCCTTTTTCACCACTTTCCTATCTCCCCATTTTCTTTTCTTTCAAAGAAATGAGTGGTGGGGGTTAGCGGGAGTAAGCACATTTAAGCAGTCGTTAGCGGGTTTGCGCGAGTGTGCGCTTAGCTAAGTATTGCTAAGCATCGCGCAAACCCATGCAAACCCACGCAAACCCACTTACAACTGCTTAAAAGTGCCTTAGTCACCCTGCATGGGAGGGCCATTGTTCTGCTCAGCAGCAAAATAAAACACCACTGTCAGTCTCAAACCCCGGACCTTGGACACACTAGACTGCATGAAATACCACTAAGCCACAGTAGATATACAGCAGGTTGTTGCTGAAATACATATATCATGCATCAGAATGAGTGAATGAGTGAATGTAAAGGAAATATAGGAATTCCATAATACAAAACCTGTTCTGCGGAACTTTACCAGCAGTTGTTGTGGAATTGCATTACATGACTGTGATAACAGAACCAGCCATTCTATCAGTAAATAATGTTACAGCAGCACTTTAAACCCCCCACACAGTATCATAGCAGTACAATCCCCACCCAAATGTACAAAATACCTGTGTGTTCAAGGTCCAGCAAGGATGTAGGTAGGCATGCTCAGTACAGGAACTGTCCAGTTTTCATGAGCATCCTGTGCTAATGTCAACCAAAAAAAAGCACAAACTGTGCAGAAGTGAGTACATTAATATTCACAGTATAGCAGTTCACAAACAGTTCATGTGCCAAATGAAAACACCTCAATAACTACTTATGTATGGCAGCTAATTGTATAAGTAGAAAATAATCTACATACTCCCATGTATCTTGTGTTAGCATTTGTAGGGGTGAGTACAATTCTACACTGACAACTCTGTACTGGAAGTAGCAACATTCAGGTCTGAGTACAACATTCAAATCACTGGCTACACCTCTAGCATCAGATATAAGAAGTATACCAACCTTCTGACTTACACAACGGTGTCCAAAGCAAACAAGCATGGTCCCCATTTTGGAAAGCTGAAAGGGCTACGCCTACCTGATGTAGCAATTTATAGCATTGGGTTGCTATGACAGTGAGTACTGCAAGTACCACACAGCAGGCTGCATGCAATTGCCAAATAGTGTCCACCAATTAGTGCAGAGGCCATCACATGCACATGTACAGATACCTATAAAAGCAGGCTGTACTTGCTGTCCACACATGCAATCATTACATTTCAGGTACAGAGAGAGAGAGAGAGAGCGAGAGAGAGAGAGACACACACACAGACAACAGCAACAGAAAAAAAAGATATAAAAATATTAAAAAAAAAATAATATATTGAAAAAAAAGTTATAAAAAATATATTGAAAAAAATATATTGAAAAAAATAAGATATAAAAAAAATTACAAAACACACGGAACTGACAAATACAAACACATACAAAGGAAAGGTATGTAACAGATATTTATTTACTGGCATGTAGTAGATATTTTTGAAGAGTACTGTACATAGTTTGAATCATCCATATGTGGCAGCAGCATGTATCTATGCACAGATGCCCTGCATAACTACTGCCATGGAGAAATCAGTGTGTAGCTGTGGTTCCAGTCTGTCATGGAGGCACAGGCATGTATGGAACGGTACACCAAACAGGGACTAAGGACACAGAGGGCACATACCGCTGTAATTGACAGTATCCGTGACCTAGTAGGTGCCATCCGTAATTACACTGAGGTCACTGATAGACGTTGGGGTGAGACATTACATTCCTCTGCAATGTAATGTCCATGTGTCAGGACAGTGCGGGATGGTGGTTGAGTCGTCGATGTGGATGTATGCCAGCAACATCAGCAGCTGGCAGTCGCCGCGGACGTCCCTCAAGTCACAGCTGCTCCTGTAGTGCCAGTACCAGCCCCAGCAATGTTGGGAGTGGGCTGTCTATAGACCGTCCTAGAAGACTATGTGCACGTGGCTCTGGACAGTCCTAGCAGGGACCTGGGTCCAGTATATATCCATCTACCTCTGGGGATAGTACCCAGTCTGGCTTAGTACCTGATAGTGTCAGTAGCACCCAGGCACAAGTACCGTATCCATGGCCAGAGACGGTGATCTGTAAAGCCTGGCAGGTACAGTCTGTGGCTGTCCCACAAATACTCATATGGCAGCCACATGGTGGAACTGTGTGCATGCCGACACACACACACATAAACCAGACACCTAGAGCTAACACATACCCGCACACATTACATCAGCATTGGTCCATAGCAGTACTCTTGGCCCTCGCACAAACACACACACACACACACACACACACACACACACACACACACACACACACACACATGCATGTCGATTGTATGGCTCACTGTAGGCCTCTGGCAAGCCAACAACACACCCTGTGCATATGATGACACCTGTGCCACCTCCTGTCATCTGTAACATTGATGCAGGAACAGGCTACCATGGTGCTGATGCACAGGGTGACTTTATAGCAGTATAGCAATGCTAGCATGTTGTCAGCAGTAGAGTGTAATGATATGCTTGAAGGTGTAGCTGTGCAGGCATGATGCATTAAAGCTATGATTGTCAATGCAGTATTGCTTACACCAGGGTTAGTTCCAATAGTGTATTATCTGCCCACGTGCCACTTGGCTGATGTGTGTAGTATTGGCAGCATGTGTTAGAGAGTGGACAGTATGTGTGGGATGTGTGTTGCACAGATTTGCAGGTATACATTTGTGAACATGGTGGAGGTGCACTGTCTGCATGTACATACATAGTGGACACATGGGCAGAGTGACATGCCCTGTATTACACAGTAACACTCCATAGTTTCTGTTGGTGGCCAGTATGCATTGTACTACACACATTTTGGAACTTGACTACACATGTGTGTATGACATGGTTTGACACTGTGCTGTGGGTGATACTGTTACTATCTGTCATTGTTTTGCATTCTGGTAGTATACATAACTTCAACAGCCTGACCATAACAAATTGTTAGATGATGTCTTGACAACTGACACACAGATGTAGGACACACAGTAACATTTGGATCCTTCAGGTACTATACTATGCCAGTAACCAGTGGTATTCACCTGCACCCATTAATGAGACCACTCCTGTTTGGCATATAGCTCTCTTAGGTACAAGCAATCACAGCAGGAATATGTCCGTCCACATCTGGTAATGCATACTGTGGCCTATAATGCATTCTCCAGATGACACACACATCCTCCACAAGGGTATCATACAGACAGATACCTGTTGTCAAACCCATGCTGTAAAGCTATAAGCCAACCAAAGCATAGTCATCCACCTTTACGGAACATAGTATCCCCACAGTACCACATAGGTAGTAGCCACTAACATGATGAACAGGTACCGATGTGTAAATGCAACCAAGTGTTACATCATCTCTCCTTTGATAATCACATTTCCAAAGGTATTTTGAAATCCCTCGGTGGATCACATAAGCAATAAGGGGTCTGTATGCATATCCACAAAGGTTGTTGTACACCTATAATGAATAGCCATCATTGACAGACTTTGCTGCGTTTGAACAGGTCTGACATATACCTCGGCTATAAGCCCTCACTCACACAAGTCAATAGAAATCGTAATGAGTGTGTGTGACACGGATGACCTAGTCCAGGGATCACTGCAGTGGCTGGCCTTCTCACAAGCATGCAGATGTGACTTAAGGTCTGGAAAGCAGCATCACACTCTGGCAAAGATGACAGATGTGTTCTTGGAGAAATCAGGGTTCCCACACATGCAATAATTGAGGTCACATGTATGTATATGTATTTGCCACACAGCTACCTCACATGTGCAATGCACATACTGTTGTCATACTGATATGTCATACAGTAGTAAAAGCATAACCCACAACACATTGACCAACAGTGTCACACACATACAGCACACACACTCCCCAAGTGCAGGATTCAAACCCCTACCTAGCTACTTCATGATACTGGAGGAGTACGCATTAACACGATGCGCTATACACATTATTGGGAGCTCTCTTTTCCACAGGTATATTTGTAGGATGGTGACATCATCAGACTTGATAAAGATAAGTATAGCACTTGTAAGGTGTTCTACTACTCTCCAAAAAGGTTTCTTCTTTCCAAGGTGATTACACACACAGTTGTCAAGTGCAGGATTCAAACCCCTACCTAACTACTTCTTGATACTCAAAGGGCATGCAATACCACGACACGCTATACACATTACTGGGAAGTCTCTTTTCCATAGGTATATTTGTAGGATGGTGACATCATCAGACTTGGCAAAGATTAGTATACCACTGTTAAGGTGTTTTACTACTCTCCAAAGAGGTTGCTCCTCCCCAAGGAGATCACACACAAACACACACTTGTCAAGTGCAGGACTCAAACCCCTACCTACCTACTTTATGATACTACAGGAGTACGCATTTACACAATGCACTACACACATTACTTTGAGTTTTCTTTTCCACAGGTATATTTGTAGGATTGTGACATCATCAGACTATACAAAGTGTGTTACATTAGGTGACATTAGGTGGGCTACATAGAAGGAATGTCTAAACACTTTGGCTATGTCATCATCAAAGGAGAGTTTACTATCTACCTGTGTCCCCAGGGCCATAATGACTTTCTCCATACATACTGGATTACCACCTATGTGGTAATTTGTGTGCACTTTGTTTTACCCAAAGGGGATAACTATTCATTCTTTGGCATTCAGCTTGAGGGCATTGTTTTGACACCGTTTATCTGTCTCTGTAAGACCCTTCTGGAGCATGTCTGTCTCAGCCATAGAGTCGATTATGGACCACAGTTAGCAGTCATCTGCAAACCTGTTCAGCCATACTCCTCCCATGCTTGCCTGTACCTCTGAGCAGTATCTACTGAACAGGTGGGGTCCCAGGACCAAGGCCTGTGTGATGCCATTTGTGACTGGTTTAGAGTCGGACATGGCACCCGCAACCCTGAACATGTGTGTCTGATCTGTGAGCAACTTGGCCACCCATCCTGTGACATAGCTGTTAATGTTCAAGCTGGTAAGCTTGTCCATGATGACAGAGTGGGGAATGGTGTCAAAAGTCCTTAGAGAGGTCCAGGTGGGCTGTGTGGACTACTTTCACCTCCATCTATGTTCTTGGCAACAGTTTCAAATAAGTCAACTAGGTTTAAGAAGCAGGATCTGCCTTTCACAAGGCCAAGTTGGGTAGAGTCCAGTGTCTGGAGGTCCCCAATGTCTCTCTTTATGGGTTCCATGATAATTTGCTCCATAGCTTTGCAGACTAGGCTGAGTAGACCTATAGGGCAATGGTTTCCAGGTTCTGTTGTGGCACCTCTTTTGTAGAGCTGGATGACTGTTGGTGTATGCCATTCTTTGGGTACATAGCCTGTGGTATGATTGAGTCTGGACAGTGAATGTAGGTGAGGGTGTAGTTCCTTTTGGGGCTGGTGTAAGACGCAGCCTGGGACACCATCCAGTCCCATTGATACTGTGTTCTTAGCTTTGGAGAGGGCTGTCTTTACCTGCATGTCCATGAAGTCTGAGGCTCTGCATTCTTCTGGGATGGACACAGGCCCTTTTGGGGGTGATGTGGAGG
This sequence comes from Protopterus annectens, assembly GCF_019279795.1. NCBI lineage: Eukaryota > Metazoa > Chordata > Ceratodontiformes > Protopteridae > Protopterus > Protopterus annectens. Next base: position 745,281,140 of record NC_056735.1, on the reverse strand, counting down.
AGTTTGCACTGAACCTGTCCCCCAGGATGTGGGCAATGTAAGTTGGTTCAGTGTATTTCTTGCCATTTTTCAGTAGCTGACAGCATATTTGGAAGTTGCCACCTACATGTTTGGTATAGCTAACGAAGGCTTTGTGGTTGTTATTCTTACATTCCTTGGCAATTTGTCTTTATAAACTGGCCTTGGATTATTTTATGAGCAATCATTGTTTCTTCATAATAATGGTCAGTGATGACTTTCCTTTTGTAAAGTTTGCTCTATCATGTGTTCGTTTCCTCCTGCTGTTATCTAACTTACTTATGGGCAATGACCACCAGATTGGTTTCTTATTTTTGGAGGATTGCATCTTGGTTTTATTTGGGATGTCTCGATCAATGCATCCCAGTAGATGCTCATAGGATGCACTTGTAAATGATTCAGCAGATTGTATAGCATTAGCCTATAGCAAGGGGGCTTTGGAACTTTCAACTTTGGTCTTGGGAAGTGTGCAGTTTGCTTTGGAAAATTTCTTCACAGTGGTTTCATTGACTGTGGAGGGGGGGGTGTGGATGCCCAGTGTGATTACTTTATGATCTGATATTACCAGTGAGGGGTTAATCTCTGTTGTGGTACACTGGTACCCCATGTTGGTGATGATCAGGTCCAGTATGTTGTCACCTCAAGTGGGTATGGTGACCAGCTGTTCCAGGGTGTTAGTGTTTTTAAACTTGAGGAAACATTGGGCAAAGGACGTTGTACATGAGTAATTCTCCCACTCAATGTTTGGCTAGTTGTAATCTCCTCATATAATGGTGTTTGATAGGACCTTTGTATTTTCCACTGTTCTCAAGAATACTGAGTGAGGTTTCTGAGACAAGGTAGGTGATCTGTAGCAGGCTACAATCTGATAATCAGCTTTGCCCAGATTTAGTTGCACTTGCATGGTCTCCAAGGCCTCATGCTGTGCCACTAACCTGAAGGTGTGGGAATCCATAAGGTAAATGGATACACCCCTTCCTTTGGTATTTCACTCATGTTTTTGGGTCCAAAGATCAGAAGGAATGCAAGTGTTTTACGTGGAGCATGTCTAACAGCTCTGTGTTTGACATAGCTTTGTATATTAGGCAGAGAATACCTGTGGGTAGGTGATATGCAAGGGAGTACGGCTGGAGCATTTTTATCTGTATTTGCAGAGTGTGGGGTGGTGTTGTAAGCCGTGGCAGGATCTACATAAGCTGTGCGAACCACCTTACCCTTGTCTACGGTTCTGGTGACTGCTTCAATGTCATCTATCAGGTTTAGTAGACATGATCTGCATTTTACACACCCAACATGGTTGTGGTCCAGAGTTTGGGGATTACAAATGTATTTTTCATAAGTTGTATGATGATACATTCCATGGCCTTGCAGGGCAGGCTCATCAGGCTGATGGTGCGCTAGTTCCTGGGGTCCGTGGTGTCTCCACCCTTGTGTAGTGGGATAACCATCATTGTGCACCATTCAGCTGGCACAAAGCCTGAGATGTGACTATGACTGAACACGGTACGTCAGTGTGGTGCCTGTTCATTCTGCAGTTTGTGTGGAACACAGACTGGGAAGTTATCTGGTCCCATGGCTGCTGTGATACTGGCTTTGGAGAGTGTTTTTTACTTGTGTAGCCGTGATGACAGCAACTTTGCAGTCTTCCATTATAGTGATGTGCTCTTTCATGGGTGGGAGGGGGATAAAGTTAACACTGATCCTATCTGCCAGGATGTTGCCAATATCAGTTGGGTCTGTATATTTAGTGCCATTGAGCTGTAACTCAGAACAGATCTGAGTGTTGCCATGACATGGACCTGTCTGTTGTGCAGAGATCTCCTGTGTAGACAGTATGCAACCGAGTACAGATTGGGTTAAATTCTGTCTTGTTGCATGGGGCAACTGTTTGAGGCCAGTAATCCTCTTGTTGAGGTACTTCAGTGGTCTTTCCAGCTGCTGACGGTGCCTAGTTAGATTCATCGCAAGTGTGTTGTGGTAGTCTCTGATGGGTCTGATGACTGATGAGTAGAGGGAACCTCCTGTGACCTACATGCACAGACCTTGGCAGGTTGTGTGAACACATAGCATGATTTTCTGACCACTTTGTGAATGTGTTTCTGGAAGTAGAGATGACTAACCACATTTGTCCATAGATCCCTTATTATCATCTCCATATTTAGCCTACGTATGTGAGCATGCCCAGTATGACGTTTCAGTATGTTGTTGCCTGACATTTACTTCGTTTATTTAAGTGTGTGAGCATGCCCAGTATGACCTTTGAGTGTGATGCTGAATGAAATCCACTACATTTGTTGAAGTGTGTGAGCATGGCCACTATAGACATTTATACTATATGTGTATTGAAAATCAAGTTGTATTTTTACAGCAGGGCCCACCTTTGTGTCATAAATCAACAGGGATCATGCTGTGCCTGCAGGCCTTCCATGAGACACTTTGCATAAACTTATCAACATTTCTACATACAGGGAGGACAGCTATTCTTTGTACGTTTCTACCTGGGGGCACACCTGATTGTTTGTGGGAGTACATAGGATGAGGGGTTCACCTGACACTTATACACATTTGCTAGGCCTGCACTGCTATGTAAGGTACTCCATTTCAGTCTGTACTTTTGCCTATCATACTGGCTAAAGGCATACTACTGTACTTTAGACCTTAGCGTCCACTGTCACGTATATTACATTGTGACTTCATAGCCTACCCAACTTACATCACACCGCCTGGCCTGTTGTTCTCTGTCTGCATAGGCCTGTGGGGGAGGTTACCCATATGCCTCTTTAGGGGCATGCTACAGCATTTCTTTGTGTTTGCATTAGTGTACAATTGTCCTGCTGTGTCTGTGACAGTGGAATGCTGTTATGGCTTAGTGGTTCATTACTGTGACTATAGTGCACAGTATCCTTGGTTTGAGCCCTGTCACTGCTTTTTATTTTCATGCTGGGCAGACCAGACTGCTTAAGGAACAGTAAAGCAGATATGAGCATGTTTACCTGACTTTGCTCAACTTTGCCCGACTTTGCCCGACCTTGCCCAACATTGCTCAACTTTGCCCAACATTGCGCTAGTTAGCGTGAGCAATTTTGTTTACATATACTAAATAGTGGTAAAAGCTGCCTAGCACTGCTTTATATTGCTTAAAACATGGTAATCATGCCTCAGGTGGTGCTGCAGGGCTGCCTATGTCATATGCACATAGTACACTCCCTATACATGTGTGAAAACAGGTAGTGTCAAGTTAGGCATCCCTTTTATTTTATGTGCGAGTCAGAGAGAGGTATCATTTCCAGGGTTCCTACTGAGCCAGTGTATGTGCTATGCGTTGCCTATTTGCCAAGGCCAAGGCATACTGGGCACACCTTCTTCTGCCTACTGGGGCGGGCTCAAGTTGTTCCTCCTCTGAGTCATGCTGTGCCTGTGCAGGCCTTGGCAATGGTGGGGGGCTGTTTGGCCCTGCCCCATGCTGTTCCTGCTGCAGCTATTTTGACAGGATCGTATTGTGTAGCATGGTACATACCATGACAATTTGGGTACATGTAGTTGGTGAGTGCTGCAAGGCTCCACCAGATGTATCCAGGCACCGGAACCATGACTTGAGCATCCCAAACACATGCTCGATTACATTTCGTGTTTGTGTGTGTGCCTCATTATGGAGTTTTTGTTCAGGTGTGTGTGCATTTCTGATGGGTGTCATCAGCCACGGCTCCAGTGCGTATCCAGCATCCCCCACTAGGTGACCATCAGGGATGTCCCCATTGGCAAATATCTGGTACAGCAGCGTCAGATGCCAGATATAGGAATCGTGGTAGCTTCCAGGGCAGTCACCACACACATTCAGTATTAGGCCCTGGGCATCACACACAACCTGGCAGTTGATGGAGTGGAAGCCCTTGCGGTTGATGTAGGCCCTACCCTGCTCATCGGCTGGTGCTTTGATGTGTATGTGCATGCAGTCAATTGCATCCTCTACCTCAGGGTATTCTGCTATTTGCTGGAAGAGACGCATATTGCTGGTCAATTCATGATCACCGACATGTGCTGACATGGCATTCAGGAACTGGGTGCAGTACCCTGGATGCTGATTCCTGTAAAATCCCCATCATATCACCAGTTGGTCTCTGGAAGGTACCTGTTGCTAGTATACTTAGGCCAACATATACCTTGGTTTCCACTGGGATGGGTTCCCCTCTGTTGGTTCTGTGTGTGAGGCGTGGCCTGCACAGCTCAACAATTTGCTGCAGTAGGTCTCTGTTCACTCTTTAGCGCTTCACTATCTCCAGCTCATGTAGCCCCTGGTAGGTTACCCTGGGTCTGTACACTCTTCTCCGTCTCCTCACTGTAGGTTGCTCAGCAGCATTCACAATGGCACCACCCTCAGCATCTTGCACATGTTGCCTTATAATAGCAATGGCAGCCCCTAACTTTTTTTTCTCAGTTAAGCTTTTTAAGTTTTCACTTCACTTTGTAGACTGCAGTGTTGCAGTGTTGCTGAGAAAAACATGGGGGAATGTTGTTTGCAAAGTTTCAAGTGCTGGGCTGGGCTGGGCTAGTGTACTGCCTGTGTAATTGGCTGATTCTGATTGATTTCACCTGGCAGCTCTGCTAGTTCTCCTCGGTTAACTTCCTACTACTTCTTTTCCTTCCTTTTCCCTTTCTGTTTCCACAGGGGGCAGCGACGTGCAAACAAGCGCAAACACGAGCACATGAGCGCACATGGGCACACACGGGCTTACACAGGCTTACACAGGCTTAGGCAGGTGCACATGAATGCACACAGGCTTAGACAGCCTTACACAGGCTTACATGGACGCACACATGTGCACACAGGCTTAGACGGATTTACAGGTGCGCACACGCGTGCACGCAGTGTAAGCATCTTTGCAAGAAACTTTAGTGATATCCACGGCGTACACCTTCGGTTTCTGGGTTTCAGTTAAGACAACTGTAGACACGCCTCTTCCAGTCCTGAGTAACTTACAGCAAACACATGCCACTCCACTCCAATAAGCTTACAGTCTTTGATACATACCCCCTCATGATGTCACCTATTTTCTAGTCTGTTACTCCCCAAATCCTACTCTTACACTCTAGGGACATGGTACACATGGCAGGTAAAATTGGGATTCACTATCCTTATCCTCATTTGCATATGATTGCCTACTAATGCTTGGTTACATCTCTCAGACTGAGCTTCCGCCCCTTAGCAACCACTACTCAGTAGCCATGTTATCTTCAGCCTGCCATTCACCTGCATGGCAGAAGAATATCTTTAATAAAATGCCTATTTTTGGCTTTTTTTTTTTTTTATGGTTTTTAGAGCACCGCGCATTTGTGCGGCGCTGCGCTATGCTTAAACATCAGAAATCGGGGAAAAAAAAAAATTTTTATTATTTTTGCAACAGATAAAAATGCCAATGGCCTTATATTTGGCCATTGGCATGCTTCCTCAACTGGATGCATCCTTTTTTTGGAGCTGTCATAGCTCCGTTTTGCTATTTGCAGAACGGTACTCCGTTACCAACGGAGTACATTTCTGCAAGTTATTCTATTCTTACTTGGACAGGTTACTGTTTCCTGGATCACAAATTTACCTCATTTGCATAGCTTTCAGCAGCAAATGAGGTAATTTGCATAACATAACACTGCCCGTGCAAGTGTAGTTTTAGGAGCTCTCATGCACGCCCCTGCCGGCTGTTCCTGGATCTCTCAGCAGACATATTGGCTATCTGGAGTCTTACTCTACTCTTAGACTCTGTGCAAGCCTTCGTGAATCTGGCCCGTACTCTTTAGTTTTTCTCATGTTATGTTTTTGATTGTAAAAATTATTCTCAATGAAATTTGCTATTGTATATTACCATTGTACAAAATATATAATAATCCATAGCTTCCTTTTCTTAAGAATGTTACAGTTCTGATTGGGAAAACTGATATTACTTGTATGTCTGGAGTATATTCAACATTTATGTGGTGTTTTCACTAAATATTTTTTTTATTATTTCAAATAAGATGTCTTAAACATTACATGAAATAAAGATAAATAACATATTTACAATTCTAAAACATTACTAACTTCAAACCATTATATAACTATTTACATTGGTGTCTATGCAAATAACATTGAAATTCTATATTATATAGAGTTAGAAACATAAGATGATATATCTTCTTCGATATTTTCAAGTATTTCCAGTACTTTCATCCAAGAGTAATAGTAAGAAGTAGATCTTTTAGTTCTGTTCTTCACTGTTAATATTTCCATGTGAGCAACTGTTGTTGTTAAAGTCTCAAATTCCTTGAACGTAGGCGAAGCCTCATTTTTCCAGTGTATAGTTATGATTTTACGTGAAATTGCCAATAGTGACCATAGGATTTTAGTGTCTTTTTTTGGTACACAGTTTGGAATAGGAGAGTTGAATAAAATTAAAGACTTTGTTAATTGAAAATTATCATTATAAACAGTCTGAAAAAAATAATTAATGGATTTCCAGTACATATACATTCATAAAAAACATGCTGCCAATCTGCTTTTATCTTGATATGGCATCTCCAACATTGATCTTCAATAGAATACATTTTGGCTAACCTATGTGGTGTATAGAAACTTCTGTGTAGATATCTCCAAGTGAATAATTGCCAGTATTTTGATAATGTAGAAAATTTGGAAGATTTTAGAATATTACTTTTTTCTTCTTCAACTGGAGGATGGTTGTTTATTAAAGTATAATAATCCCAGTATGATTTTTCATGATAGTTTTTTTGTTTTTTAACAATTTTATAGATATTAGACAAATAACCTGTACCCTGATAAGGCTGTTTTGTGATAAGAATAAGGTATTCAATGAGTTTTGGAGCTTCATGTCTAACTGAAGGTTGCATTTGTTCTATTATATTTATAAGAAAATGCCTTAGATTTTGTAAAAACAGCCAATTGTCTTTATTTATATTATAATTATAAATTATCTGTTCCTTTGTTAGAATTTTCCCTTTCTCTATAAGTTGATGCCAAAAGAGTAATGTTTCTTCTTTAAGTATATTTATTTTAGATATTTGGAATGTATCTAGAATATTTGGTGTAAAAGCTATAGGAAAATAAGAAAAATCCAAGAATTAATATTTGGTATTTTGTTTATATATGTTCTGAACACTGAAAGTGTAGAACTTACATAGTTTGATGGCAATTTATTAATATTATTCCTTTTCCCTAAAAATAATCTTTTAACATCCATATAAGGGGTGATGGTATTACTGTTAAGTTGTCTTGTATGTGATTATAATTGATTTCTATGTAAATCTGCTCATGGGCTTGTTTCCATATAGGTGTGTATGAATTATTTAACCATAGTGTTATGTTTTTAATAACAGATGAGGTAATATATAAATCAATATCTGGTAAATTAATTCCACCATCTTCCCAATCTTGCAAATGTTTATTTAAGGCTATACGGGGTTTATTTGGAAACCAAAGAAAATTTAAAATTAGTTTATTGTATCTTTGAATAATATATTTGGGAGGTGGCAATGAAAAATTTTGTATTAAGTATAATATTTTGGGAAATATGATTATTTTAATAAGATATAATCTGTCTGCTGTTGAAAAGATATATTTATTCCAGTAACCAATTGTTTGTTCTATTTTGTCTAGTATTTTATTATAGTTAAATATTAGAGAATCTGTTAATTCATTGAGTAGATTTATTCCCAGATATAATAATTTACTTTCTGTTACTATATATTTGGAAAATCTTTTGTTTATATTATTTTTTTTTTTTACAATTACAGGGCATAATTTTAGTTTTGTTTTCATTAAATTTTAAGCCTGAAATATTTTGAAATTTATTCATGGAGTTAAATAGAGCATTCAAAGACTCATTTGCATCTGAGAGAGTTAATAGTATGTCATCAGCAAAGAGTTGGATTTTAAGGTTTAACATTTTATTAATACAAATGCCCTTTATGTTATTGTTTGATCTGATTTGATTTGCAAAGGGTTCTATGAGTAATGCAAATAACAATGGTGATAAAGGGCAACCTTGTTTAGTTCCCTTTTTATTGTTATAGGGCCTGATCTATATGATCCCAGTTTAACATATGCAGTAGATTTTTCATATAGTATTTGGATAAGATTATTAAAATTAGAAGGAAAGTTATATTCTTTTAAAACTAGTGAAAGAAAGTTCCAATTAACCGAATCAAAATCTTTATTAATATCTAATGAGATTACATTTAAATTTAGGACTTTATGTTTGCTATAATCTATTAATGTTAGTATTCTTTTAATATTATCTGAAGTATTTCTTCCTTTAATAAAACCTGTTTGATCTTTGTGAATTAAGAAAGGAAGAAAGTGTTTGATCCTATCTGCGTATATAGCCATAAACATCTTGTAGTCTATATTGAGTAATGATATTGGCCTATATGAGGAACACTGTTTCTCATCTTTATCTGGTTTGATAATTGGGGATATCAATGAATATTTCCAAGAGGGTGGTATATTCAAATCTTTATTGGCTATATCATATACTTTTAATAATAAAGATATGGCTTGATTGGGTATTAATTTATACATTTCTGGTAGCATATTGTCTGGGCCAGGTGCTTTATTTGTCTTGAGCTTTTTAATTTGTGATTTTAATTCTGTCATATTGATTGGTTTGTTTATAATGTCTATTTGTTCTTGTGTTAATTTAATATGAATATTGTTTTCTAAGTATTTTTATATCCTTAGTAGGTGTATCTTGAGTATTTATGGAATTATCAATGTTAAATTGGAGTCTGAATGCTTCTAAAATATCATTTAGTTCCGTAACTCTTTTATTAGTATTGGGAATAAATATTTCTTTTATTTGCTTAGATTTAATTATTTTTTTGTTCTATTAGTTAAGTATCTCAGGTGTGCTGAATTAGTAGAGTATGAGTTTATTTTTATCTTTTCTAAGTTAATCATAATCTTATGGTGTAGCAATTCTTTATACTTCTTATTGATTTGTGTAAGTTCTTGAACTTGAGTAGCATTACCCTTTTGTATTTCCAGTTTCAATTTATCTGCTTTGTTTTGTAAGTCTAGCATATCTTTATTCCATAACTTCCTTTTATTTATGTACCAGGATAATATCTTCCCATATGTAACTGCTTTTAATGAATCCCAGACATATATTTCTGAAATATCTTCTGTGTAATTTATTTCTAGAAAGTTTTTGATTGTTTCTTCATAAAATTCTTTGAAATCTCTCAATTTTGTGATATAGGAAGGTATCCTAGTAATGGGATTTGAATAAAATGGTGTAAGCTCTATCTCAAAGACTATGGCATTATGATCAGATAAAGGACAATTTATGATTTTGACTTTGTCAATTTTTGTTATTAGGTCATTGGCAACATATATTCTATCAATTCTAGAGTTAGTTTTATATCTATGAGAATAAAATGTGAAGATTAGTGAGTCTGGTTCTGCAAATTCATTTATATCTTTTAAATGCAATGTATCTATAAATTTTGATAGTGCTTTAGAGATGGGTTGTTTTCTTCTTTTGGATTTAGAATCTGTATCTTTTCATTCATTATACAGTTGAAGTCTCCTGCCAATATCAGGCTACCCTTAGTTAAATGAATTATCTCTTCAAAATGCTGTTTAACTGTTTTTAATCCTAGTCCTGGGATCCAATATAGATTTACTAACATATAGATTCTCTTATTTAACTCTATTGAAACTAGACAAAACATACCTGATGTATCTTGATGAGTAGTAATTATTTTAGGTGTTATAGTTGAGTTGCAGTAGTATAGCTACTCCTCTTTTTGTTTTGTATTGAGAGTTTATTAGTACTGTGTAATTATTAATATTTAAGTTGTTTATATCTCTATCTAATAAGTGTGTCTCTTGTAAAAGACTATTTGTGGTTTATGTAAGTTTATGTACTTGAATAGGCTTCTCCTTTTATTACTATTATTTAGACCATTAACATTTATGGATAAACATTTCATTTCCTAGTTTTGAGTTTGTTTTATGTGTAAGTTTATGTAAATATTGTTTATTCTTAGTTCCATCTTGGATACAGAATTCAAAAAGTTTTTCTTGTATGATTTTTGCATGTTTCTGAGTGACACCAAAGTGATAGAATAAAAAAAAAACAAAGAACTTCCAAACTTGTAATTCTTAACCTTAAAACCATTCCCTATTGCTATGAGGTAATATACCTCTTCGTTTGGTTAGTGAATCTAACCAAACAAACTTTCTACCCTCACAAATAATATTTGGATCAGTTTCTCTTATCCTCTTAGTTTTAAATAAAGATAATTGAATAATATATTAAGATAATCTAATCAGCTAAAATATATACATATATTCTTTACTCATCTTATTGTAATTCAATAATACTTACTTCTAAGCAGGTTTCAAAAAGGTAGAAATATTTAGATTAAGGTAGTGTCATTTCAAAATAATTTAGGGTATTAATAAACATCATGTTAAAATCTATAACTGTATATTTCATACATCTGTTGAAAACTATTTACTGACATTACTGTATAATACAGTACCATTGTTGTGCAATTGTTTTAGACTACTCAAGTCCGAAACCAGTGTTTAAATTAATATTTGCAAAGTCATATTGGAATAAAAACATGAATAGTTCTGAAACCACATCATATTTCATGTTTAACATAAACTGAAATGCGATACAATGTATAAGTATATTAATATTTCTTTAGTAGACATTAAATATGTTCCTCTGATTGCATTTTTCAGCTTTTCAATGACAATTCCCATGGCTGGAGACAACAAGATCACAATTTAGACAGCTCCCTTATCCAAGAGACCACTCATAATGTTGTTACCTGATTGAGTGTCTTGTTGCCAACACTTCCATCAACCCTCAGAGGGACCCTGCACAATGAAAACTGACACAGTACAGAGGTAAAACTGCAGCACTTGACCACACCTTCAAAGCAAACATCTATGTATATCACACATCAACTCCCACAGCTTAGACTGACACCCAACCAGTGAGTCTATCTGTTGACAACAAGTGCTGGAGATACAATCCTGACCTACTCAACACCAGTAATTCAATCCTATGACTGAACAAAAGTATACTGGAGAACACATCAAAACAATGGAAGCTGCCAAGATTCAAACCACCATGTCTGAAAATATTACAGGCCAAAATTCCCAACCCATTTTGCAGCAAAGAGACAAAACGTATTCAAACCATGGGGTAACACCTTTACCATGTCAAAAGGTGTCCAAGAAGCTTGTTTTTCCTCCAACAACGGAGGACAGCCACGATGATCCATGCACTGCAAGAGTACCATTTTATCCTGGCAATTGCTTCACGACTGTATATAGAAACATTTAATCCAAATCATTAACTGGCACCACAACAATATTTCTCAGAAAAGCTGTTTTACAGCCAATGACCAGACAGAACGCATCATTGAGAGGATACATTTATCAAATGTCAAGTGCCCCAGCCATAATACAAGTGTCTCCTCAAATCAATCCCCAATGAATCTACTGCCCACCAAACTTGCAGACCAATACTGGCATCCTTTCATGCAGTCACATTGAAACACAAAAATACAGGTCCGCTGATCAGGAACAACCAGGCTCTCAACTGCCAGACAACACACCCATCTGCAGAAAGGTCCAAGAATCATAGTTGCATTGTCAAGCATCCTTGTCCACACTAACAGTAACATGATATACCCGCATACACTAGTATTGTGTCATTCTTGATAATGTAAAAAGCCAGACAATATTATAAGAAGGGTGAAGCCAAAGCCAGGCAACATAACAAGAAGAGCACAGCCGCAGTCACCATTCAGATGAGCAAACGGGAACAGCATGAGCCATCTAAGGATGGATAGCCCATTGAGTACCTGCCACAATGCATGCCCATAATGCATGGCAACCCAGTAACAAATTAGGGTGTGGGCTAAGCCTCTCCCCTTCCACTCAAATCAGATCCAACACAATATGTGTGTAGAACACAGATGCTTCGACAAAGCCCAAAGCCACATGGGATATAAACATTGTATAATTGACACACGGGTCAAATCCACTGTTGTTATGTTACTCATTATAGTTGCCTATACAATCATTGCTTCCACTTTCTCCATCTAGTATACCATACCGCCATCTAAATGTTTGATTTGCCAAATGCACATCCAACCTTCTTGTTGCATCCCACCTGCCCACCCGAGGGCATACCCTGGCAGCAGGACATCAGTAGTATTCTGCAGGAGCACCAGCGTGGGAAATGGCAACCCTCCCCAAAACAAACCTGTCAGTTGCTTGACATTTACTAGTTTCTTTAGATAATTTGTAAAACAGCAGTGATTTTATTTGCTGATGATTAATTTCTGCTTTTTAAACTCTGCTGTATAAAACATAGTAAGGGATAGCTAAAATGTCTGGAAATCTAAACTGATAGAAAGACAAGCAGATATATGTCCTTATCTATCAAGGTGCTAGAAGACATCAGTAGCCATAAACTGAAAGTGCTTCAAAAATAAATATCTGTGTATATTTATATGAACCTTTTATATTATTTATGTTTCCTTAAAAGGAATTTAGGTTTCTGTATCTTTAAATGTGAACCTAGCTTATTTTCTGACTAGACGTCAATTAGAAAGAGTCAGGGGATGGCGTACACAAGTAAATGCGACAAGCAATAAGTAACTCAAGTTTCTAGTGATGTTTGTGGCTGTTAAATTGTCTCGAGAACCAAGCTGGAAAAGGTATGTGTTTTTTCTTTTTTCTTTTCCCTCCTCTTATTTGGTGACAAACTCATGTAGTGTGCACGCGAGCACTCTAGTTTACGGAGTAGTGTTCACAACTGTCAAACTTTGCATTTTAAACATGCTATGCCTTATTTCTCTACAAAAGAAAAGACAACAGGATATCTAAGCTAGTCACAAGCATCTTTCAACTCCGGATGTCTGGAGCCACAACACACATGACTTATAGCCTCAAAATATCACTTAAAACATATTTTTCACTGGACTATATCAGTATGTGCATATGGGTCAAAGGCAGAACATCTTTTAAGATTATTTAAAGTAGTCTTATGATACATCCTAACTGAAATACTTCATTTCAAAAGCAACACATTTCTGCCCAGCATTAGCGTTTATCCAAACAGGGACACGTTTAACTTATAAAAGTAATACTATCAGGGATGTAACTAATAATAAGTTATATAGCAGCCATTACTATACCTATTAAGCAATATAACCATATACTGATTAAAGTATTATAAGTTAATGAAGATTTAATAAAAAGAAGAGAAAAATAAAAACAACAAAACACAAAGAGAGAAAATAAATAAATAAATAAATAAACTATTTGGGAACATTATTATGCATTGATTACTCTGATTAAGAATATGAAAATAATAGATGGATAATAATGAAAAATAGAGTAATGTTTAAATTATGCTTAGTATATTGATGTGATTTGAGATAAATGTATTTACATTTATGCTAATTTTGACATTTAAAATATAATTGAAAACAGTACCTGTTTTGGTGTAACTTGAAGACAGTAAGAACTTTTCTTTTGTTGTTAGTATTATTATTTAGATTTTTACAGAATATAACATATGTAAGATTATTTGTCCTTTAGTTTTTTTTCTTTTGCTCAACAGTTTTCCAATTATTTACTTCAGCATTTCTCTTGTGTACTTATTGTCCAGTCCATAGATTCTTCATGTGTTAGGATGTTGTTGTTGGTAAGGTATTTTATTGCTGAATCTACTGTTTCAAAGATTTTTATTCCATTTGGTAGAAAAACTTTCAGTCTTGCTGGAAATAAAAGATGGACTTTCAGTTGCTTTTTCTTCAAGGTTTTTTTATTTGTAGAAATTCTTTTCTTTTGAAACCACCTTTGTAGAATAATCATTGTCAAATCTTATTAATGAATCATTGTATTTGATGGGAGAATTTGCCCAAGCATTTCTTAATATAAGATCTTTATCTTGTGTAGAAAAAGTCTCACAATTATAGATCTCAGCTTGTTCTTACCGGAGAAGAAGCATTTCCAGAAGCTGCTAGTGATCTATGCCCGTTCTATACCATATGAAAGAGCTTCAGGTATTTTTGTTACATCTGGTATCCAGGTGGTAAGAAAGTTTATCATATTGTCCCCTTCAGATTTTTCTGGTAGACCATATATTCTAATAATATTTCTTCTTGTTCGGTTTTCCATATCATCAAGCTTTTCTAGTAAATATGTATTCTGTTGAAGTAAGAATTCAGTTTGTTGTTCTTCTATTTGGACTCTAGTGTCAATGTCACTTAATGACTGTTCAATAAGTGATATCTGTCCTTTCTGCTGTGTAAACATTTCTTGAAGCTGTTTCAGTTGTTGTGAGCACTTTTCTTTAAAAGTATCTATTTTATTGTCCATCTTGTCGATTTTTATTGTAAGTTCCTGTATATTTGTAATGAGAGACTGCAGGTCTTTTTTGAGAGAAGAGTCTTGTGCTGTATTCCTTAGATGACTCATGCTGTAAAGCTGATATTGGTGCTGATTTTCCAGTAATTAATTTGACAGGAATTATTCAAGTTCTGACAATAAAATTTTTCTTATAGATGCTCAGAGTTATTAGAAATAAGTTAGTAATAAAAATTTCTTCAAATTAAATATTATTTTGTAAAATTCCTGTCAGGAATTGTATTGAGGTAAGAGAGCTGAAATGAAGTGCAGCTATCAGTTCAGCATCCTAGCCACGCCCCGCTTATGTGGTGTTTTCAAAGTGTTTTAATTTTGAAATAATGGTAACTATCATCTCTACTTTATTCACAAAATATTGGTTGTCTTTTTTAAAGGTTGCATTTTTGAGTAGTCCCAGCAGGAATTTGTATGTTCTGCATTCTAATACCTAATGTATACACAATGTCACTGCTGTGTTAGTATATTTAAAAATATGAGAAAAATATGTGTGGCCACACCCCCTCACTGGTGTCATTCAGGATGGGAATGCAAACACCTATGCAGTCCCACCCCTAAGGGGATCTTTTCTCAGTACAGTCTCTATACAACATTTTGTGTGTTACAATAAGATCTGCCATTCATACAATCCACATGGTCATTAATATGCCAGGAAATCTTACATAACATACATGTACAATCTTTGTAGTGCCTATTTCATACATTCCCTTAATGTAATGTTTTTGATGTGGCAAGAAATTAGCTACTGTCAAAGATATCAACAAGCATATGCTATGTACACTATATCATGCATGCAATTGTTGAGGGGGTAGCAAAAATGAGCCAAAAGAAATGTTGTACTTTTTATGCAGCTGGTCATGGCGTGGTATTATGAATACTGTACTCATTTACTGCCCTCACATATGATAAGGACATTTAGTTCAATAACTTGTCAAAACAGGTGTGCAAGAAAGGTCCTTATCGTACATGGTGATATTAAAATAACAAGGAAAGTAGCTGTTAATTACACGGGGTCTGGGTGTTCCTGCATCTGTTGTAGGTAATAAAAATACCATTTTCATCTCTGAGGCACCAGGACTCACTGTAATTTACAGCCCCATTCCACACAGTCTGTTGCTGACGTGGATAATACAGTCCATCTTCTCATACCTCTTTTGTTCGGTTGCTAAAATAAATGTTTTGGTAATCCTGGCACATTTTTATAAAAAAAATATCAACTGCATAGTAACTTTAAAGACAGTAGCTAAAATAAAATAACCTGTTAAAAGTGAAACTGTTTTAAACCCAGAACATTCAAGAAAGATTCTCCATATCTGTTTTTAGATATTATTCCTGTTAGTTAGAAACATATCCGAAAATGCTGCATTGTTGGTTGTGAATGGTACAGGTTGATGCATTTCAGTTTTGAGTATAAGGCGTCTTCTTGATATGAATGGTTTAGCTTGGTTTGTTGTTATATTAGAAGGAGGGTTCATATTTCAAAATTATATAGGTTGTTATTGTCAAGGGAGCCAAAACCATAACATAAAACAGATCCCAAGAGTAGTGATAGGTTGGGGGGGAGGTGACTTACAGATAATGGATTAGGTTGGTGTGTTTTCAGAGAGAATGAAAGGCAACAGCTTGTTGCAAATGGTTTTATAGTTTTTCAATTGACTGGAAAAGCACTGCTTGCTGTCAATGCTTCAGGCTGCCAACAATACTATTCACCAAATCAAAACTAGACCCCAGACATCTCTCTGAGTAGTCAACAAAGACGTAAACATCTTCAGTTGACCTGTAATGTGCATGGCACATGCTGTGGATGAATCTCTGTGGGAATGGTTACCTCAATGTGATGCAGAGGCTTGTTATAGTGTGCCACCAATTTACGTTGACATGTGGACATTTGTAGGAATGAGTTATTTGCCATCAGGTCAGCATGGATGATTGGGGTTATGGTCTTGTACTTCACAGTACAAACTGTTAAAAAATTCTATAGCTTAAACACTAGAATAAAAACTTATTTGAGAAAAAACGAATGCCATTGAGGCATCACTTATAATAATGTTCCAATTTTTATGCCATAAAGCCTTCAAAAAACCTGAAAATGAACTATTTATTTATTTTATTTTATTTTATTTCACATTTGTTGACCGGGCTGATCTAACTGGATATATGTCCATTTTCAGCAGAGGCCCGGGGAAAAAAGCTCCAATATAGGCAATAGTATTGTAGCATTCAATATATGCAATAGAAGGAAGTTACATTCCATTATTTTAGATTAGACAAAAAAAATTGTGTACAGAGTCACCTAGAAAAAAAATTAGATAACATATAAAAGAAAAAAGAAAAAAAATACAAAACATTGTTATTTTAAATCAGAGGCCTGGTTACAGGCATTCAAACTTATGCTTACTTACAGTACAGTAGAGGGTGAGTTCATTTAGAGAAGTAAGTCTTGAAACAGTGCAGAGAGGAAGTCTCCTTTAATACTAGGAAGTGGTTAGCATTCTAGTTACAATAGACAGGCATAATAAAATAATAGAGCAGATAAGTAAAGGGAGTGAGAGATTGGGAAATAGATTTTAGTCAGGGTTAGAGCAGGGATATAGCCAGTGTGTTTTGAGATATTCTTTAAGATATTTTTTGAAAAGCAATGTGGAAGAAAGTGATGAGAGTTCCTTAGGAAGCTGGTTCCAGGCTTTTCCCACTGTGTTGGAGAACAGTGAGTCCCTGGCCTTGTTAGATTTAGTAGTCGGGACTAGAAGCTTATTAGCAGAGCGTAGTTTTGCAAGATTTTTATATGGGGTAATCAGACTAGTGAGGATTGGAGTATTCTTAGGGTGGTAGAGAATCTTTTGGGTAATAGTCAGTTGTTGAGAAAGTAGTTGGTTCTGCAGTTCTAGCCATCCTAGCTGTGACAGTGATGGGTTCTAAAAGGGGAGCCAGTGGCAAATCTGGCAATGTTATTATAGCTGGTTGCAAGTTTGCTAAGGTTGTTTTTAGATAGGTTGGTATAAATGGCAGAGGCATAAAACAGGGTGGAGATAAGGTGGGTTTGGGCAATGGCAGTTCTAGCTAATGGTGTGAGGAAGGGTTTGATTTTATAAAGGGAGCCTAGTTTTCTGTTTACTGATTTTATAGTAGTATTAATATGATCATCATAGCTAAGGCTGTGATCTATTGTAATTCCTAAGAGTCAGGTTGTAGTGTCTGGGGATATGGTAGTTCCATTGTTAGAAGTTACTGTGAAGTGACATTGTGGAGACCTTTGGTTAGGAGCAAAAAGCAATACTTTAGTTTTTTGGGGGTTCAGGAGGAGGCAATGTTGCATGAACCAATTTTCAACAATATGAAATACAGTTTGGGTGAGGGACTGGAGTAAGGAAACAGAATTGGCAGAGCAAATTAAAGTTGAATCATCTACATATTGTATGCAGGTGGCTTGTGGAATTTTAGAGTTAAGATCATTAATAAAGACTGAAAAGAGAAGAGGGCCTAAAATGGAGCCTTGGGGTACTCCAATGCTGACAGGAAGGGGTGTGGATAAATTATTATCCCAGAGAACAACATGATGTCTGTTATCTAAGTATGATTTAAACCAAAGTATTGCCTGTGAGTCAAGAGATAGGGATTTTAGTATATCAATAAGTAGGTGATGGTTAAACATGTCAAAGGCTTTCAACAGGTCAATAAATAGTGCAGAGGAAAGAGAGTTATTATTACAATGTTTGTTAATGCAGTCAGAAAAAGATAGTAAGGCAGTGGTTGTACTATGGTGAGGCCTAAAGCCATGCTGACAGTTAGCAAGTAAATTATTAGAGAAAATGTGGTAGAGTAGCTGTTGGTGGATACATTTTTCCATAATGTTTGCTACTGGAGAGAGTAAGGCTATTGGTCGAAAGTTAGAAATCTCTGTAGAGGAACCACCCTTATGCAGAGGGATGATGTGTGAGACTTTCCAGATGGGGGGATTGTTCCTTCTGTAATTGTTCTATTTATAAGGATGGATATAGGATAGGCAATGGCATTAGATGCAATTTGTAGGTATTCAGCTGGCAGATGGTCAGCTGAAGGGATACATGGTTTGAGTTTTTGAAGGAGGGAGCAGATGAGGGATGTTGGTACTAGCTGAAGATGAAAAGAAGGAGCTGGGCTGTTAATACTGACTGACAGGTTAGTGCTAACAGGGGGTAGTGTATTTGCTAGAGTTTGAATAGCTTCCATGAAGTAGTTGTTGAAAGTGTCAGCAATTTGCTTAGAGTTATTCTGGGTTATACCTGATGGGGTGGGAGTTTTGGAGTGACCTGGCTGAAGCAGTTTGTTAATGCCTGACCAGAACTTTTGTGGTTTATGCTGGTGAGTTTGTTGTAGGTGAAGGTAGAAGTGTTTTTTGTCAAGCAGAATTTCTTTTTTAGTGGTATTTCATAACTGCTTAAAGTAAAGATGGTCTTCTGGGTTTCTAGAAGCTCTCCATTTGGCCCGTATTTTATTACATAGGAGGATCTTTTGTCTAGTTTCTTTAGTGAGCCATGGAGCAGTTTTGGTCCTTATTCTGGTAGAGCGAGAGGGGGCATGGCAATCAAGGATTTATAGGAATTTTGTATTGAAGTAAGATACTGGTTCTTCTAGTTGAAGATGATGTAGTGGTCACCAGTCACATGTCTTAAGTTCATTTAGGAAGTTTTCTGGATTAAAGTGTTTTTTTGAGCATGAGGTTTTGAAAAGATTTGGACTGGGGCTATGGATTTTTTGTTTAACTATAAATGTTAGAGAGTGGTCACTAATGTCGTCTGGAAGGGTACCTGGTTTATATGTATCGGGGTGACTATTTATAAGGATCCAGTCTAGGGTGCTTTCTTTATTGCCTGGTTTATGGATTCTAGTAGGGGTGGTTATAATTTGATATATTATACATATAGATTAATGTGGTAGGTAGGATTAGGTGAGCTGCAGGTA
Organism: Protopterus annectens; assembly: GCF_019279795.1. Classification (NCBI taxonomy): domain Eukaryota; kingdom Metazoa; phylum Chordata; order Ceratodontiformes; family Protopteridae; genus Protopterus; species Protopterus annectens. The sequence continues at coordinate 745,261,729 of NC_056735.1, read as the reverse complement.
GCCCAGTCTATATTAAAGTCACCTAGTACTATGGTTTCCTGTGGTAGGTGAGTGGAGAGGCAACTGAGGATATTAAACAGAGTGTCAATATTATTTCCAGGGGGCAGATAGCAGCAAATTATGTAGATAGATTTACAGTTGTTAATTTTAAGTTTGACACTAAGGAATTCTGCATTGGTATTTGAGGGTAGGTATTCATTAAAGGTTGTAACTTGAAGTTCGGATTTGTAGAGAATGGCTACTCCCCCACCCTTTTTGGTCATCCAATCACATCTCCAAATCTATATCCAGGAGGGGTAATTTCCTGGTCCTGAGTAGTAGGTTTTAGCCAAGTTTCTGTAATACAGAGGATGTCAAATGAGTGTACTTCTAAGAGTGCATGCAGGTGGATTATTTTATTGTTTATACTATGGATGTTAAGATGGGCTATCAGGAGAGAGTTAGAGGGTCTTTTTGGGGTATGGGTATTGGAAGTTTGGTTCAGTGGTTCCTTTGTAATTGTATTTATAGGGCCAGGGTTTGGATGAATGTCAACATCTAATAGGGGGTGTTGTTGAGGTCTTTGTATAATATTTATGATTTTATAGTAGTTATTTAGGGTTTTCGTACCTTGGAAATAGATAATGTGGGTGGATCTATGATATCTCGGAAGCATATGGGTGGAAGTAGAGGTTATGTTTATGTGGTTGAGGGAGTTTACTTGAGAAACTGATTGTGTTTGCTGGTGGGCAAAGTGAAGTTCACTAAGTGAAGAATGTTCATAGATGGTTAGAGTGTAGGGAATAGATAATGAAACTAGGATAGTTGTTATGAGTAGTAGGTATGTGTAAGTAGTTTTATGCATTTGGGTCATCAGGAGGATGTGGATAAGAGATGGAATATATTGAGGGAGAGAGTATGCTACAGGGTATAGTATAGGAAGTGGTAGGAGAGAAAGGTAGAACAACAGTGTATAGGTTATTTATAAGTATAGTTCAAGAAGAGAAGGTAGAGTGAGGTCATATAAGGTATAAAGTAGCTTTAAGGTGTAGGAGGAAGTAGAGGTGTGGTACCTAATGGGGAGGAGTTAGTGGTTGGTTGATGGGGGGAAGGGGTGTGGTTGCAAGAGTATAAGGTTAGGTGTACTGGGGTTTGTGGGATTTTGGGGTAGGGTAGGGAAGCGGAGTGAGCACGCAGGGCGAACAGATCAGGTTAGAGCAAGTAAAGATAGAGAAGCAGAAAAAAAGTGTCAGCGATAAGTATCCAATAACGAAGGTAAGTGGGTAAGTAATAAATACTATAAGGGAACACAGAAACTAGGCTAACAAGGTGACAAAAAACAGAGTTTGAGATATAGCAAGGAGGGAGTGGATATATAAAAGTAAATGGGGAAGGGAGTATGTATTTTAAAAATGGAAAGTACAGCCAGCTTTAGGTAGTGAGGCCACTGAAGAAATATTATCTTTCTAGGTATGTTGTGTGAAGGTCTGCCACCTAGTGGTAAAAAGTTGTATAAAAGGATAGTAGGCAGAAGAGATATATTGGTCTTAGGTGGAACTAAGTGGTTTGAAGGGTTTAGAGATCGGAGGGAGGGCAATAGCAAACGGTCTGCAGTAGGCTGTTTACAGAATGCACACTCGGGAGGGCATACAAGCACAAGAAATTGGTATTATTAGTAGCTACATAATAAGTTTAGAGGTAATTTCTTAGGCTACATACATTCATACACAGTTTGTTATAGGGAGTCCTCACAGTAGGTTGCTTAGTAGGAGACCCAGGCTAGCAGGCAAATTCTGGGAGTTCTTCTAGGTTTAAGCAGGAGATCTTCCTTTTGAATATATAGGCAGGGATGGAGCACCCATGGTGGATTAATTCACACGCAGTTTGTTATAGAGAGTCCTCACAGTAGGTTGCTTAGTAGGAGACCCAGGCTAGCAGACAAATTCTGGGAGTTCTTCTAGGTTTAAGCAGGAGATTTTCCTTTTGAATATATAGGCAGGGAGGGAGCACCCGGGGTGGATTAATTCACACACAGTTTGTTATAGGGAGTCCTCACAGTAGGTTGCTTAGTAGGAGACCCAGGCTAGCAGGCAAATTCTGGGAGTTCTTCTAGGTTTAAGCAGGAGGTCTTCCTTTTGAATATATAGGCAGGGAGAAAGCACCCGGGGTGGATTACAGAAGGCGAGCCTGAGCAGCCTGACCGCAGGACCTGGACTGGGGAGATGTTGAACGCTGTTGGCATAATTTAAAAACGGCCTATAAACTATATGTAGTTACTCCATAAGGTATCTTTCAAGTCTTGTGCTGGTGAAATAGTGTCTGAACTCTTAGTCTTAACTCTCACGTAAAAGTTGTTAATGCCTTTTTTTTCTTGGCATTGTTGCAGCAAATCTGTTGACTACCCTCTTTATATCAACTTGTCAAAAATTGCCTTATAACTTACCAGTCTATGTAGATCCCAACAAACATTTCTCAAGGAATAAATGAATTTGGCTTATGACAGAGATAGTTTCACATCGAAAGGCATGCTATCAGTCATTATTAACTGTAGTAGGTTTGTTGGGTATGATACTTCCACTATAACTGGACAAAGTTAAACCCACAATGGATCAGAATCTCCAGACTACATTCCCCCAAAAATGTCTGAAAAATTAGAATTTTTTTTGTTTTGTTTTTGCATATAGGCCAAGCCTCCTGCACTGAAGTAGGAGTTAGTCACCCACGCCCCTTAAAACATGTATATAGCAGCTCCATGTTGCAAAGAAGGGGGATATTCCCCCCAAAAGTGTACCACTTCTGGCACAACCCACCGACAGTGATTTCCTGTGTAAGAGCTCTGATCCTCAGGATTTTGAATTTTGAGCAAATGAGGCTCGAGAATTAAATCTTTGTCTACCCATAGAAAAATAGGATATGACACTGCAAATCATAACTTGATCAAACAACTGAACATTTAGAAAAGATGTAGCATGTAAATCTACCAGCTTAGTGAAAATGAACCCACACTTGTTCTTTTTTGCTAGCCATCATAGAGTAAATCTAACTGAAAACCTTGACTTCTACCTGAAAAACAAAATCATCAATATAACACTGAAAAAAGAAATGATGATGATGATGATATAATAATAATAACAATAATAATAATTATAATAATAATAAAGTCCTTAACAAATCTGATAAATAAATGCATATTTGTTTAAAACAAGCATAAAATTAGTGACCTAATTTTGATAAAATGTTTCCCAATTAATATTCCCACTTGCTGAAAAATACTGACCAATATAATAAAAATAGTTTTGTATCAAACAAAACTCTATTAGGCTCACAATACAGTTAGTCCAGACACCTGTATAATAACACATATATAATGTTTTTCATTCCTGAATCATGGCTAATTGATACATAAAGAGATCCCATGTCAAGGTTTGCCCAGTAATAATCCTTGTGCTCTGGTATCACTTAGCTTTGATAAGAAGAGGCTAGTATGATTGTCTAATTACAGAAGGTTTCAATAAACTCAGCAAAGGAACCACTTCTTTGTAAACAGTGTCTTGTTTTGGTTTCTGCACAATTGCAAGGACCTTTGGAAGAGCATAAAAGTAGGTAGTCATATGACATTGTACAAACAACAGCATCAAATAAGGTGGTCTGAAGAAACCAAGGCTGAATCCTCTGTTTAAAAAATAGTACAATTTATCATAATACATTCTAGAAGATTAAGCAGTTATCAGTTTGTTCACAATAACTGTATTTCCTTTTTTTCCTCCTTTCAAAAACAAAAATAAAGCTTTTTAAGTGTTATTACTAATTTTTGTTCAAACACTAAAAGAGGGGAAGATGACCTGGCGCAAGCATAAATCTACCTTAAATTAAAATACTATTATTAACAGTAAGCTTAAAATACACAAACTTCTCAAAAATGTTTGGGAATCAAGCAAAGGAAACCTGAATTGTGTATACCATGATACAGTTTTATATAAATAATTCATCAGAACAACAAATTCCACTTAAATGTGGGTTAGAGGTATCACATGACACTACTGACCTCACATTGACATTATAATTAAGGTCCTTTTATCGGATACCAAATCATGCAAAGAATAGTACAAGAATTAACCTACACAGTATTAAAAATACAAACATTATCAAAAATCATTGAGAAAAAATAAATGGGAATCTAAAGAATATTGAAAAGGACTTTTAATATGTATTAAAATTAAATAAAATGTCTGCAGCATTCTCACACATTTTTTTCAAAGGTTCATAAATGTACTTCTTTTCCTATGACTGGAATCTGTATTTTTGCATGATGGTGTTACATATGAGGGCATCTTTTTCAAAAATAGTCAAAACTATAGATTCTCAAATTCTTAACAGTATCCTCAGAATTATTATTACTGCTGCTTGAAACAATTGCACTAACACTGATACAATCTTGTTTTGATTTACAAATACTACAACTATTAATAACAGTAATAATGAAAAATGAAATTAAGTTTCTTACAAAGTCAGAAAATATCCAACATTATATTATATATAGATAATTGACGGTGAGAATACATTGAAATTCATGCTCAAAACTATGATAACAATCATCAATAGGTTAATAATAGGTATGTCATATCTAACATCCAATTTCTATAGGTATGTCATATCTAACATCCAATTTCTGAGTCACATTAATATTCCCTATTGGTTTCACTTTGGTCTGCTGCATTCATTTAATTTCAAAGTTTTTTTTGTTATAATATCCTAGATTTGGAGGTACAGTTGCTGAAAAGGAAAAGTTGTCATTGATGTCCTGAAATTGAACATATTTGATCTATTTACATCTTGCCTAGATAATAAATTATCATTACTTGCCCATGAAAGAGAGGGAAATCCATTGTTTTTTTGTATATCTGCCACTCGTGAGTGAGGACCTTTAGTCTCATTATGAGCAGTTGAAAATGAACGCACCAAGTATCTTGCCAATAAGTGTTTTTGCTGGGGGGCAAAACCCACACACAGCTTACAAACTTACATATACCAACAGCACAATCATAACAACTTGAAGAATTGGGAAATTCCCCAAAAATGGAACTGTTTCTTATTAAACTCACAGAGGGTGATTTCTTATGGAGGAACTCTGATTTGTCAGTGAGTGGAAGCTTAGGCTATCAAAGCTCAAGAGTTCAAGGTTTGTCCATCAGTAGATTACCTGAGGACATTCTCCCCCATCCAGTCAATGGTATTCTACATTAGCGTACACTTACTACAAATTATAATATCCTTTTCAGCATTATCAAGCTTTTTTGTAAATGTATTTTTTGTGTTTCATAATAATCAATGTACACTGATCGTTTTAACTGCTGATGCAGCTAACGAATGTCACTGAATAAATTATGTTTAATATGATCTCCTTCTTGCAAAATTTCCAATCATCTATTAGTGCAGATTCTAAAGAAACTTACACCCAACAGTACTTGAATTGAAAATTTCCCAATGAAAAGCATCTCACAGACTGCTTATCAAAACTAAAACCATGGGTTGGAGTCACCAATGCCTGATATTTTCCAACAATTAAATAGTACAACATGTGCTGAATTGTTTGCTGAAGAATTTGACAAATAGACAAATTTTGAGTATTAGCCAAGTATGCTTCTGATTAAATTCCAGTGGAAAAAATGATCCATGTCTTCTACACTTAATTACCCTTGCTGGATGGCATAATCAACAGATGCATTATTTATGATGGCTTGATTAGTCCTCCAAATATTGGGTGCATTAAAATCCACTGAATTCATTACTCATTCACTTATATTAACAGCAGACCAAGTTAAAAAATATAATTGAAATAGATTTATACCCATATGAAATTACATTTTTGAACTTGGCTTATTAGTCACAATGCCATCAAAGGTTTACAAAGTGCAAAAAAATACACTGCAGTCCTTTGAAAAACATCATAGAATACATTGAATACAGTAAATATACATGGCAAATACATATATATATCAAATTAGATAATGCCTAAGTAACTCTGCAGTCATACTGTACCCATGTATTAATCAAGATTCTATAGCTAATAACCTCAGTTCCATGTTCCCATTACAGTGTGTATTACATTGACTTGATAGTTACGTATGAAATACATGCATTTATTATACTTTATTTATTTATTTATTTTATTTATAGTTTGTTTGCCAGCATAGTCTATTGGGCCACGAAGAATCCATTTTCAATGGAGTCCTGGGGAGAAAAGCTCCAGAAAATTACAAATTACAGATTTAACATAAGAATAAGTTATTAGAGAAATTATAAGGTTTTAGCTTTTTGTGTCTTTGTATCCCATTAAAAGCATTGCTGTTAAGTTGGCTGGCTAAGGATTTAATGTTTTGTCACTGCTTCCTTCAGTTTGCTGTTCTGTTACAAATATATGATTATTTAAAATTGATTTCATGCTATCATTGAGTTTAGGGGATGCTACAGCTTCTTAAATTAATGCTTTGAATTGAAGTAACGACACAAGCATTAGCTGCCACAAATTACATTGCTGTCAGTAAATGCTATAATACGTTATGAAACTATGAATTCCATTTTGCTTAAGGAATTGATCTATTTTTATAAATGTTATAAATTTGCATTAATGTCATAGTTGTTTTGATTCTGTTAGTTCAAAGGCATCTTTTAGTAAAACAAAGCAGATCCATTCTAAAGGAGCTTAATTGATATGGGATATAGGAAGGTATTTTCACTTACTTGTAGTGTGATCATGACCTGAGGTTTAATGAATTAAAATTAACTGTTGGCCAGTCCATTGTTTGGTATCTGAGCCTTTATGGAATATATATATATATATATATATATATATATATATATATATATATATATATATTAGGCTAGCTGAAGAAACAAATCTAAATATTTACTTTAATGTAATGCACTGTCATGCTCTGCATTCAATTCATTTATAGAATGCTCGTGTTTGCTTTGAATATTTAATTTAAATGCAGATGGACTGAGACTGTTTTATATATGATAGTTTGTTTTGAAGTCTGTATACAGACACTTTATCCAAATAAGTATGTACAAAACCTTTTGGATTGCATTCACAAAGTCTAAACAGGGAATTCAATAAAGGCTACAGCTACTTTCAAGGACCAACTGAAGACATGATGGGGGTGTCACAGGCATCTGCACCAGGATACTCCACCAGTTCCTGGATGTCCTGCTACCACATGCCAGTGAGCCCATATTTTTTCCCATAACCCCTGAGGTGAGGGCCAGCAGTATGCAACACTTCTACCATGTAACACACTAGCCTGAAGTACTGGGTGCCATAGATTGCACTCATGTACACATCAAGGCACCACCTGGTGAGGAGTGTAGAATCTACGTCAACCACAAGGGGTACCACTCCATCAACTGCCAGGTCATGTGCAATGCACAGGGGATTATCCTGAATGTGTGTGCTGGCAGCCCTGGCAGTTATCAGGACTCCCATATCTTGCACACATCACAGCTGTACCAGATGTTTGCTGGGGGGACTTCCCACACAGCTATTTACTGGGGGATGCTGGCTACACCCAGGAACAATGGATGATGACAGCCATCAGAAATGCACACACACCTATGGAAGAATGCCATAATGAGGCACACGCACAAACTAGGAACATCATAGAGTGTGTGTTTGGACTTCTGAAGTCACAGTTCTGGTGATTAGATATATCTGGTGGAACCCTTCAGTACTCTCTGGCGTATAGAATGAAGTGTGTCCTTCAAAAGACGATCAACACATACCCCTAGGGAATAAATAGAACTATTATCTGCTAAAACTGTTAGCCAATATGGGGAATGGGTGATATTTTTGTGCACTTTTGGAATGCCAAACACTGTTGGAATAACAGGATGGTTATTTTTCAAAAATCCAAAAAGCTCCTCATTGATAAAATTGTAACCTTCGATGTGCAATGCTGATCTAATTTTTGGACACTATTTTGTATTTATCAATGTCATGCAATTAACATGCCATATCATTAACATAGTCATTATTATCAGCAATGACAATCCCACCCCCTTTGTCTGGCTTCATAATTCTAATACTGTCATCTTGCCTTAAACATCTCAGCAATGTAGCTTCATCTTTCATTAAATTATAAAACTGTTCATTGTTACAATAGCAAGCTTTATACATTTCTTGCATACATATTCTCTCAAAATTGGTCAGTGTTGGGTGCAATGGGGGATTCAAAGGGATCTTTCACATACATTTTTTCTTAATTCCACCTAATTCAGTATGATAATGCTTAAAAAACAACTGTAAATTCAATTTTCTAGTGTACAGTTTTACCTTTATTAGAACATTAGAAACATCTATGTTTCTAGCTGGAACAAACTTGAAGCTTTTCTTAAACAAAGAAAAAATGTGTTTCTGTAATTCCTAGTTCAGTGTAATTAAAGATATTAAACCCACCTAGGCTAAGAATTCTTCCACCAAAACTGGAATTATATGGTCAGTACCTTCACCATGATTTAAAATTTGTTCCAGCTGTTGTTCTTCCAACCTTTCTTTTGTCCCCTGTTGTTCTGCCCCTTCGGGGTCTGTGGGTGTACTAAAAAATTCTGCTTATTCCTATTAAAGATCATTTTGGATCTACATAACACTGAAAATACCTGCTTAAATTGACTTCTGGGTTGGCGAACTATAGAGGAAGTCAAGAGATTCCTCTTTTAGGTTTGAATGCTTCAGTAATAAAGAATATGCCATGTGGACAACAGACCGACCTGAGATTGGAAGGGGAATAGCTGTATTTCTCAGTTCGAACACTCGTTGAATAAAGAACTTTTTACTACTGACAATCGACCCACTAGATCTGTGGACCTACCAGTGAAATTGCAACACTTTGAGAATAAACTCAGTAAGGTACATAACTTACAGTGCAATAGCTTACCTTACTGAGTGTATTAGGTTCCACAGAGTCCCTAAAGGTTTAAGAATGTTCAAATTTCCAAACTGAATGGTTGTGGGACAGAGTGAACTAGATGAACTACTAGCCAAGTTTGACAGGCATGGCATTGAACTTTTGCAGTTCATTGTTAAATTAAATAACAGCAAGATTGAGAGACTGTTTTGAGAAATTAACGAATTGAATAATGAAATCTTGAATGATACATGTTTTAATAATTTTGAGAATAAATATGATTTTATTTTTGATAAACTAGAACAACGGGTAAAAGGTAATTTACACCATAAACAGAAAAAAATTATGAGAGATGAACAGGACTATAGAAAGAAAGTGGCTTACCCTCTTCCCAAAAGTTATTATGAATTGCATAGGAATGGTAATAGTACCACTGGAATGGGAGGTGAGATTCCTATGGGACAGCCAGGACAAAACAATTGTGGTTTTAGAAATTACCCAGTGCAATATAATGGTGGAGGGGATGAAGTACTTGAGCAGGAACTCTCAGTGTTACATAAATCTGAAAGGATCTTTAATAGGAATAGGCATATTTTTTTAGTACAGCCACAGACCCCAAAGGGGCAGAACAACAAGGGACAAAAGAAAGGTTGGAGGAACAACAGCCGGAACAAATTTTAAATCATGGTGAAGGTAGAAAATTGAATTTACAGTGTGTTTTTAAGGATCATCATACTATATTAGGTGGAATTAAGAAAAAAATTAGGCAAAAGAGCACTTTTATTCCCCCATTTCACACAACATTGGCCAGTTTTGAGAGAATATGCATGCAAGAAATATATAAAGTTTACTATTGTAACAATGAATGGTCTTATAATTTAACAAAAGATGAAGCTACATTGTTGAGATGTTTAAGGCAAGATGATAGTATTAGAATTATGAAGCCAGACAAAGGGGGTGGGATTGTCATTGTTGATAAAAATTATTATGTTAATCATATGGCATGTTTATTGCATGACACTGATAAGTACAAAATAGTGTCAAAAAATGAGATCAGTATTGCACACCGGAAGTTACAATTGTTTTTAGAATATAGTTTATTTCAAGGTACCATCAATGAGGAGCTTTTTGGATTTTTCAGAAATGACCATTCATTTATTCCAACAGTGTTTGGCATCCCAAAAGTGCACAAAAATATCACCTGCTTCCCATATCATCTAATAGCTGCAGCACATAATAGTTCCTTTTATTCCCTTGTGGTATTTGTTGATCGACTTTTGAAGGACAGACTTTGTCCTATAGGTCATTTGTTATCTGATTCATGGGATTTTTTATCTAGAATTAAACAAGAATTTTATGGGGATACTTGTAGTTTTTCCACCATAGATGCGATTGATTTATTTGGTTCTATACCTCACCGGGAGGGTCTTTATTTATGAATCCCTTGCAGAATTTACCTCATTAAATGGAACCTTAATTAACTTTATAATGGAGGTGAGGGAAAAGATTCTTTTGAAGAATTGTATTACTTTTTCTGCAAGGGATTCATAAATAAAGACCCTCCCGGTGAGGTATAGAACCAAATAAATCAATCGCATCTATGGTGGAAAAACTACAAGTATCCCCAATTCCATTGGCAAATCCTGGAATGCACTACCAAACAACCTAAGACTTATGCCCTCTCAGCACCAATTTAAATTACATCTTAGAGCATACTTGAACTCCAAATGGTTATGCCCTTGTTCCTCTCCAGACTAACAAGCTATTGCCCCAGTCGTACCTAGGCCTCTCTTAGCCTCTGCCTAACCCAAAAACCAAAGAACACCCTATTCTTGTCCTCTTTGTCTGGCTGTTCTAATCTGTACCTTGTTAAATCATTTAATATTTCTTGCTTTCTCTTATTTGGTCTGTAAGCATCAGTGTATTTATTTGTACTCACTTGTCATAGGCTTATTATTGTAAATGTATTAATCAGTATATTATCTTGTGTAACAATAACAATGTTTTTGTTAATCTAACTATGACCTTGGAGCTTTTCTCCCCGGGCCTCCACTGAAAATGGACATGCATCCAGTTGGACTAGCCCGGTCAACAAATGTAAAATAAAATAAATAAAATAAATTTTGTTAATGAATTTTTTAGACAGACAAAAGGGGTCATGATGGGTTCTAGTTGTGCTCCTATATACACAAATTTAGTTATGGTGTCCTGGAAAAAGAAATACATGTTCAATTCTGGTTTTCAAAAACATTGGTCTTGTTATTTACGTTACCAGGATGATATTTTTATTATGTGGAATTGTGAAAAGAACGTTGTTGAAGAATTTATGGAGTATATAAATAATGCATTCTCTTTCTTTAAATATACACGTTTTTTGTCAAGATGTTATTGATTATTTAGATGTCACAGTGACCAGGGACAAGAAGGCATATTTACATTGAAGGTGTTTAGGAAGCCCACATACTCCAACAGTTTTTTTAGATTTTAATAGTAGTCACCCCCTCTATGTGAAAAGGAATATAGTTGGGGGCCAAATGATATGGGGTGCAATGATGTGTTCTGAACAGTTAGATTTTAAAAGAGAATTAGGTAATCTTGTACACATGTTTTTAGCAAAGGGTTACTCTGAAGAATGGGTGTGGGATATAGAGGGATGGAGATTTTTGAGGGATGGGGTACTATATATGCCCCTATTTTAGGTAGTTCTTTCACTATGGAGAGTCAGAATCCATGGGAAGTAGGTGATGATATTTCTACTTCAATAGCCACTTTCTATGGACTCCTTGGGAAAACAATCCAAAATATTGTGAGAAAAAATTGGATTATCCCAGATAATAATAGTAAGTTTAGTAAAGTGGTGGAAGAAGCACCTTCGTTTGTTTATAAAATGGGATATAATATGAAGTATGTATTGGAACATCCTAATAATGTTTCTAGAAGTATACGTAAGAGCACCACAAAATGTGCGGCATGTAACTACTCCCTTTATGTTATGGTGGAGAAAAGTATATTTATAGAAGAGCCACTGCAACAGATAGAATTAGTAGGAGGTAACTGTGGAACAAGGGGTATAGTGTATGTGGCTGTATGTCAAGGTTGTAATGCATTTTACATTGGGAAAACAGAGAGACCATTAAGTAAATGGATTTATGAGCAGGTGTATGCTATTGAACAAAAAATACTAATAATGCCTTATTCAAGCATACCCTGAGTTGTTCTAGTTACAGTAAGTTCCTTTCTGGAATATTGGAGGTTATTAAAAAAGACTTTAGGGGTTGGTACTTGGAGAATAAGATTGAGAAGAGTGAATTAAGGTGGCAATTAAGACTGAATGCCATGAACCCCCCTGGTCTTAATGAACATCTTTCCCTGGTTCCTATTTTGAAGGAAGAAACTTTAGTTGTATAATGAAGAGACAAGCTTATATAAACATATTACATTATATTTTATTGATTTTTAAAATATTCATATATATTTTAATGGTTGTTATTTACAAAGATGTAGAGTATTTATTACCTTAAACTTCTTTATTAGGTAATTTATTATGTTGATGAGGCTAATTGAGTAACCTATTTTAGTGGAAAAATGTGCTGTGGCTCTGGTTTTGAAAAAGGCCTGTTAACGAGAAGGACAAAAGTGCTTACTGTTTTTTATTTTATGGTCAATAAAGTGTAGTTTTGATTTTTGCAATGACAATACAGACTCAAGTGGATCACTGAGTGGAATTTCCTGTTACAAGTTGTAGGAATGTCATGGCACATGGTGGGGACAATGGAGTGAAGTTGATGCAGACCCTATGGGACAATAGGTTAGCTATGAGTACAGACCCATTATATGTGGTATCATTAAGTACAAGTTCACCAACAATCTTTGCCTTTCCTCTGAGGTTACACATGTAACTTCACTGTGTGTCGTGTTTCTTCTTTGTGGGGAAGGCTAATTTTGTCACATACTGTTTCTGCACAGTCACAACAACACTATGTGATTGTTTAAGCTGAGGAGGGTGTGCTCTTACCCCAACTGTCACACAGCAATGTCCACCTGTTATTGTACAGCCAGCTAATGGAAGTTGTCCACCAGGCAGGTTTGATGTACCATGAGGAGCTTGTGTTCCTCTTGTCAGGTACAGCAGAGTCTATGCAGTTGAACTGCTGCTTACATAATGCATGAGTATATAGCTCTGCATACTTGCTTGTCCCATCTGTGGGGGGTGGTGCAGTCAAGCTATGTAAACCATCCCATAGGAGGTAATAAATTGCTTTGTTGAAGTATATTTCTGTATTTTCAGCACGGGGGGTTAAGTCTGACAGTTAGTTTTAATGAGACTAATCTGTGGTCAGATTTCTCCAGAAAAGACCTCATAGTGGGGGGGGGGCTGCAGTGGTCACCTATATTGGTAAACACATGATGCATCATGTTGGCTCTCCTTGTGAGATATCATCCACTTTTCCAGGCCATTGTAGTTAAGGATGTGGGCTATCCTTTGGGCAAGTGAGCTACAGCACAACTAACCAACACATCTGGTGGTTACTTAATGTCACCCAAAACCAAAGTGTACTGATATAGCTTGATAGACAAAAGTACAATCAAATAAGCACAATAGGTGTCTGGATTCATGGAGCTGCTCCTGTAGCTGGCAATTGCTTGATTAGGTGCCCTTCTAGCCGTGAATAGCACCTGCAGTGTCTATGGGAAATCACAGTGTTTCACCAAATCTGTATGTGTATCTATCCTTAATGAATATGTATATACGACCTGCATTACCTAGCACACTGTCAATTTGAGGTCTGAACATGTGGAAGAATGTGTAGTCTGGTATGGCTGTGGTGCTCTCCACAGCCTTGACTCAGGTGTCTTTGACTGCACAAATGTCAGCATATTCCAAGGTAGGAATGCCTTCTACAGAATGGGGTTTAGTGTCGCCATTCCCAGTGTGTAGCAGCATAACCGTAATGTTCTATGAAGATGGCATTCTCATTGGAAAGTTTTGCCTGTAAGATGCACTGCAGGGGTGTCGTCAGCCTTGGCCAGTACTCAACATTACAGGGTTGAGAGATGAAGATCATCTGTGGCAAAGCATTGAAGTCTGCTGGGAAAGTCATCCCAGGTGGACATGTAGTGGATGCCCTTACAATGACACCACACGCTAAAGCAATTATTGATGTCCATCATTTTCCATGTGTATTCAGCCATCATCCTAGGTGAGGGTCAAATGCAGTTGAAAGCTATGGGCATGCCCACGAGAGACACAAAGTGTCTAAGCTCAGTCATGTATCTGCATACAGTCCGGTGACATATGTCCCTAGTCATACACAGCTGCAGGAACTATGATGTCATCATTATGTTATTTGGTATTCCTTGAGTTGCGGCAATGTGTGGTATGCCATGTCATGTTAACCGACAGAGAGCTAACAGTGACCTTTCCATATGTAGCCTGGTGACATGGACATCAATGCATCTCACAATGTAATCATCTATGAACAATAGCTTTGATTTTTTGTTTTGCCTCAGGTGTTTGACCAATGAGGCAGTGGTGCATGAACAATTATGGGTACTGTGCCCTCTAGAGGTATGATTTTCTGAGGTATCTGTTGTTTGGGAATGTGTTTGGTAAGGAGCTCCACACATGCAGATGTGTGTGATATGGGTGTGGATGGAGAAGGAGGTGAGCTATGCATGTTGGCAAAATGCTCATTGCCATATGCACTGACTGTTGTTTGAGACACCATGGAATCAAGGTTTGAAATAGAGTCACATCTGTCACACATTGTGTTTGCGTGGCATAGGGGTAAAGGGTTGGGGAAACTTTCCACATCTTATCAGCAGTCATTGATAGTGCCATTAGCAATACAGTCATGCTTGTGTGTACATCGCAGCATGCCATTGTGATGTAGTATCATGACAGATAGTGATATGTAACATGTCACCTTTATGTAGGTCCCTATGGTAACATAGCACCTGACAGTGTATCATACAGTGCTCTCCAAGCCATGGGGACCTTGGATTGACCATAATCCTGTTACTGGACTTGGTCCAATACAATTCCTACAAATGTGACACTGTGCAAGTCCAGCAAAGACAGGGTTATGCTGCTACACCTTTGGGGTTGACAGACTGAAACACAGTGTTTGTAGGCACCCCCTCGCAGTGAAGATCTGGATGTCTGTGCATGCACAGAGGACTTGTTCAATGCTGCTGACATTGCATTGGCCTTACAGGTGTACAATGCTTGTCAAGCAATCAGACAGCAGACTGATTGTTGTGTGATATGATGTGGGAACACAGACTTGTGTTCCAGGTACATAACTGTGCAGTATAACATACCAGGACATGTGGAATGTAGACACACTTTGACAAAAGGTGGCAAGACCTCTGCCATAAGCCTCAGATCCATGCCATGTAGATATCCACCATTAATCTGTTGAAGGGCAGGATGCATGAATTGCTGTGAAATTGTCATCTAACATGGATGACTGCCACTGTGCTGCTTGTTTCATCACGCTTGGGCATCTGTTTCACCAGACATTGCACATTATATTGTGATGCTGCAACTTTGCTCCTAATCACCATCTGGTCAGTTCCCTAGCGACATGCCACCAACCCTGGAATAGAAGGCATAATACATGAAAAAGCAAATTGATTGCTCAGGTTGCTAATCAAGGCATCTACCTGGAGAAGGGTTTGTGAAGCCTACAGACTCTTTGATGATGTGGGACAATTATGTGGATGAACAAACAGCCTCTGTCCTGCTTCTCATCATGAGCTTCATAGTAACATTTTGTGTGTGATGACAGAAAAACATATCAGAGCATGGTATCCCAGGAGAGAGTTGTTGTGGTGAGACCAGCATTAGTAGTAAGCAGGCGCCAGCAATTCAGGGGACTCCCCTGCTTTCCACATTCTTCACAACGTAATTGTGTCCTTCCAGTGCACACTGCTTGTGTAGTGTCCAGCTGTAGAATACCTGTGTTAAACCTCCTGCCTTAACTTGACAGGGTATATATATATATATATATATATATATATATATATATATATATATATATATATTAGCCTTCCCTCCATTTTTTTGTCTGTGCTCTGTACAGACACCTTGGATGACTATTTTCTTGAAACATGATGGAAGTAACTGCAATACTTAGTTGCATAGAAGACAGCTAGCATGCAGCACCAAGCAGTTTCCCCAGATTTCTCAGTCATCTGATATGTAAAGCCATGAAAGGAGTTATCATGGAAATGATCAGTAGCAATATCTTGCACCTACCGACACTGGCCCAGACACAGTTTGTTTTGCTCAAGGTGAGATTATATATATATATATATATATATATATGTGTGTGTGTGTGTGTGTGTGTGTGCGTGTGCATGCGTATATGTATGTGTGTGTGTGTGTGTGTGTGTGTGTGTGTGTGTGTGTGTGTGTGTATATATATATATATATATATATATATATATATATATATATATATATATATATATATATATATAGTGTATATGTATGTATGTGTATATGTGTGTATATGCATGTATATATGTGTATGTATGTGTATGCATATATATGTATGTATACTCTTACAGACATATTTGCTTGAATGCATATATGGAAATGTAGTAGTACATACTTGGTTTTCTAGCAACTGGAGAACAGTAAATGAATGTAGTTATGTTGCAGTGACAGCAGGACCCCTTCCACAGCAGCACAGTGCAAAAGCCATCTCTGCCAGTCCATTGTATGGCTGTGACTGTGTTTGTAGTGTATGGCTGTGATACATTTTTTTCCCAATTGTGTCATCCGTTTACATGTACCATTGTGGAAGAAGAGTAAGTGATGCTATAGTCACCTCAGTGTGTGACAGCTGCTTTATCTGGCACTGGGACATCAGTGGCCACAAAATCCGCCTCTCAGCAGGTGAATGATGGTGTCTGTGCTGCTGCTGATGATCTGAATGGAGCTAAAGTGCACCCAGGTGATGAATGCTCCTCTCCTAAAAGCTGACTGGACGAGTATCAAGTGGCTCTCCAGTACTATTTGTGAAAACTGGTGGCTGCTGAAAAGCAATAGCAACTGGATACCTACCTTGGTGATGTGGTACACTGTATGGTGTGACTGGTTGAATATAGCATCTGCAAGTCCTCACCCATCATCCTTCCAGGTCTGCAACCATCCAATAACCTTAACCACATTAGGTGAGTATCCAGACAAGCTATAACAAACAGAGATGGACTCCAAGTCCAATACAGAAATTCTAACTGGCATATCAGAAAATACAAACCTCACCTCATCATAATTAAGGTTAATCAAAACTCCTTTTGAGAAGAGATTATGTTGTAAGAAATGAGAAATGCCACACTAAGAATG
Source organism: Protopterus annectens (assembly GCF_019279795.1). NCBI lineage: Eukaryota > Metazoa > Chordata > Ceratodontiformes > Protopteridae > Protopterus > Protopterus annectens. The sequence goes on along the minus strand of NC_056735.1, from coordinate 745,244,488 downwards.
GCAACTTGTCAAAGAAAAACTAAAAATGTGAGCCTCACTGCTGTAATCTAAGGGTTCCACAGCTGTTGAGATAGGATCAACTTCACTGCATACTCACCATGCGAAACTGCATGGCAACTTGGTTTGCCAGTGCCATGATGTTCATGGACAAAAAACAAACAAAAAAAAAAAAAAAACAAAGCTGCCTTTTTTCGAGTTATTTCAGATTGGTAATTATCATAATATTCACCCCGTCTAAGGTCTGTCACTTTATGCCTCTGCTGATTTTCCAGACTTCAGTTCAACTGCCTCAGGGAAAAAGAGTTCAAAATCTGTCAATAAGCCTGTGGAGGACACAGCATATAGAAGGTGAGGTCAACAATCCAAGTCACTAACGTCTTATGGTCAAATGCCAACTTATTAATCTTATTTCCTCTGATGTATAAAATGAGTGGCTGGTGTGCTGAAGGAAACAAAGACCGTGGAATTTTAGTCACATTCTTGCAATCCAGCTCATCAATTCTGTTTTCCTGTTTTCCATTCCTTCTCTGTCCAGTAATTTATTTGTGTCTGATCCTCTTCTGTGCAACTCCATTGCACCTTTTTTTCTGTCTCCTGATTTTTTATATCATTCTATTTTTGAGCATTCTGATCTCAGGCTTTCTTATAGCCCCACTCTTAGGTTCAGATTTATTTTCTGGAGTAGGACTCCACCATCTTTAATTTTGCCAAACATCTTGTACATTCTTTTTCTCATAGCAGTGACACCCTCAGTATTCCATGTTGCTATGCTAACTCTGGTCTTTAAACTTCCATTTCCTTCATCCTCTTTTATACTTTTGTTTTACATTTTGTTTACTAGGCTAATCTCAGTAAGCCTGTAGCCTATTTTCAGGAGAAATTTAAGGTGGTATTTATGCTAACTATGTGATATTTTATATGCTGACACACACCACCAGTACCAAAAAGAAAAGAAGACAAAAAACAAAATCAGAGCCATTGAGATGCTACAAACTGGTTTAATTGTGTTCTGGTACCTTGGCTCAATACCTTCAATGGAATGCTTTAGCACACAAATGCAGCCATTTTTATACACACATAAAGTAATGAACAATTACACAATTACCTAATAAATAATTGAGCACCCTTAAAGTGCCCTCAAATTTACAAAACTTAAACACAAAATTTACAAAGTTCCAAATACAAAATATAAATATGCAACATAAATATATCAAAACATTCAAATTTATTTCTAAATTCAAGCCCCTAGGTATAAGTGTTCTATAACTGAATATGAATCTACTTTCCAATTCCAATACTTTTTGTGCAAAATTACCACCATCTATTAAATGGGGTTTGTCCAATACACAAAAAATAAACTATCAGCAAGGCCCCCATGTATTCTGTGAAAATGGACAGCAATAGGGATTGCCAGACGTTCATTTCTAATGTCCCTCAAATGCTTTAAAATATGAACCTTTGTCATTCTTTTAGTCTGACCTATATACCGTAATGTGGGAATGCAACCGCACCCTGCCAAAAAAATTACCCTGCATGAACAACATTTGAAATGATCAGTGGCAAAATATATTCTGCCATTGACTTTAGTACCTAAAATGTTCTTCACTCTTGCACAAAACTTGTATCCCTCACATTTAAACATCCCTGTTTTGTGACTTCCCCTTGCAAAATTTACTACTCAAAAATTCTTTTAGATTAGAATATCTGCCATAGGAGAAAGTTACCTTCTGAGGAAACAATTTTCCAAAAGTATCATCAAAACAAACCACAGGCCATAAATTGTCCACTATAATCTTCATTACAGCAGAAAATAATAAAATTTGGTGACAAAAAATATTCTGTTATGTGATGTCTCTTCATCTGAGATTCTGAACCTATCTGAACAAACATTAGCCACTCTCACTCCTCCAAGTAACACTCTATTTTTGGCCTTCTCCAAATAAACCTGAGAATAACCCCTTTGTAATAGCCATTTAGTTACTTTCAAAAATTCTCTAGCAACTAAGTGTTTCTTGAAGTAAGTTTAAAAATACGTTTGAACTCACCATACGGTAAACTTTCCATCAAATATGGGGGATGAGCACTAGTTGCATGCAAGAAATTATTCACTGCTATAATTTTCCTGAAGGGTTTAAACTGAACACTGTTGTTCCCATCAATGTAAAATTCCACATCCAAAAAGTGTACCAAATGTCTATTGACCACAAAAGAAAATTCCAAGCCAAACAAATTCTTATTCAACTGTTGTATAAATTCTGCAAAATCTTTCACATCTCCCTTACATACAAAAATGAGATCATCAGTGTAATGTTTATATTTCAAAACAAACTTAGAGAAAAAAATACAAAGATACACACTCATAGTTTTAAAAAAGGACATAAAATTGATAGCATATGAAGGGGCAAATTTAGCCCCCATTGCCGTACCCTCCTTCTGCAAATAAATGCCTTTATTAAAAACAAAATAATTATGTGTCAAAACAAATTCCAACAACTTAACCAAAAAAGAAGTATGGGCCCTTCTCCCAGCATGTTCCCACAGCCTCAATACCCCATTTCCTTTTACTGCTGGTATACAGAGATTTAATATCCACAGTAGCCCAATAAAACTTTTCCTTCCATTCCATATCCTTCAAAATTAAACACAAATCATGTGTAATTTTGATATATGAAGAAACCTTAACCAAATATTTCTTTTTCAAATAACTATCTAACAAGATTCCCACATTTTACAGAAAGGAACCACAACAGGAAATGATTGGCCTGCCTCTTGTGACCCTTGGTTATAGCATAAAAGTTAGGATCTCTGGGAAATGGAATATATGATTTCCTAACATCCCAAGAGGTCAGGAAACCCAACCTCTCTCCCAGTTCCAAAATGTCCAATAACATGGAGTTCAATTGTGACAAAGGATTAGCTATCAATTTTCATATTCATTTACATTAGATAATTTATAAACCATGTCATTGTACTGCAAATGGGACATAATAACTCAGCCCCCACCCTTACCAGCCTGTAAAAACACATATTTGTCAATAACTTTCCTAAGTTCTTTTAAAGTTGACCATTCCTACCTACTTAAATTGTGGGTTTTATTGGTCTTCACAAACTTTAAATACTCACATTCAATTTGTTTACATAAAACATTTTCAAAATTTACTAAGGTCACTGATTTTTTTAGGAGGCATAAATAAACTGGAACTGGGTAGATTCGGAACACATAATCTACCATAACCAATACCTAAACCTACATTGCCATAATTTATATCAGTGCATACATTTTCATATGTTGTGAAAGGCTCAAAATCATAAATAGAAACATTCATCAACAAATCATTTAAATCAACATCTAGCTCATTTGTCAGCTGAAATAAATGGAAGTACACAGTCAAATGCAATATACAACAAAAACATTTAGTGTCTAAAATTACATCTGCTAAAGAACATGTCTTCACCGGCACAAATTTACTGCCTCATAATAAGATGTTTTCAGCTGTTTTTGATAAAGAAAAATCTGATAAATTAATAATACTCAAATCATCAGTCACCCGTTCAGTCCCACAAGAGACTGAAGAAACTGGAGAGACAGTCAGCACAGGGCCACACACCTTCAAATGCAATGGTTGAGATAAATCAGTTCCATTTGTTGCAACCCTTGTTCCTACAAAATCCTCTTCTGTTATTGGTCTGAAATGTTACTTGGTCTCCTCCAGCATACTTTGCTGCTTCTTCTTCATACACCTCAACACTCTCAAAAGAAATTCTCTTCCTGCAGGCAATAGTTTCCATTGATGACACTGAAGAATCACAAAGATTGTGTGAATGATCCTCATTGGATCTCTTCTGAGATCTCTCTCATCTGAGCTTTTGTTGCCAGGAAAAAAACAAGTTGTTTTTATAATCATTAATATCATGATTTAACTTCTTTGTCTTACGATCAACCACCTCATTTCCAACTTTTAACAGCTCAGCTTTAATGTCCTTCATTCTACTAGAAAATACTGCCATGGGCGTATCCCAGATTATCCTGCAAATTGGATATCTGCTGCTGAATCGTGGCATGTGCCCTGGTATTACATTTAATCAAAACCTGTAACCACCCTAATGTACGTTGCAGCTCAGTTTGCTTCCACTCCTCCCAATAAATCATTGTCACCATCTGAAAAGTCAAATGCGGGCAATTTATCAATTCTCAACCCCCTGGTGGTGATGCCAAGACTGATGTATTTGTTCAACAATCTTATATCATGGGAAAAAGTCACTTTTTTAACCATTTTTCTCCTCAGTTCATCAAACCTTTTCTCATAGGTGAGGTTCCAAACTGCCATCAACGGATCATGATTGGCCAACTTCTTTCATGAAATCAGCTAACAAATAACCTCCTTGGTCTGTCTGTGACTGCAAAATAGCCAGGAAAGAAGCAGCTCCTTCCAAGGGCATACTGACACACACCACCAGTACCAAAAATAAAAGAAGAAAAACAAAATTGGAGCCACTGGGACACTGCAAACTGTTTTAATAGTGTTCTGGTACCTCAGCTCAATGCCTTCAATAGAATACTTTAGAACACTAATGCAGCCATTTTTATACACACATAAATTAATGAACAATTAAACAATTACCTAATAATTAATTGAGCACCCTTAGAGTGCCAACAAATTACAAATTGTAGTAATTTTGCACAAAAATTATTGGAATTGGAAAGTAGATTCATATTAAATTATAGAACACATACCTAAGGGCCTGAATTTAGAAATAAATTTGAATGTTTGATATATTTATGTCATATATTTATATTGTGAGTTGTATTTAGAACTTTGTAAATTTTGTATTTAAGTTTTGTAAACTTGTTGGCACTTTAAGGGTAGCTCCAGTTATGTGATATTTTTACCAAGGCCAGAGTTCTTCCTGCAGGAAATTTAGAGAGGTTGATCTAAATGCCAAGAGGGGAAAAACAATGAATGCAATCAAAAGGAGATGGAAGTGTATGTAAAAATAGAGTGCCTTGTGTAGTAGGAAGTAACTATAATGAAGTTGCACAGAAGAGGATTAGACAAGAATAAATTACTTGACTTAATTAGCTGAAATCAAGCAATATTATTACCTTGCTTGGGTAGCTATCACAGGGGAGAGGTTTGTAGTGCATGATGAGGATGTAAAGCTGAAGATGGAGTTGACTGATGGAGCAGATGTTAATAAGCATTAAAAGAATACCATAGTAACTGTCTCATTGTGAGTGCAATGTGAAGGGCAACATGGTGAAGTGTGTATAACACAGGTATGAGGAAGAGTAGGAAAATTATGTCTGGAGCTCCATGGCTGTAGCTGTTAAGAAAGCAAGTGGATTTAAGCACAGAGCAGATTTTTGGCAAGACAGTCGATGCATATTAAGGCTAAAACAAAACCAAATTGGAGTCATACATAGCTTGGATTTTTTTTTCAGTTGTTTGTTTGAGCAACTGAGCTTTGTTTTACAAAATATGCAGGAATTCACATTAGTGATAAACCTTTCCTGGAGCTGACAGTTTTTTTTTTTGTTTTATTTTTTATCATTGTCAGCACAAAGCAGACTGTGAACCCTGGAAGGATTACATAGTGACTATAATTTACAACTGGGATTTAAACTGAATATTCAGTTTAAGACAAAGGCAAGTCAAATGAAGGAAATTCAAGCTTACTTGATGGACAATTGTGGCATTAGAACTGTTATAAATAAAGTACACAATGTCAGGAGAATAATGAGTGGAAGGATGGAAGCATGAGTTTCCTTAGTTAAAAACAAAGTTACTTGACAAGTATGATTGATGTAAATGGTCATAGATTAACTGCATTGAATTGGAATCAGTGGAGATATAGTTGTGTGTGTGTGTGTGTGTGTGTGTGTGTGTGTGTGTGTGTGTGTGTGTGTGTGTGAACAAAACAGTCACTGGTTGAATTAGAGCCTCAAAAGAGTTAGTCTGTCTTGGGAAAAGAGATAAAATGATAAAAATATACAATGTTTGGGATGGTGGGACATTTTCAATGAGTTATCAATATTATCATGCTTTGTCAGTTAGTATGCAAAAAGACACTGATGTTGTGATGGCACAATAAGATGAAGAAAGTGAAAATGGAGAAGAAATAAATATGAAAGGTGTAGCACAAAGAGCCAAATGTATGTGCAGAGGCAGATCAGCTTAATGAGATAGTGATTGATACAGAGAACATAAGCATTTAAAGTAATACGTTTGGTGCTTTGAAAGAAGAATCTGGTGAGTATTGTGAATTGGAAAGGAAGAGAAAATGGATAAACTGAACAGGATCATATTTCAATAGGAGGTAAAGCGATGAATGTGAAAAGACAAGGAGATGGTATGCAGAAGAAGTATCCTGCTAAGAGAAAGGACACATTACATTTACTGGGTTTAAGTGTTAAAACAGGAAAAAGGTTGTTTTAAATGTCTTAAGTGTTTGAGTGTTATTTGATTGTAAGAATGATTCAGTAGTCTTACTGCATATGAGATATGTGTCAGAAAATAAAATAGTAATCTTAACGGGAAAGGATGTCATATGGTCTTTGAAAAACTGATGAGAATTGCAGGATAGCAAGTTTCATTACAAAAAGTGAAATAAATGTAAAATATATTTCCATGGATTAATCTGGAAGATTTGCTGTGACTAATTTAAGGATATTTTCCAAAACATGCATGGTGATTGGCCAGTGTGCCCATTGTAAATCCCACAATATACCAATGGAAAAAGGTCCGGTCACCCAGACTTTTTTCCATTGGTATAAAGTGTC
>NC_056735.1:745192707-745232707 GCF_019279795.1 Protopterus annectens | reverse complement strand
AACATGGTTGTCAAAGGAGAGGTCACTATCGACTTGAGTCCCCAGGTCTCTGATTACATCTTCTGTATTCAGTGGGTTATTGTCTACGTGATAGTTTGTGGGTACTTTGTTTTTCCCAAAGGGATGACTATACATTTTTTGGCGTTAAGTTTGAGGCCATGATTCCGGCACCAGTTGTCCGTTTCAGTGAGACCTTTCTGTAGGATGTGTGTGTCGGCAGGTGAATCCACTATGGCACCCAGTTTGCAGTCATCTGCAAACTTTGTCAGCCATAATCCTTCCATATTTGCTTTCACATCTGAGAAGTAAATGCCGAATAGGAGTGGACCCAAGACTGAGCCCTGTGGGACACCACTTGTGACGGGTTTTGAGTCTGACATGGCTCCAGCAATTTTAACCTTATGGGTTCTGTTTTTAGCCAATTTGCTACCCATCTTGTGACATATGGATTTACATTTAGGCTGCTGAGCTTGTCAATGATGCCAGAGTGTGGTATTGTGTCAAAGGCCTTAGCCAAGTCCAAATAGGCAGTGTGGACAGCCTTGCCCTCATCGATGGCACTAGTGACTGTCTCAAAGAAGTCAACCAGGTTTAAGAGGCAGGATCTGCCTTTTACAAAACCGAACTGTGTGGGATCAAGGGTCTGCAGATCCCCAATGTCACCATTTATGAGTTCCATGATGATTCTTTCCATAGCCTTACAGATCAGGCTGGTCAAACTTATGGGGCGGTAGTTACCTGGGTCAGTAGAATTTCCCCCTTTGTGGAGTGGGATCACTGTTGCTGTGCGCCAGTGTTCAGGTACATAACCTGTAGTGAGGCTAAGATTGAATAGAGTTCTTAGGGGCGGGTTTAGTTCATCTTGGAGTTCACGTAACACGCAACCGGGGATACCATCGGGTCCCATAGATGCTGTGTTTTTGCCTTGTTGAGTGCTGATTTCACCTGTGTGTCTGTGATGACAGGTAGGTTACATTAAGCAGGGATAGTTACTTCATCTTTAGGGGGTGAGGGAGGGGAGAAATTTGCACTGAACCTATCTGCCAGAATGTTGGCAATGTCAGTAGGGTCAGTGAATTTTTTGTTATTGTGTACTAGCTCAGAGCATATCTGAGAATTTCCTCCCAAGGTTCTGACATAATTGAAGAAGGCTTTGTGATTGTCTTTGGTATCCTTGGCAATCTTTTTCTCAAAGTTTGCTTTAGATGTTTTTATGAGAGAGCGTAGTTTTTTACTTGTGCTGATCAGGGAAGCCTTTCCCTTGTGGGATTTGGCTCTGTCCTGCAGTAGCTTCCTTCTTTTGTTGTACAGTTTGTTTATAGAAATGGAACAGAATTTATGATATACCACAGAACAGAGAAGCAAGATCAATGTGAAAATGTCAATATAACTGTAAAAAATGCTTTATTAAATCAAATTTAGAAAAAACTTCTCTTTGGAATTAAACAAGTTGTATAAAATCAGTTCTAATGTTTTGCTTTCAGACTAAATTGAGTTGTTTGTCAGCCATCAAGAGTTAATAATTTGGTTTTCCAAGATGGCTGCATACTGATCAACAGCTTCACTTTAGCTCTCCCATTGTGAACAAAGAAACTGAAAGACAAGGGCTAGAAACGTTGCCACTTTTCTTAAATTCAGTTACTGGTTAGTACTTGTACTGCCTACATGCCAGCAAAGAAGAGGTTTAGAGAGCCTGAAAAAATCAGCTAGAAAAGGTAAAGAGAAAACATTGACTGGGAAGCATCCTGCAACTGTTCAGCAAAAAGCAGCTAAAGCTCCACCTTTGGTACAAGACATGATTTCCAGTCCTCTAGAGGAAAAAAAAACTTAATGCCTTGTAATCTCAATGGCTTTTCCAAATTTGCCAGATTGTTTATTTTTTAAATCACTTCTTTTTCTGCATCTTAACAACTAGAATACTTGCAATGTAAACCATACTTTATGATCTGCATTATTGCAATATCTTTGTAATGCACGTGTTTCATCTTTTCACTTACTACATAACTGTTCTTTGATTCTTGTTACAGAGCACAATTCTGTTTTGCCTTAAATAAGTAAATAAATAAACAAACCTGCACATGCAGCCGTCTTAATAAACCAAACTCAAAATTCTTAAAATAATACAATTTACCAGTATTTTGGATGTCTGAATACATTCTCAGCTTTAATATGCATGTGACATCCATTCTATTTAAAAGTTCATTTGAGTATTTTTTACACTGTGGTGCCTTTAATGGTATTTTTTTTTTTTTTAGTTTTTAGTTGTCTTTTATATGAATAAAGGGTTATGGTTAATATCTTTACACAATTGATAGCAAGACAGTAAGACTTCTCTGTAATTTATAATACCAGTTTCTAGTCATTTACTTTGTGGGCCATAATAGATGACTCATCTAATTTTAGTATTCTGCATAACACAAGGTGATTTTGCTAACTCATTTTTCAAAACAACTGTGTATCTATTATTTGACATGTCACCTTTGTCGCTAATAAAAGTGTGTATAACTGATCCCACTAACCAATTTTGTCCTTCATCATTACTAATCTGCATGTTGTGGTAGTAAACTGCTGCTCATGTAGGTGGTGGTGTCTCCTCCCCATTACCCTTTCACATACACATAGGTACACACAACATAAACACACACACACACACACACACACACACACACACACACACACACACACACACGCACACACGCACACACGCACACACACACACACACACACACACACCCACGCACACCCACACACACACACACACACACACACACACACACACACACACACACACACACACACACACACACACACACACACAATACAGTCCTCATACCTATCTTTAACCTATCTGCCCTCCAGTGGATGTTCCAACTGCATAATAGGTGAAGAGCCATTATGGCATGTATGTATTATATTTTGGTGTATCATCCCTGATCCTTGTACTGTTTCTTATTTGTGCCAGTACATCACTTTACTCATTTTATTATCCCTGATGTCTACTGGTGCCTCCTACCCCTAATCCCTGTTGTGATGATGGTGCAGTTACGGAACTTCAGTATAAGTTACTGCTGCTGTCTAGTGGTTCTTCCCACTCCCTGATCCCTGTTGTGATGATGGTACAGTTATAGAACATTAGTATATGTTATTGCTGGTGTCTGCTGTTTCACCCCACTCTCTGATCCCTGTTTGGTAGTGGTGTGGTTATGGAATTTCAGTATATATTACTGCCAGTGTCTAGTGGTTCATCCTACTCTCTGATCCCTGTAATGATGATGGTGTGGTTATGGAATGTCCGTATATATTATTCCTGTCTCTAGTGGTTCACCCCACTCTCTGATCCCTGTTTTGATAGTGGTGTGATTATGGAACTTCAGTATATGTTAATGATGGTGTCTAGTGAGCCACCCCACTCTCTGATCCCTGTTGTGATGATGGTGCAGTTATGGAATTTCAGTAAATGTTATTGCTGGTGTATAGTGGTTCACAACACTCTCTTATCCCTGATTTGATGGTGGTGTGGTTATGGAACTTCAGTATGTCATTGCTAGTGTCTAGTGGTTCACCCCACTCTCTCATCCCTGCTGCAATGCCAGTGCTGTTACATTTTGTTGAATAAAACTGTCATTGATGTTTGCTCTGTAAGTTGCACATTTTGAGAGACAGTGTTATTTATATACAGAAATGAACAGAAAGTTCACACCGAGGATCACACCAACAGCACTACTAGATAGGGGCCAAGGGTACTAGCTGCTAGTACAAGGGTCTAGGGAACTACTAAAGGGGTGTTGAATACTGCACAACGTGACTGGGCTAATATATGCCTTCGGGCAGGTAGCCCAGTACCAACCTATGAACCTATAACCTATATTGCTAGTTATGCAATTAAATGTATTTTCATATGTCAATAAATTTGTACTCAAAGAGGAATTTCTTGAAAGCTTATATCTGGTTAACAAAATTGTTCTAACATTATGTGGCTTGGCACACTTTCCAAGATATGACAATTTGTTTGTGAAAGTTTAGCAGAAAAAATATTCTGGATTTGTGCATATTATAACATTTATTTATTTAACATTTGTTTACCGGGATAGTCCGACTTGGATCGAGTCAGTTTTCAGTGAAGCCCCACGGGAGATATGCTGCAGACACGTCTTTGTAACCCCACAACTTACTTATGGAAAAACTATGAAAGCACTGGCTATTATCACTGTAAGGAATTTATCTTACTCAAAACATTGTTATTTGTGTAGTTTTAATAGACTACGCTTTTAAGTTGATTTTTTGGAAAATGCTCTGGAATGCAAGGATGTATGTAGGCTGCGACAGGTGTGACATTCCATATTGCAAAGCTGTTAATGAGTTAACTCATTACAGCTGAGTGTGCTTACAAGCATTTCTGCAGTTACCTCCTACTGATGCCACTAGCCATAAAATATTGCTTGTTCATATTTGCATTAATAATTCCAAAACCATGCTACATACAAGGTATCAGAAGATTTTGTCTTAAAGCATACATGATGACAAACTACGATTCCAAAAACCAAACAGACTACGAAAGAACAAAAATTCGAGGGAACAAGCTGCTAAGCGTAAGGAAAACAGATGATAAAGTAAAATCCACAGTCCGGTAAAACTGTTCCAAAGAAGGCAACAAAAGTCCATGCGCTGTAATATTAGAGCTTTTATTAACCACAAGCACTTTCGGAGAGACTCCTATCTCTCCTTCCTCAGACAAAAATGAAACAACCAGTTGTAGTATCAAACTTTCTTTAAAAAGGGTGTTGTTAACTAATTAACCAATTAGAAAACAAATTACCAATTACCAATTCAACAGCTTGTGAGTTTAAAATCATACAGAACCAGCAGCTAAAATGTTAGAAACAAAACAAAACAAAACTTCACTTTAAAAATGTGAATAATTTCGCCATTTAAAACACAAAACTTCCAGCCTTTTCTATCATAAAGGGATATAATATCTATCAGTGCTCTTATACGTAATATACACTGTTCTTATGTTGTGTAAAAAGTGTATACACAAATACGTAAATTATAAATTACGTAATAATTGCAACTACATCCAAAGGCTGAGCCTTAAACCTTTAAATTTAAATTTAAATTTAACTCATAGTGCTAACATTTAAATGATTGTTAGCATGGAACTACAAAACTCTCATGAGTAGCTTTCCAAATATTAACACCTATAAGTTTAAAGTTTTGAAATTTAAAATTTTAAAACAAAAACTTCTATACATTTTCAAATGTCCTGTTGTTATAAATATGCTCTAAGAAGAACCAATTATTAGTTTTAGTGTTTAATTTTTATAATACCTGCAGCTTATAATTGAGCGAATATGTGTAAACCTAATGTGTTTCAATATTTATGACGACGCTAATAAGTTTTGTGGTTTGTTAAAAATGGATACAAACCACTATGTCCATGTGGCATTATGTTGTTCTCTTAAATGCGATACATGCGTTAAATAGTTGATCAATGTAAAATCCTACATAGGTCAACTCAACACTTCATTTCGTAAAGTCCCCTATGCATTTGTGTTAGACGCTAGATACAGCGTCATTCAAAATGGAACCAAATCAAAAAATATGACTTAGCTATGCATGGAGAGTTTCCAAAAGCTCCCTGCTGAGTCAAAAGATGCTACCTTTTACAAGCTAATAGTTTTAAAATACAAGTGAGCGATATTGCTTCATTTAAGCCAGGGTGTGTGTGTGCAGATGTCCTAAGCTGCCATAATAGCTCTTCCTTTTCTAACAACAATTGCCATGGACCTGAAAACATTTGTGTCTTAATTTGTTTCATGCTAACAATCATTTAAATGACATGACATGACATTAGAAAAGGCTGGAAGTTTTGTGTTTTAAATGGCGAAATTATTCACATTTTTAAAGTGAAGTTTTGTTTTGTTTTGTTTCTAACATTTTAGCTGCTGGTTCTGTATGATTTTAAACTCACAAGCTGTTGAATTGGTAATTGGTAATTTGTTTTCTAATTGGTTAATTAGTTAACAACACCCTTTTTAAAGAAAGTTTGATACTACAACTGGTTGTTTCATTTTTGTCTGAGGAAGGAGAGATAGGAGTCTCTCCGAAAGTGCTTGTGGTTAATAAAAGCTCTAATATTACAGCGCATGGACTTTTGTTGCCTTCTTTGGAACAGTTTTACCGGACTGTGGATTTTACTTTATCATCTGTTTTCCTTACGCTTAGCAGCTTGTTCCCTCGAATTTTTGTTCATACATGATGACAAACACAACTGTATTGATATCTGACATTTGCCTAATGCTGCTAAAGAGATACTGAATATCATTTGTATACTGTTTACATTTGTATTGTAATAATTTACATATTTCTCTAAATATCTCAACATTCAAGTAACACAAATATAGCTTCATATGAACGCTCATAGCTATATGATGAAAATCCTGCTGATAGTATGTGTCTTGCTTAAATCCTTACTGAGATATCATAAGCTGTTTATACAATATTACAAAATTAATATTCACTGCTTTTATTTTGGCCAATAAAATCCAGTTTAAGACATCAAACTGAATGAATGCCGCTAATGTAAAGATTAATTTATTCTGAATAGTTTGCAGTTTTTTTCTACTAACACTTATGATTCCAGAGCTATGAATATTTGTTTGAACTGTAAGGTGATATCTTCATTTTTGAAATGTTCAAGCCACGCCCACTGGGAATTAAAAGTACACACTCAAAAGAGCTGTACTGGAGGCAATGAGTTAAGTTGATGTACAAATATTGCTTCTTTTCATATTTACCAGCAAACAAGTTATCAGTATCTTCCATGTAGTGTGATGTAAACAGACACTGGCAATAAATTTTCCTATCTGTTTCATACCATTCCCTCAAAGGCATGTAGTTTTCGCAGTTATGAAAATATGAGCATAAATGTAAAAATATTAGTAATAAGTGGCAAAATATGATTAATTTCTCTACTGCAGGACATCCTAAATTAACAATCTTAGTGTCATTTTGTTAGCAACCCTTAGCTTTTCTAATATTACCTGTTGTTAACTGGTACAACACTTAGTTAAATAAGTTAGACCCAGAAAAAGACAAGGATGCCATAAGAATATATGTTTGTTTAATAGAAGGATACAAAAAGGTGCTATACGCTTGAATGAGTTAAAAGTAATCCCTCTTCACTTATGATCCCCATATTACAGTTGAACAGTTGGAGCCAGTATGGTACTGCCATGTATAGTAATCCCTGGTGGTCTAGTGTATCCCCCAACCACAGATCCCCATACCATGGTTATGGTATGTGGGTGAACATGGCCATATAACATGATGTGATGATGGTGGCCATGCTGATTTACACAGATGAGCAATTTCATTAATCTCGCTGCTGTGCTGATCTCTTCCTGGAGGCAGTCTGGCGAAGAGAGAGCATGACTTAATAGCATATGCCTCTTTACCTGGAATGCCTTATTAGCATTCAACCCAGCCACAGAGCCAGTCTTACATGGTGCTGCTTGTCTCCATCATTGTGGACCATGCAGCAATGTGTCAGGACAGTTGTTGAATCGGGGAAGGGTATAATTTTTTATATATGGAAGTGTACGCATCACATTAACTTAATGAATCCTGCTCTAAGAATGATGCATTATGTTATATTTTTGAGAAGCTGATTTAAAACATTGGATATTTATTTCATACGGCAAGAGAAGATAAACAGCAGTGGGAGAAAGAAGCAAAAATGTAAGGGATATATTTATGGAGTATATTTAAGGTATCCTTAAAAAAAGGGTGTCATATAAGCAATGTTATAATAATGTTAGTAAGATATTTAAGCAGAGTATACATGGTACAGAAATATGTGGAAAAGCATACAGTGCAAAAATATTTTCTTCCTAGGGGCAGTCATGCCTAAATCCATTAAAAGGGAAATTATATATAATAAAACGAGAAAGGGAGACAGACAGGACCTAATCACATACTTTATCAGGCATCATTACTTTATACTGTATTTTGGAAAAAGTATTTGCAAAACTGGACAATGTATTTAAAAATGCGTGGATGAGATAACTGTTTGTTTATGAGAGTATTAAGGAAATAAAATGAAAATGCACAGAAGTAGGGAAAATTCTACTCTGACACTTTATATTTCAACTCAACAAAACACAACACATCAAAGACAACTGGTTGGGAAATCAATATGAAAAAAAAAGAAAGAAAGAAAGATGAAATGCAAGCTGTCTACCCTGTAAAGTTCTATACATTACAGCTCCTCATTTGGACAATTATGAAGAAGGGAGAGCTCTCTTAAAAGAAAGGATTTGCTGCCAGAGAACACCTAGAAATCACAATGATGGTAATTTGTTGTAGAAATTAGTGATGAAGGATTTCAGCTTGGCCTAATTAAACTTGAGTAAATACAACCTTATACACCTTTCACTTAGCAGTAGGGAAGCCACATGAGGAAATGATATGCATATAGTAATAATAATAGTAAAAACAATTTATTTATTTATTTATTTTATTTTACATTTGTTGACCGGGCTAGTCTAACTGGATACATGTCCATTTTCAGTAGAGGCCCGGGGAGAAAACCTCCAAGACAGATACAATAAACAATATAAAAGGTTGCAACAGTCAAACTTAAACATCTGTTGGTAATATAAAGTACAGTACTCATCATAAGCATAACTCAAATAGTAATAGGTAAATATACAAGATATGTTACAATATACATATATACATATATTTTAGTTGTCATGACATAGTCTTTGGTTTCTTAAGGGTAAGTCTATAAAGGTGAGGAGAATGCATTAGTGTAAGGGAGGAAAGTTAGTCAGGGTTAGTGCATGGGCATAACCAGTGGGTATGGAGGAATAGTTTTAACTTCTGTTAAAAAAGAGTTAATGAAGACAGAGAAATGTGTTCAGTGAGTAAAAGATTCCAGTGCTTTCCAACAGCATTAGAAAAGAGGGAGTCTCCTGACAAGTTGTTGGTTTTGCAAGTATTGATAAGTATTTTGTTTGAGGAGCAAAAATTCTTAAGATTGTTATAAGGGGTAATAATGCTAGTGAGTATTGTAGTGTTGGTGGGTTGGTAAAGGGTTTTATGGGCTATAGTAAGCTGGTGAAAAAGAACTTGATTTGGAAATTCAAGCAATCCGGGTTGCTTTAGATTAAGACAGTGATGTGTTCTAAAAAGAGAGGCAGTAGCAAATCTGGCAATATTATTGTAGGAGATCTCCAGTTTATTTAGATTGTTCTTAGTAAGGTTAGTATAGATAGGTAAAGCATAGAGTAGAGTGGAGATTAAGTGAGTACTGGCTATAGCGGTCCTAGCTACTGGAGTAAGAAAGGGTTTGATTCTATAGAGGGATCCTAATGTTTTGTTGATTGTTTTAACTGTGCTGTTTATATGAATATCAAAAATAAGGTTGCTATCTATTGTTATACCTAGAAGTTTGGTGGTAGGTTCAGGAGATATGAGAGTGCCATTATTAGACGTGAGAGATAAATTTTTTAGGGTGGACTTTCAGGTTGGCGTGAACAGTAAAAGTTTCGTTTTTGGGGGTTTAGGAGGAGGCAGCGCTTTAAAAAACATTGTTCTGCAGTATTGAATGCATTTTGGGTAAGGGACAGTAGTTCAGTTGGAGAAGTGGCTGAACAGATTATTGTAGATTCGTCTGCGTACTGAATGCAGGTGGTATGAGAAATTGAAGAGTGAAGGTCATTGAAAAAGATGGAAAATAGGAGTGGGCCTAATATAGAGCCCTGAGGAACACCAAGGGAAATGGGAAGGTGGTTAGATAGTTTATTGTTCCATAGCACAGCCTGCTGTCTATTGTCTAAGTAAGATTAGAACCAATTTATCACTAGGGGTTCAAGTGAAAGGGATTTCAATATATTAATGAAGAGCTGGTGATTGGCCATATCAAATGCTTTATATAAATCAATAAAGACTGCAGAGGAAAGAGTATTGTTGTTTCGTTTTTTGTTAATGCAGTCTGTAAAGGATAGGAGGGCAGTGGTGGTACTATGGAAAGGTCTTAATCCATGTTGACAGTTGGCAAGTAAGTTATTTTGGAGTAGGTGGTTAAGTAGTTGCTTATGGATGCATTTCTCCATTATTTTTGCTAGGGGAGATAGTAGAGCTATAGGACAGTAGTTAGAAAAGTCATAAGAGTTCCCACCTTTATGTAGTGGGATGATATGAGAAAATTTTCCAGACAGATGGGATGGTACCATCACTTATGGTACGGTCAACAAGAATGGAGATGGGATAGGCTAAGGCTTTAGCCCCTTTTTGCAGGTATTCTGCTGGGAGATGGTCGGCTGAGGGGGTGGTAGGTTTTAGTTTTTGGAGAAAGGAGCAGATAAAGGAAGTAGAAACTGGTTGTAACCGAAAAGGTGGAGGTGGGCTTGTCATAGTTATAGGCAGTTTTGAAGTATCTTGGGAAAGTTGACTAGCAAAAGTTTGGATGGCTTGTGTGAAGAAAGAATTAAAGGCATTAGAAGTATAAGTGGGATTCTCAGGGTTAGTGCCTTGTGGGTTAGGTGTGCTGGATTGTCCTGGGTATAGTAGTTTGTTGATGCTATTCCAAAACATCTGTGTTTTTTTTTTGGTTAGTTTGCTGTATTTGGTCGTAATAGTCTTTTTTTGTCTAAGAGGATGGCTTTTTTTGCAAGATGTCTTAGTTGTCTAAAGGTTTGGTGATCTGTAGGATCCTTAGTATTATACCATTTAGCCCAAGATTTGTTTCTCTGAAGGATTTTTTGCCTAATAGTGTTTGAGAACCAGGGGGCAGGCTTAATTTTATTTCTAACAGAGCAAATTGGGGCATGTTGGTCAAGGATGGCTAAGAATGTGGAATTAAAGTATTCCATGGCTTGGTTAAGTGGGAGTGATTTAAGTGGAGACCAATTACAGTGTCTAAGTTCTGTTAGGAAGAGTTCAGGGTTAAAATACTAATAATAATGTTAATGAAGATAGGGTTAGATACTTTTGAAAATAAGGGAACTAGTGGCATAAAAGAATAAGTAATGGAGAATTATTATTTTATGCACATGCTTGGCAAGATGTGGGCTTTTGAACAAAACAGCAATTTACAGAAGACAGAAAAGGCATAAGATTTTTTATGAGTGGTCTGATTTTTTAATGTAGAAAATTAAATTCTGTGCCTATCAAGTGGTGTAAAAGCAGAAGATATATAAATGGTAGAATAAATTACTATTTGTGTCTTCAATGAAAGTAAGAATTTAAGACATTGTTGGAGGAAAATTGCTGGCATTATTAGGGCAAGAATGTTTAAACGAAACTAACGGGAAATTATATTTTATGGAAATGATGCAGAAAGGGAAGTGGATGATAGATTTCTTAGAATTTTCATAACATGTTCTTCCATAAGGAAGAAAACATATTATAGTATAATACACAGTGTAATGTGAGTGATGTGCTGAAAATGATAACTTTTTTGTTGGAACAAAAGGTTGAGGTGCTAAAGCCAACTTCAGGTTGACAACATACTTTGGAATTCAAATGGGAAAAAGTATGCAGAAGATGCTATACCTATTGTTCTGTTTTCTGTCAGCTTAATATTCTTTGTAGCTTAATGTAGACACTATTAAGTGATTTTTTTTTTCATATTAAAGTGCTAGCAAAATAGATTATGGTTATTATTCTGTTTACTGTACATGGACTTAAACATTCAATGAATTGTAATAAAAAGAAAAAAAAAACATGGAAATGTGTAATGAGATTGTGAAAATGTAAACGCCTTAGCAAAACACAGCATCACCTGCCCCCTAACAACATTATTCAAATTCACAGCTCTAGAGGCAGTCACCAGCTTCATCAGGATGTCAACTCCCTGCTAGAAATAAAAGACTCGAAATGGCAAATTTACCTGAAAGATAATGCAATTCCAAGCCTGAATGGCCACATAAGCATAAGATGTACACTAAAATGGAACAGGTATGAAGTGACAACCCTCCTCCCAGGCTATGGTGAAGCACACTTTATATTGTAGCATCTCAGCACTGTAAGCATTTTCTGAGGAAGTTTGACCACATTAATGAATGAAAGTGCTCAAAGAAATAAAATGAACTACAGCTGGAATTGAGATCATTAGAAAAGGGTAGGAGCAAACTACACAGGAAAAATGGGAAATGTGGGAACAATATATACAAGGAGGAATGAGGCCTAAAAGGCAGCAGGACTTAAGTGAGCTATGTAATGTTTGAGTGAGAATGATTGGGTAGATTATAAGTGAAGTATAATGTTTGCAACTGGGAGTGTATCAGTATGGTTTGTAACGTAAAATGCTTGTGACTAGGATTGTGTTGGCATGGTTTATTTTCATTTATATAAATGTATGATTGCCTATGTAGTAAGTGATGGTTTAATGAAGATGTTCTTGTTGAAAAAAAAAAAAAAAGAAGAAATGAATAATTTACATAATATTGCTTAGCTTATATGATATATATCAATATATGTCAAGTATGATGTTTGTTATGGTAATATAGACTGATAATTTATTTATTCATTTTTTATTTTATTTTATTTTATTTTACATGTGTTGACTGGGGAAATACCACCAATTGCTACCATGGAACAAAGACCCCAGTAAAATGTAGATACCTTATATATACTCTGGAGAAGCTGCTCACGGCTTACAAAAGCATAGGATTTAACAACTACCAACTTGCTAAATGTATTAACTGTGAAATCATCCCCCAAGGTCTAAGATATTACAAATTTCCAAATGAGACCACCACAGACAGCCCCATGAATAACACGCTCTGCCAGATATATAACAATGCAGGGCTCAAAGTGCTCAAGGTGCTCATTGATAACAACAGGCAAAACTAATTAACCTTAATGAGCAAATCAAGCATCTGAACAGCACCCTTGCTACCCAACCACACTTCAGACAACTCCACAGGATAAGAGACAGTATCAACGCTAAGATATCCAGACACATGGCCACCCTAATCACCAGAAAAAGGAAGAAGCTAAACACGGACCTACTACAATACCTTGACAAAACTGCCTAACCCCCAATGGTTCCAAGCATAACCACAGACAGCCCCATTCAGCAAACCTCTACACACTGGAGAAGGGCACAACAAAACCAGATCGATAAGAAGAGCCTCCCCTCATAGACACGCCAGGCCAGACAAGTTTCTGCCACCTCGTGCAGCTCTGGAAACCTTAACCACCATGGGCTACCCAGCCACCCACGGAATGCCAGTGGTCCCTAACACAAATGCAGATCACAAGCTACCAACCACCACACACCAAAAATAGAATCAGGATTTTTTATCCCGAACTCAGAACTTTGAGAGGCTCAACAACAGACAACAGAGAGGATGCAGGAGAGGCAGAGGGTGAGCATGGGGAAAGGCTGTGATGTTAAGTATACCACTCTTGGACTCAGCAACTGGACCCATTTTTAAACTTACAGAGTCTGACCTCAGCAAAGAGCCCCTAAACATACTCCACAAAAGGGTGAATTTCATACCAGCCCAGAGTGCTAAGGTAAATGATGTGATTTTAGACTTTAAACTATATACTGGGAAACTTAACTTAAAAGTGGTAATGTCTGATGTTAAGGATACTGGATAAGCCCCTCTTGAATGTGGTAGCCTTTTTAACCTGGTGCTTAACAATACCCTTAACGTGTTCATCAAGATTTGTGAAAGAGACATTGGGGGCTCTCTGGCTGATCTACAACAATCCCAAACTATGAATCATCCAACAAAGGGACAGGGTTAGTGGTCATGAACCAAAGCAGATACCTACAGAAGATACTAGAAGGGTTAGAACATGACAACTGTTACACCATCATCACCCCTGCAGCAGTTAACAAGAAGTTCAGAGAAATTGACTTGACCCTGCTTAAACTACTACACCAAGGAAACATCACAGATGAGGAATTCCAATACATGTCAGCCAGCTACCCCAGCTTGGGGAAGTTATTTGGGATCCCCAAGATCCTGAGAAACAAAACCGATCCCCCTTCAGACACACTGTCTCCTCTAAGAGGACTAAAACAGAATTTATTTCCTATTTCCTAGCTCAGCGCTCA
Source organism: Protopterus annectens (assembly GCF_019279795.1). NCBI lineage: Eukaryota > Metazoa > Chordata > Ceratodontiformes > Protopteridae > Protopterus > Protopterus annectens. The sequence goes on along the minus strand of NC_056735.1, from coordinate 745,218,624 downwards.
GCCCCATAGTACAGGACTTCTAGTTTTACCTGCAGGACTCCTTGATCTTCCTGAATAAGCTGTATAAATATAAGGTCTCCAGGAAAGATTGAGTACTAGTCACATTGAACATCATGGCTCTATACACCAACATCCCCTACCAGCAAGGTATTGAGCTAATGAGGAAGTACCTTACATTCCTCACTAGGCTAAATAAGAAAAGCGTAAGCACACTTTGCAAACTCCTGTCCGTGGTCCTGTCCAACAATTTTTTCCAGTTGAACAATGTTGTCTTCCACCAACAGTGGGGAGCTGCGATGGGAGTTAAGATGGCCCTTGCCTACATCAACCTCATACTGAGTTCTTGGGAAGCAGACACCTAAGTCATGCTCAAGGGTTTCCAAAGCATACATCTATATAAATGTTATATTGACAATATTATTTTCATCTGGCAATGCACAGACACAGAACTTGACAAGTTTCTGACCACACTAAAAGAAAGCATTAGCTTCCTCAGCTTCACCGCTTTCAGGAGAGACCCAAACATCCAGTTTCTTGACTTGGACTTCACCCTCAACACTGCAAACATGTCTTTCCTTTCCAACACCCATAGGAAAACCACTTTCAGGTATAATTACCTTGACTATAACAGTCAACACCCCCTTCATGTAAAGCAACATCATGAAGGGTCAGTTTATCAGGCTCAGCCAGATCATCAGCAACGAATCCACTTTCCAAAAAGAATGCCACTTCCTCTCTGAGATGTTCTTTGAGAGACATTACCCCAGGCATAAGATGAAAAATCTATGGTCAGCTGTGGTTAGTGAGAGAATTACCAAGTACAAACTGATCCTACTGCACGGATTTGAACCCAAACCCAAATCACCCCCAAATCCAACCTCATCCCCAAATTCCCACTACCAACTAACTTAAATGCCCTCAACATCAGAAAGATCATACACAAAACTGTACATCATCCAAACCAGACAGGAACTCAGCCAACAGCTAGGGACCACCCCAGGTTTCAATTATAAAAAAACTCGGTCCCTTAGGACCCTGTTCTAATCAGACCTTAGAATTAGCAGTGCACCCACTAGCATGAACATCGGCATGCACAAATGCAAACACTGCTGCTTTTGCTAACTCATCCTTATAGTGATAGATATTACCCTGAGTCAGCTCAGCAAAACCATCCACCTGAAACAATGCCTCAATTGCAACACCAACAGCATGGTGTACCTAGGTCTATGCACTGGGTGCAGTGCATTTTACATAGGAAAAAGCAGGCACAAGCTCAGGGACAGGATTAGGGAACACCAGCTAGCCTTCAGAAATCAAGACTGTAGCAATGCCTTAGCAAAACACAGCAATAACTGCCCCCTAACAACAGGATTCAAATTCACAGCTCTAGAGGCAGTCCCCAGCTTCATCGGGGACATTGACTCCCTGCTATAAATAAAAGAATTGAAATGGCAAATCTACCCAAATTCTAATGCACTTCTGGACCTGAATGGCCATCTAATCATAAGATGTGCACTAAAATGGAACAGGCAGGGAGTGCCACCCGCTCGAAAGTATTGTTAAGCACCCTTTATATTGTAGCATCTCAGCAATGTAAGCATTTTCTGAAGAAGGTTGACCACATTAACAAACTAAAGTGCTCAAAAATATAAAATGAACTGAATGATTAACTCATGCAATAAAATCATTGTATCTATCTTCAATTGGCCTCCTTGCCTCCTTCCATCCACTCAAAAAGTCATAAGTGTTAAAATGTAAAATGTATATGTGTAAACAATTTTAATTTAATGTGAATATATATAAATAGGATGTTGACACAAAGAACCTCTAAACTTTTTGAATAGTGTCATGAGATTGTTTACATCCAGGGAGATAGAACTACATTTTAACATCTCAATCAAACAACTGCTTCTTGGATCTCCCATGCATCAGTCTCCACTGGTCAGATTCTGACGCACTGGTCCTCCAGAGCTGTGCTGTCCCTTGGATAATGACAATGCTTGAACCCCTGTAGCATGGCACGTTGTTCTTCCTTTGATTTTGAACAGTGATTCCTGAGATGACCTCTTCCCTCTTTAACTATTCCATGTATGATTGCATTGCTTTGTTGCCTCCTTTCCAACATTTTCATGTTTTCTCTTTTGACTTTTTTTCTTTACAAAAGTCCTTACAGTATTATCCTTCCTTCCTTATCCTCATTTGTGTAGCTACCCTTTGTTCTGCCTTTTTGTTTACACTGGAACCCTCTAATTCTGCCTTCACCTCCATTCCTTCTATAGTGTGTACATTTTGTGCTCCCATTCCTTTTTCAATTTATTTGCTTTATGTTTACATTTGTAATGAATATTAAAACTAGTTCACACACAGATTTCCTTTTGTCCACTCATTATATAGTTCACTCAAGAGTCCTTTACTTTCCCTTTCCTGAATGGTTTATATTAAACTATCACTAATCATTGTCCTTTTACATTATACAGTCTGCAGTGCATGCATTGCAGACTACACCAGGAAAGGTTTTAATTTTACTGTGTAGATTCCAGGTCTCGGGACATTCAGTAGATGTGTTTTGCTCTGCAGTACTATGTATTGCTTTGCTTGGAGTCAGAAGACTGAAACTGATTCCCCTTGCTATTTTCCACACCAATTTTTCCTTCTGCCTTTTTGCTTACCATTTCAAGCTCCACTGTTTGACTAGGGTTTCAATTTCTGAATTGCTTCCCATTTATTTAGTTGTTCTCAATTTTATGTAGTTTTCCAATCTTTCTATATCGCTCAATTATTTCTTTCAGAGTTCAGACTATTTTATTCAACCCCTTTTCTTAGCAAGCAAATATATTTTCTCTCAATATTTCTATTTTATTTATGTATTTATTTATTTACTAATCTTTTGTTGACCAGATTAGTTCCACTAAACTTGTGACCTGTTTTTAGGGGTCACTTGAGGCAGCACTTATCATACCTCTCAACTGTCCAGATTTTCACAGAATGCCCAGACTTTTAGTTCATATTTTTGGTCTGTTCCTCATAAAATTTGTGGTTTTCTGACAAATCACTGGGATTATCTGAAGAAAGAAGTCACTAAATAATGACATACATTTGAGTTTCAGACTTCAAAAAATTAAAAAAATGTGTGTTAAAACAAATCCTGTTACTGTAGCAACTTACTAAGTTATAAGAGTAATATTTAAAATATAACCCTATTTTTGGGCCTTTGTCCCCCCATTTTCTCAGGATTTATCCAGATTTCTTGTACTAAGAGGTTGAGAGATATGGTTCTTATACTACTAGTTGAAATTTGATTGTGGTACCAGCGAACTTCCCTTATTCTTTGTGTGCAGGGACACAATTCATTATTACACTTCCTGTCATTTTGTTCAGGTGCAGAGGTGGCTCAGAGAAACAAGAAGTCCAGAATCGAGCATGGAGGAGAAAGGAAATGTTTTTCAGGTTTTTGGTGTGAGTAAAGCTGTTAATCAAACAGGTGAAAAGCTGAAGTGGCAGATAATGAATCAGAAGTAATGTAGAGTGAGGAGAATGGAGAAGGGAGAAAAGAAAGTGGAGGAGAGTTGAGTAAAAGGCAAAAAGAAGTCAAAGGAGATATGGTAGATTCAGAAAAGTTGTTTCAGTGAAATTTGTTTGTAACAGATTCTGCAACACCTAAGTGTATGGTTACAAACATCATGTCGGGGGGGGGGCGGGGTTGTAGGATGTTTATTTGAAAGAACTAATTGAACAGAGTGAACCAGAGAGCACAAAGGCAGTGCCATTAACAGAAATAATGGACAGAATTCAAAAAGAAGAAAAAGTTCAGGAAATAAGGAAGGAAGAAAAGAAATCGTATGCACAAACAGAGAAGGCCAAACAAGAGAAGAGAAGAAATCAAGCATCATGTGAGGATAAGTAGCAAAATGGAAAAGTAACTGGACAGGTATGAAATATGAGACAACATCATTTCACCACTGGGTGCTGAACCTAGAAAGGTAAGGACATTTATTTGTATTAACAAAGATACTTTTTTAGGATATTTTTTTGAGGAGGCACAATAGTTGGAAAAATTCGTAGAACAATATGAAAAGAGAAAGAATAAAAACCCTTGGAACTTATATTTCATGCAGGCATTTAACAGATAACCTAAAAAAGAGTATTTATACAATTTTGAACTGAAGTTGAAAGAGACAATTTAAAAGACTATTTAAAAAACTCTGTGTAGAGATGTTATGGACATTACAGAGATCTATGACAATAGAGGTTTATGAACTGGGGATGGGAATGTGGTTTTATATTGAAAATGCAAAATGACAAAATAATGCATTTGCCAAGTATAATTAATGCAGAGGGGAATAAGGGATTGGTTAGATACTGGGGACAACCAAAAACATGTCTTTAGTGTGGTAAAAATTATCATTTAATTAACAATTGTGACAAAATGTTTTATGTGTGGTAAAGTTGGTCATGAAGCAAAAAATGTGAACAAATTTGCGTGAAAAAATAGGGCATTCTTGGATGGACAGTAACACAGAAAACTATACACTGGAAATAAATTCAGATCAAGATAGGTAGAATGTTTTATTAGATAATACAGAAAAAACACAAAAAGATAAAAGTGAATGAGGAAGATATAAGATAAAAGAATGTAAGAGGGAAACAAAAGGAAAATGAGAATTAGATGAAGAAGTAAGTAATTCAAGTGATGAAGGAGAACATGAATGGATAAGAGCTAAAATTAAAATAAATTCTGATGTGAAAAGAGTGAAATATATAAAACACACATTTAAAAATATAGGTATAGTAGGAAACAAAAAAGGAAAAGAAAAAAGGCAACAGAAACTTTTCCACAATGTGAGAATCCTAGCCATTAAAGTGAATAGTAAAAAATGTTCAGTGAATGTTAGGAGTGTTAGGAATGGTGTAGAATGTTAGATATGGATATTACAGTATTAATAGGCATAAGAATGACAACAATACAAGTCAATGGTTATGGGAAGGCAAGGTTATATGGAACTTAGGAGACAAAAAATGTTCAAGCATAGCTCTTTTATGTAAAGAATGTATAGAAATTCTGGAATATACATTAGTAGTATTAGGAAAAATAGTAATATTAGATACAAAATAGAAAAAACAAATATATAGGGTGATTATAGGTTCATAGGTAGGCACTAGGCTATCGGCCCTAGGGCCTATACAAGCCCAGCCAAAAAGGTACCCTGGCTTTTACCACCCAAGAAAATTATTTTCCTGTGCCACTGTTGAGCAGAGCCACAGAAGTGACCCCCGGGGAGAATTTCCTATTTCCCATCCAGTCATCAAGATTTTTCTTGAAGAGTGCTAATGAGGAGCTTTGTTTGATATAGATAGGTAGTTTGTTACAGAGTATGGGAAGTCTCTGGGACAGGAAGCTATCCCTCCAGTATGTTCTCTTTATTGTGGTGACAAGGTTTAGGTCCCTAGAACGTGTAGCTCGGACAGACTGGGATTTCTTTAAGTAGAGCATGTCCAATAGCTCTGGGTTTGACATAGCTTTATATGTTAGGCAGAGATCACCTCTGAGTAGGTGATATGCGATGGAGTAAAGCTGGAGTTTTTTGAGATGGTCTGCGTAGGGCATCTGTTTGAGGCCAGTAATCCTCTTTGTGAGGTATTTCTGCAGCCTTTCCAGTTGTTGTAGATGTCTTGTGCGGTACATACCAAAAGAGGCAATGTACTCTATAATAGGTCTAATGAGTGATGAGCAGAGGGGAACAATGACCTCTTTTTTTCTGGATGAGAAACCTTTTGTGATGAGGTGTGCCATGTAGAAGGATTTCCTGACTACTGTGGCGATGTGATTATCAAAGGAGAGACTACTGTCCACCTGTGTCCCAAGGTCTCTTATCACACTTTTGGTGTTAATTATACTACTGCCTATGTTGTAGTTCATGGTTACAGAGATTTTACCAAACGGGATGACAATGCACTTTTTGGCATTGAGCTTGCAGCCATGGCTTTGACACCAGGCATCTGTCTCAGTGAGGCCCTTTTGTAAGATGCCGCATTGTTAGGAGTTTCAATTATGGCTCCTAGTTTGCAGTCATCTGTGAACTTCATTAGCCAAAGACCTTCTGTGTTAGCCTGTACTTCAGAGAAGTAGATACCAAACAGGAGAGGACCCAGGACTGAACCCTGTGGCATTCCACTTGTCACTGGTCTGAAGTCAGATTTGGAGTTTGCTACTTTCACAGTGTGGGTTCTGATAGTGAGCCAGTTGGCAACCCATCTTGTGACATAGGGATTTATACCTAGTTTAGTGAGTTTATCTATAATTCCAGAGTGGGCGATAGTGTCGAAAGCCTTGGCAAGATCTAGATAGGCTGTGTGAACCACCTTACCCTCGTCTACGGCTTTGGTGACTGCTTCAAAGAAGTCTATCAGGTTTAGAAGACATGATCTGCCTTTTACAAACCTGAACTGGGTGGGGTCCAGAGTTTGGAGATTATCAATGTCTTTGATTATAAGTTCCCTGATGATACGTTCCATGGCCTTGCAGACCAGGCTAATGGGGCGGTAGTTCCCAGGGTCCATGGTGGCTCTCCCCTTGTGGAGTGGGATAACCATTGCTGTGCGCCATTCAGCGGGCACAAAGCCTGAGGTGAGGCTATGATTGAACATGGTACTTAGGTAGGGTGCCAGTTCATTCTGTAGTTTGCATAGGACACAGCCTGGGATGTTGTCTGGTTCCATGGATGCTGTGTTCTTGGCTTTGGAGAGTGTGTTTTTTACCTGTGCAGCCATGATTACAGGAACTTTGCATTCTTCCGGTATAGAGATGGGCTCTTTAGGGGGTGAGAGGGGGGTAAATTTAGCACTGAGCCTATCTGCCAGGATTTTGGCAATATCAGTTAAGTCTGTATATTTAGTGCCATTGTGCTGTAACTCAGAGCAGATCTGAGTGTTGCAGTTGAGATTCTTGACATAGCTATAGAATGTTTTTTATTTGTCTTTAGTATCAGTGGCAATTTTGTTTTCGTAACTAGCTTTGGGGGATTTTTTCGGGGATCACAGCTTCTTACTGAGGCTGAACAGGGAGCTCTTCCACTCATGGGATTTTACTCTCTTTTGCAACAGTTTCTTCCTTCTGTTGTACAGTTTGTTTATGGCAGGCGACCTCCAGATTGTCTTCCTTTTTTTGGAGGATAGCATCTTGGTTCTGTTTGGGATAGCCCGATCCATGCACTCATGTAGGTGCTTATGAAGTGCAATTGTGTAGGATTCAGTAGTTGTAACTGTATTGTCCAGCTGCATTGGTGTCATGAAGTTCACCACTTCTGTCTTAAGAAGCATGAAGTTGGCTTTGGAGAAATGTTTTACCGTGGTTTCCTTAATGGGGGGTCGGGGGAGTATGTGGATATCTAGGGTAACTGGCTTATGGTCGGATCAGAGCAATGAGGTGTTGACTTCAGGTGTGGAACACCGGTCACTCATGCTGGTAATGACTAGATCTAGGATATTGTTGCCCCTGGTGGGGCTGTGGATAAGTTGATCCAGGGCATTGGAGTTTATGAATTCCAGAAAGCGTTGAGTGAAGGAGTTGGTACATGATTAGTTTTCCCAGTTAATGGTGGGGTAGTTGAAATCGCCCATTATTAGGGTGTTTGGTTGAACCCTAATATTTTCCCGTACATCAAGAAAAGAGGAATGGGAATCCTGGTGCATGGTAGGGGATCTGTAGCAAGCTACAATTTGGATTGCAGTTTTGCCCAGAGTTAGTTGTACTTGGATAACCTCAGCTGCATTATGCTGAGCAACTAGCCTGGAGGTGTGGATATCCTTAATTAATATTGACACATCTCCACCTTTCGTGTTCTGGTCCAGGTTACATGGCCGAAAAGTGTGGTATGAGTTATAGCCTGGTAGTGCAGGGGTGCTGTCTGGAGCTTTGAGCCAGGTCTCAGTCACTGCACAGATATGGATGTTCTCCATTTTAAAGAGTGCCTTGACTGAGTGCATTTTGAGATTTAGACTTCTAGCATTGAGTAGCATCACCCTCAGTTTTTGCTTGCCTGTTCCTATTATGGTGGTGAATGTGTCATTTGAATCTTGCCTAAAAAAGGCACTATAGGGGTGGCAAGACCCTTAGCCAGTATCTGGAATCCCAGGGGTGACAGGTGCAGGCCATCTCTGGCAAATCATCGTGGTCTGTCGACCATGTCATCCCATGCAGACAGATACTGGATCCCTTTAGAATGACACCAAAAGCTTAGCCAATTGTTGAAGTTAATCATTTTGTCCTTGTACTGCGGTATCATTCTGGATGATGGAAGAATGCTACTCAGGGCTAGGGTCATACCTGCCTGGGCTACATGATCGGAGGGCTCTTCCATGTCTATTTTCATGTAGTCCAGGGAGGTATGTCTCAGGTCGTTCACACCAACATGGAAAATGTCAGAGTCATATTTGTACTTGTTGTGGAGTGACCTGAGTGCATGGGTTATGTGGTGAATCCTGGCATCTGACAGTCAGCTGACAGTAAACTTCTCCTTGTTTAGCCTGGTGAGTGTGACATCAGTGTGCCTGACTATAGAGTCCCCTATGACTAGTGTGTTGGGTACATTGTTTTGCCTTATTGGCTGTGGTTGAATGGCACACTCAGTCTGCTGGCTATGTGTAATTTGGGTTGTGTTGGGGGGGTGGGTTGCTTGTATTTTTGCCTTGGAGGTCTCTGTTGCTTGAGCAGCTTATTATTGAGAGCCTCCGTGAATGTTTTTGTGTTTCTATGTGTGGATTTTGGTGGTGTAGATTTAGTGAGACTATGTGATGAGTGTGGTGTGGTGCAAGTGTTTACCTTCTCCTCTTGACTGTCAAGTTCAGTCTTGGTTGGAGAGAGCTTTACCTTCAGTTTGGCTAGATAAGTGCATCTCCCACATGTTGTAGTGTTGGGTGGTAGGAGGAGAGGGTTGTCAGTGTACATGAAGCAATTTCTACATTGCCCCAAGATACCCAGATTCATCAGATAGACAGGAGAGAACACTGGGAGCTGACCCTTGGGCATGCCTGAATAAAAAACTATTTTCCTTTAGATAAGTGAGAAAAGTGAGTACAAGAGTTGTTTTTCTCTAAGCAAGTGAGGAAAGTAAATACCAAAACCAAATACTCTATGCATAAAAGTTACAAAAACAAAGAGAGGTTATGTTTAGGAAAATACTTGATTATGTGAGTGTAAATATGCAAGTGATTTAGTGGGAGACTTCAATTGTGATTTAAGACATAGTCAAAAAGAATGGGGCAGATGTAAAAGTAATTTCAGATATGAAAAAAGTGATAAAATGTACTTTTGGAGAAACAAACACTGGCCATACAAAAGGAGTAATTTGAGAACTGAAATAAATTATTTTATAGTATCAGAGAGTTTAAGGATATTACATCAAGGAGTTATGATTGCAGGTTTTTCAGACCATGTAGCAATCTGGATAGAGATTCAAGAAAGAATAGGCTATATAAAATAGGTAGAGGGATAAAAAGAATTAATGAATCAGAGTTAAATGAGTATATGAAGGAAATAATACATCAACTATGGTTAGATCACATAAACATGAGAGGATTTTACAAAGATTGGACCAGTTGTTGGATTAGTTTAAAAGAAAAACATAGAAAAGGTGTTGGAATGGCAAAGCACAAAAAAAAAAATACAAGATAGTTGAAAATTTATGTAAATCAGCAACCAAGTCTTTGAAACATAATAGACAATAAAAAGAGTTTTTAGAAAAAGTAAAAATGTTATACAAAATGAGCTGAAAGAAAACTAAAAAAATGTTATTCAAAGATATTTTTACAAGGAAGAAAAGAATAAGTAGCACCATATCCAAATAAAATGGTTAAAGAAAAAATAAGAATAATAAGAGAGTTAAGGAATGAGGAAGTATATATAGTGAATACTGAAAAAGAAATAATACAGACCATAAAAAAGGCAGATTTTGAAAACTTTTTCCATGTGTGGCATTACAAAAAAAAATTGATGGAACTTAAAAAAACTGACTAAAACAATAAGAGAATGGAAGAAAAGATTACCATGATAGAATCAGCTACCAGTTTAGATGGACTTGAATATCTAACATATAAGGACATGCAAGAATGGCAAAAAGAATATTTTTAAAAGTGTTGAATGAACAGTTTGAAAATGGGGTAAATGAAAAAATATGCATGAATGCAATTAAATTTATATGGAAGAAGGGAGAAGAAAATACATAAAAACTGGAGGCCACTGGTATTAAACAATGTTGATTATCAGATTTTTGTGAAACTAGTAAAAAAAGAATAGTTAGTAAGTAAGGCTACGAAGTTACTGACTGAAAGAGTTTTTGGAATAAAAGAAAAAAGAAGTCAAGAACTTTTAATGATAATAAGAGAATTGGTAGATGATGTAAGAACTAGGAAACAGAATTGAGAATATTAGTAGGAGATGTAAGTAAAGATTTGACAAAATTCAGCATGGAGCATTATGGGAAATTTTGAAAGAATATAATATAAGTAATAAAATAATCAACATTTTGAAATCAGTATGTAACAAAAATAAAGTGAAACCAGTGGTTAATGGTTGGTTAAGTGAGGAAGTTGAAAACAAAAGTGGTATTAAGCAAGGATGTCCAGCAAGTAGTATTCTATTTACATTAATTATGAATGTGGGAGTTACCATGGTAAATGTGGCATTGGAGGAAGCTAAATATTGTACACTAGAGGGAATTCAAATTCCAGTGATGTCCTCTTATGCAGTGATCTCGTATAAGTTGTTAAAAATAAAGAATGGATGAGTATAGCTATTAAGACACTTGACAAAGAACTAAAGGTGTAATGTTTAAAAGAGTAAAGGACTTGCATTTTCTGGACAAATAAGAGGTATTTGGTTTAATAAAGAAGAAATAGAAATTTTGAGAATAAGGTTTGGCATTAAGCAACAGACAGTGACATATTGGAAGGATATAATACTTAAAATGAAGAATACCTGTATATTCTGGAGAACATTTAAACTTGCATATAAGAAAAAAGCATATTTAATTAATTCAGTAATACTAGGCAAGATGGCACATCAATCAAGTGTATTTATTATACCACTAAAATGTGAAAAATAATTATTGAATGTGTTTACATTTATATGGGATCTAGATTGAACCATATTAAAAGAAGAATTCTTTATGTTAACAAAAAAGAAGGGGGGGTTGGGTTTTATAAACCCAATTGTATATATTGTCTCACTGAAGTTATACAAAATATTGACAGGAGTACAGGAAAAATGAAAACTGTTAATAAAGAGTACAGCGGAAAAATATAACGTAATATGGGAAAAGCTTAAATGTTTAAAAAGAAGTAAAGGAATTACCTGTATGGAAATGAAACTATATCAAGAGATAATATTACTATGGAAGATTGATTTAAGAAATATAGCAAAGAATAGGAAAGCATGGTATGAAAATATAATGTGACAATTTATTATATATGCCCGAAGGCAGGTAAGAGCTAGGACTGTGATAGTGAGGGTCGGAACTTTGAATGTTGGCAGTATGACTGGTATAGGGAGGGAGCTAGTTGATATGATTAACTGAAGGACGGTTGGTATATTGTGTGTGCAAGAGACCAGATGGAAGGGGAGCAAGGCTAGGTGTATCGGAGGTGGTTTCAAATTGTTTTATCATGGTGTGGATGGAAGGAGAAATGGCGTAGGTATTATCCTGAAGGAAGAGTATGCTAAGAGTGTTTTGGAGGTGAAAAGAGTGTCGGATAGAGTAATGTTTATGAAGCTGGAAATTGATGGTGTAATGATGAATGTTGTTAGTGCATATGCTCCACAAGTTGGGTGTGCGATGGATGAGAAAGAAAAATTTTGTAGTGAGTTGGATGAAGTGGTGATAACTGTGCCCAAGGGTGAGAGACTGGTGATTGGAGCAGATTTCAATGGGCATGTTGGTGAAGGGAACAGAGGGGATGAGGAAGTGATGGGTAGGTATTGTGTTAAGCAAAGGAATGTAGAAGGTCAGATGGTAGTGGATTTTGCGAAAAGGATGGACATGGCTGTGATGACTACGTATTTTAACAAGAGGGAGGAGCATAGGGTGAGATACAAAAGTGGAGGAAGATGCACACAGGTGGATTATATCTTATGTAGAAGGGCCAATCTAAAGGAGATTGGAGACTGTAAAGTGGTGGCAGGGTAAAGTGTAGTTAGGCAGCATAGGATGGTGGTTTGTAGGATGACATTGGTGATCAAGAAGAGGAGGATGAGTGTGAGGGTAGCACCAAGGATCAAATGGTGGAAACTGAAAAAGGGTAATTGTGAGGTGATGTTCAGGGAAGAGTTAAAACAGGCACTGAGTGGCAGTGAAGAGTTACCGAATAGCTGGGTAACTACAGCAGAGCTAGTAAGAGAGATGGCTAGAAGGGTGTTTGGTGTGACATCTGAAAAGAGGAAGGAGGACAAGGAGACCTGGTGGTGGAACGAAGAAGTACAGGAGAGTATACAGAGAAAGAGGTTGGCGAAGAAGAAGTGGGATTGTCAAACAGATGAAGAAAGTAGACAAGAGTATAAGGAGATGAGGTGCATGACAAAGAAAGTGGTGGTTCATAGGTTCATAGGTTCATAGGTTCATACTAGGCTATCTGCCCTAGGGCATTTATAAGCCTAGCCAGAGTGTGTTTGGCTTTCACCACCCATTTTAAATTAATTTTGCTATGCCTTTTTTTGAGGTTAGTATACTGTGCCTCTGTCTAACAGTAACACAGAAGTGATAGCCAGGGTAAACCTATGATCTCCCATCCACTCATCAAGATTCCTCTTGAAGAGAGTCAATGTGGGACTCTGCCTAACCTGGACTGGGATTTTATTCCAGAGTGAAGGGAGCCTCTGGGTTATGAATCTGTCCCTCCAGCATGACCTATTTATTTCAGTGCTGAGGTTCAAGTCTCTCAAGCACGTAGCTCGATGGGATTTGGATTTTCTGAGGTGCAGCATGTCCATTAATTCTGGGTTGGACATGGCTTTATACGTCAGGCACAGATAGCCTCTGAGCAGGCGGTATGCCACTGAGTAGAGCTGGAGTTTCTTTAACCGGGCAGCATATGGCATCTGTTTGAGCCCTTTGATCCTCTTGGTGAGGTACTTTTGGGGTCTTTCCAGTTGCTGCAGGTGTCTGGTAAGGTACATCCCAAAAGGGGCATTGTACTCAATTATGGGCCTGATGAGGGATGAGTAAAGAGGCACGATGACCTCCCCTGATCTAGATGTGAATCCCTTCATGATTAGGTGGGCTATATAAAATGTTTTTCTAACCACTTTGGCCACATGGTTGTCAAATGAGAGACTGCTATCAACTTGGGTCCCCAGGTCCCTAATGACTTCTTCTGTACTTAATGGATTACCACCTATGTGGTAATTTGTGGGCACTTTGTTTTTGCCAAAGGGGATGACTATACACTTTTTGGCGTTTAGCTTGAGGCCATGGCTCTGGCACCAGTTGTCTGTTTCTATGAGGCCCTTTTGGAGGATGCTTGTGTCGGCTGGAGAGTTGATTATGGCGCCCAGTTTGCAGTCATCTGCAAACTTGGTCAGCCACAGTCCTTCCGTGTTGGCCTGTACCACCGAGAAATATATACCGAACAAGAGAGGTCCCAGGACTGAGCCTTGTGGGACGCCACTTGTAACTGGTTTGGAGTCTGACATGGCTCCAGCAATTCTAACCATGTGGCTTCTGTCCTTGAGCCAGTTTGCAACCCATCTAGTGACATAGGGGTTTATATTTAAGCTGGTGAGCTTATCTATAATGCCCGAGTGGGGTATTGTATCGAAGGCTTTTGCGAGGTCCAGGTAGGCTGTGTGGACCACCTTCCCCTCGTCAATGGCCTTGGTGACTGTTTCAAAGAAATCGACCAGGTTTAAAAGGCAGGATCTGCCCTTAACAAAGCCAAACTGGGTAGGATCCAGTGTCTGTAGGTCCCCAATATCTTTATTTATGAGGTCCATGATGATCCTTTCCATAGCTTTGCAGACCAAGCTAGTCAGGCTTATGGGGCAATAGTTTCCAGGATCCGTTGAGGAACCACCTTTGTGGAGAGGGACCACTGTTGCTGTACACCACTCTTTGGGTACATATCCTGTAGTAAGGCTAAGATTGAACAGTAGTTTTATGTTTGGGTTTAGCTCTTCTTGGAGTTCATGTAGGACGCAGCCCGGGACACCATCTGGTCCCATTGATGCTGTGTTTTTTGCTTTGGAGAGGGCGGCTCTTACCTGAGCATCTGAGATATCAGGGGGGCAGCACTCTGTTGGGATAGATATTTGCCCTTTTGGTGGGGAGAGGGGGGAGAAGTTTGCACTGAACCTGTCAGCTAGGATGTTGGCAATGTCTGTGGGCTCGGTGTATTTTTGTCATTTTGGACTAATTCTGAGCATATCTGGGAATTCCCACCCAGGTTCCTAACATAACTAAAGAAAGCCTTGTGATTATCCTTAGTGTCCTGTGCAATTTTTCTCTCGAAGCTGGCCTTAGACGATTTTATGAGTGCCCGTAGTTTTTTGCAAATACTGATCAGAGATGCCTTCCCTTTTTGGGATTTTGCTCTACCATGTAGTAGCTTCCTCCATCTATTGTATAGCTTGTTTATGGCTGGGGTCCACCAGACAGGACGTCTGCCTTTGGAGGATTGGGTCTTGGTTTTATTTGGGATTGCATGATCCATGCATTCCTGAAGGTGTTCATAGAATGCGCTTATAAAGGATTCTGCGGTCTGGGCCGTATTTTCCACAGGCCCGGGGGCTTTGAAGGATTTCGCCTCGGTTTTGAGGCGTGTGAAATTTGCTTTAGAGAAGTTTTTCACTGTGGTTTTCTGGGCAGGGGGTGGGGTCGGGATGTGAATATCCAGTGAGATTAGTTTATGGTCTGATCTTACCAGTGAGGGATACACTTCTGGTCTGGAGCATAGTGTCCCCATGTTGGTGATGATGAGTATGTTTTCCCCTCTTGTGGGAGTGGTAACAAGTTGTTCCATAGCATTTGAGTTTATAAATTCTAGGAACCTTTGGGCTAGGGTGTTGGAGCTAGAGTAATGCTCCCAGTCTATGTTTGGGTAGTTGAAGTCGCCCAATATAATGGTGTTTGGAGAGACCTTCATATTTTCCAGTATTCTCAGGAAGGCCAAGTGGGGTTCCTGTGTTTGGGAGGGTGGTCTGTAGCAGGCTATAAACTGGAAGGCAGTTTTACCCACAGTTAGTTGCACATGGATAGTCTCTGATGCTTCGTGCTGTGCCACCAACCTGGAGGTGTGGGTATCTTTGATGAATATTGATTATTGATACTCCCCCTCCTTTTGTGGTTCGGTCCAAGATTTGGGGCCGAAAAGCATGGTATGAGGTATAACCTGGTAGTGCTGGGGTGCTCTCGGGAGCCTTGAACCAGGTTTCTGTTACTGCACAGATATCGATGTTCTCCATGCTAAGGAGAGTTTCGAGTGCGTGCATCTTGAGGTTTAGACTTCTGGCGTTGAGTAGCATTACTCTTAGTTTCTTATCCCTTGTGATACCTATGGAGGTGGGTTTGTCTTTTGAGCCTTGCCTAAAAAAGGCACTATGGGGGTAGCAAGAGCCTTTGCCAATATCCGAAAGCCCAGGGTGACAGGTGCAAGCCGTCCCTAGCGAAGCATCGTGGCTTGTCGAGCATGTCATCCCAGGCTGACAGGCATTAGATCCCCTTTGAATGACACCAACACTTAAGCCAATTGTTGAAATTGATCATCTTGTCTTCATATTGTGGCATCATTCTTGGTGAGGGTAAGATGCTACTCAAGGTCAGGGTCATACCGGCCTGGGCTACATGCTCAGAGAGCTCCTCTATGTCTCTTTTCATGTAGTCTAGGGAGGTATCGTCTCAGGTCATTCACACCAGCATGGACAATGACTGAGTCATATTTGTACTTGCCTTGGAGTGACCTGAGTGCTTGTGTTATGTGGCGGATCCTAGCACCCGACAGGCAGCTCACCGTGACCTTCTCCTTGTTCAGCCTGGTGAGCGGGACGCCAGTGTGCCTGACGATAGAGTCACCTATTACAAGTGTATCAGGTGTGTTGTTTAGCCTTAAGGGCTGTGACTGTTCGGCACACTGGCTTTGTGAGTTATGTGTTGCACGTGTTTTGTTTTGGGGTAGCGGTTGCTTGGGTGTCTGCTTTGGAGGTCTCTGCTGCTTAGGCAGATTTTTATTTAGAGCCTCCGAGTATGTTTTTGTGTGTTTATGTGTTTGGTTTGTTGTCGTGGTAGGTCTATGTGAGACTGGAATTGTAGTGAGTGTGGTTTCCTTCTCCTCCTGACTGGTTATGCCAGTACTGAGTTGAGAGAGCTTAGCCTCCAGTTTGGCTATATGGTTGCATCTCTCACATGTGTTGGAATTTGTTGGGAGGAGGAGAGGGTTGTCTGTGTACATGAGGCAGTTGTAACATTGCCTCAAGATTCCCACATTCACCTGCTGGACCGGAGAGGAGATTGACAACTGACCTTTGGACATGCTAGAATAGTATTGAGAATTCCTTTATAATTGAAAAAAGGGCCAATGGGGAACAAGGTACTCAAGGGGAGTTTGTGAGGGTGTAGTGCTTTTAATTTTTTAGAGCTGACTTATATAATTGCTTTAGTGAGCAAGTGCCAGGTAACTTAAATGCAATGTGTTACAGGTAACTTAAATGCAAAAACGACAAACAGTAACTTTCTTTCAAGTGAAACAAGGAAATAAGTACAGTAAGCAATGCAGATATCACTAGGGATCCACAGAAGTTCTAAAAGGCCGCGTTTTAGGTGGAATTAATGTTTCAGTGAAATAAACAAACAACAAGCATACAAATAAAGCTAGATTCAGCAGGCCTGGATCTAGTCTATGCTACAGCAAACAAGGTGTACCAATTTCAGTAAGAAACAGTTAGAATATGCAGGCACTATAAGCCTTTAACCAGAAATTCCCTGCTCAGAAGGGCAGAGTCCAGCCTCTCCTCCCACAAGAGTGCAGACCGCAATCCTTCTTAACGTAAAATAACTGGCCTGAAGCCCAAGTGCTTAAACCAGAACTAATACACTTTTAGAATAACAGACACTGAGCTCTCAATCAGCAGT
Source organism: Protopterus annectens (assembly GCF_019279795.1). Classification (NCBI taxonomy): domain Eukaryota; kingdom Metazoa; phylum Chordata; order Ceratodontiformes; family Protopteridae; genus Protopterus; species Protopterus annectens. Next base: position 745,201,513 of record NC_056735.1, on the reverse strand, counting down.
TCCTAACTTAGAAGGATGTAAGCTACCTGTCCTGCCACCACAGTGCAGGCCACAAACCTGGTGAATGCTAAGAATAAGGCATATGAAGAGTTGTATAAAAGGTTGGACACTAAAGAGGCAGAAAAGGAACTGTACCGACTGGCTAGACAGAGGGACTGAGCTAGTAAAGATGTGCAGCAGGTAAGGGTGATAAAGGATAATGAGGAAAACGTACTCACAAGCGAGGAGAGTGTGTTGAGCAGATGGAAAGAGTACTTTGAGGGGTTGATGAATGAAGAGAATGAGAGTGAGAGAAGGTTGGATGATGTGAGGATAGTGAATCATGAAGTGCAGTGGATTAGCAAGGAGGAAGTAAGGATAGCTATGAAGAGGATGAAGAACGGAAAGGCTGTTGGTCCAGATGACATACCTGTGGAAGCATGGAGGTGTTTAGGTGAAATGGCAGTGGAGTTTTTAACTAGATTGTTTAATGAAATCTTGGAAAGTGAGAGGATGCCTGAGGAATGGAGAAAAAGTGTTTTGTACCAATTTTTAAGAATAAGGGTGATGTGCAGAGCTGTAGTAACTACAGAGGGATTAAACTGATCAGTCACAGCATGAAGTTATGGGAAAGAGTAGTGGAAGCTAGGTTAAGAAGGGAGGTGATGATTAGTGATCAGCAGTATGGTTTCATGCCAGGAAAGAGCACTACAGATGCAATGTTTGCTCTGAGAGTGTTGATGGAGAAGTACAGAGAAGGTCAGAAGGAGTCGCATTGTGTCTTTGTGGATTTAGAGAAAGCATATGACAGGGTGCCTAGAGAGGAGTTGTGGTATTGTATGAGGAAGTCGGGAGTGTCAGAGAAGTATGTAAGAGTGGTACAAGATATGTACAAGGGTAGTGTGACAGCGGTGAGGTCTGCAGTGGGAGTGACAGATGCATTTAAGGTGGAGGTGGGATTACATCAAGGATCAGCTCTGTGCCCTTTCTTATTTGCAATGATGATGAACAGGTTGACAGACAAGATCAGACAGGAGTCCCTGTGGACTATGATGTTTGCAGATGACATTGTGATCTGTAGTGAGAGTAGGGAACAGGTGGAGGAGACCCTGGAGAGGTGGAGATATGCTCTAGAGAGAAGAGGAATGAAGGTAAGCAGGACTAAGGCAGAATATATGTGTGTGAATGAGAGGAAGCATAGAGGAATGGTGAGGATGCAGGGAGTAGAGGTGGCGAAGGTGAATGAGTTTAAGTACTTGGGCTCAACAGTTCAGAGTAATGGTGAGTGTGGAAGAGAGGTGAAGAAGAGAGTACAGGCAGGATGGAGTGGGTGGAGAAGAGTGTCAGGAATAATTTGTGACAGACGAGCACCAGTAAGAGTGAAAGGGAAGGTCTACAAGAGGGTAGTGAGACCAGCTATGTTATACGGGTTGGAGACAGTGGCATTGACAAATAGGCAGGAGTCAGAGCTTGACGTGGCAGAGTTGAAGATGTTAAGATGTGCACTGGGTGTGACAAGGATGGACAGGATTAGGAATAAGTATATTAGAGGGTCAGCCCAGGTTGGAAGGTTTGGAGACAAAGCCAGAGAGGCAAGATTATGTTGGTTTGGACATGTGCTGAGGAGGGATGCAGAGTATACTGGGAAAAAGATGCTAAGGATGAAGCTGCCAGTTAACAGGAAAAGAGGAAGGCCTAAGATAAGGTTTATGGATGTAGTGAGAGAGGATATGCAGGTGGTTGCTGTGACAGAGCAAGATGCAGAGGACAGGAGGAAATGGAAACAGTTGATCTGCTGTGGCAACCCCTAATGGGAGCAGCCGAAAGAAGAAGAAGAAGACACTTGGAAACACTTAGAAAAAAGTTAAAGCTGTAAAAGCAAGAATGAAAAGATGTGTAAAATATGTGGAATGTACAGATGTTTTGTGATAGCTGTCTGTAAATAGGTTTCCAGTAAAAGCAAATATGTCATATAAAACAATAAATGACAGACCCCCAGGATTTAATAAACCGTGTGCAGGCACAGTGTAGAGCCTACATGGAATATTACTGTGCCCATGTATACGGTTCCCCCTCGGCGGTGCACCATGCATATTAACCATGGCGCATTGATGAGGGAAAGCCATGGAACATGGTTATTGAATCAGTGTAGGGAGTGTAGTGTCAACTGTGTCTGCAGATGAGTAAGGTAGTCCCTGCACTATCCAATTGTATAATGTCAATTGTTTGTTTTATTGTTTTAAGTGTTTACTTTTTTTTTTTTAAAGGGATGTTTGTGCAGAGTGGTGCAGAGCGCAGCAATGCTAAGCAGTGCTGAGACACCTGTCAGATATCTAAAAATAGAAACAGGATAAAATTAATTATTTATTTAAAGGTCATGTTTAAGCATAGCTGAGCGGGTTTGCATGGCAAGGTGCCCAGCAGTGCTTATAGACACCTGGGAAGTGTATGTAAAGGTGTAGTTGAATTCAACATATCCTTATACCTACATGGGTAGAGGTACAGTCTCATGAGCAGTAGGTACAGGGTTTGAATACATGAAAAATAAACATTTATTTTTCAAATACAAAGTATACCAATTATATTTAAATTCTGGTCTGCTGTGCTCCTCTAAGCTCTGATAAGACCTGCTAAGCACAGCATAAACACAATAATGGCTGAACATGTTTACGCACTGCTCTACTCTGCTTGGCTCTTTGCACACCACTAAGCATTTCTAAGCATGTGGGTCTTCAGGTTTTCACACTGCTCAGCTCAGCTGTCCTGGTTTTTGCACTGCTAAGTGATGCACAGCATTTTTAAATGTTGCCCAATGGCATGCAAGTGTGGGAAAACAGGCTATATTAAGCCCAATAGGCAGAAATACAGCATAATCCATTGGAGTTCTGTCTCTGAAGGATACTATGGCAGGTGTTGGTGAGGGTTTGCACTTTCAGGCACAGAGATGGGGCATCCTGGAGTCCAGGGCCATAGTCAGACTCCTTGTATAAAAACATGAAGAGTGTCTGCTGCAGGAAGGTTACCAGGGCTCAGAGTGCAAGGTGGTGGCCTGGGACCAGCTGGCAAGGGAACTCATCAGTGCAACATGTATCCCCTGAACAGTGTTGTTACCACCATGATGACCTGAAGAGATGTAAGGGGGATCTTTTGGACACCTGGCTTCAAGAAGTTTGGGCAGGGACTAGCCCACATATATGTGAGTACCTTTACCTCTGTCCCACCAATATCTAATCTGAATGTCTGCTAAACTGGTATGCATAATGGTGAGCTTCTCCCCCAACAGCTGCAGAGGAGAGGGCTCACAACCTTGAGGCGCATGTCAGGCACTTGGCCAGGTTGTGTCATGAGTGTGGTGAGTATGGATGTATTATGCTAGCTGTAGTGAAATAAGCAAGAAAGAGTAAAGCATTACCTGTAATAAAGTATGTACAGTAAAGTTTGCATTGCAATAAATGTTGGCTTTGAGCTGTAGTGCAATAAATGAATAATGCAAACTGTAGTGCAATAAAAACATGAAACAGTACCATTATCTGTTTAAAGTATATACAATACAATCTGTAATGCAATACCTGTGGAAGTAGAGCTGTATTGCAAGACTTGAATAATGACAACTGTGTTCAATATAAACTCAGAACAGTACCAGAAGCTACATGAACACATATACAATAAAGTCTGTAGTGCAATAAGTGTGGAATTAGCGCTGTTTGACAAAAAATGAGTAATGCCAACTGTTGTGCAATAACACATGAACCACTACCAATAACACCAAGGTAAATTGTGTACATCAGGTTTGTCTTGATTTAACCATTGCAGTACAACTGTATGCATTCAGGCTGTAAGGTAAGGTGCTGCAGTCAAGTATAACACTGTAATATCTATAGCTTGCAAATATAATGGCAGCCAAATGTCTTAATTAACACATACAGTACCATTCATGGCTATTTCTAGGCCAGTATTGTCCACATAATTCTCTGTCATACACAAACAATAGGTAAGCAAAGTATATGGGTGAGGTAACCCACTCCATTATCTAACATTGTTTGTTGACTTCACAGATATTTTGAACTAATAGCAATATATTGTGCACACCTGCATTCTATATACTAATTTAAAGATTACCTACTATCGCTGTCATGCTTGCATTTCATGTGTGTGTGTTCTACTATCACTGCAGTCTAGTATACAACTATAGTAGTACTACCAGGTCATATATTGGTTCCATGTGAGCTCTAGGCAAATATCAGTCAGTCAGTACTAAGCCATAACTGAGTAGCTCAGTTTATTAAATGCTCTGCCTGTTTTACATTTTGCCACACACAGACCATGTTTCAAATCCAGTGCTATGTAGCATTAAATATTACAAGTAGCATTAAATATTACAATGTCTGTCATGCACTTTTTACAGATTCTCTCTACAGGTACTACAGGTAAATGGGTGAGGTAGCCCATATTATGAGTAAATAATTGTGAGTTTAGATGTCACAGACTGTTAAAATCTTTAGCAAGAATATGAAAGTACAGCATAACATAAAGGAACTAAATCTAATAATAATAATAATAATAATAATAATAAATAAAATGAAATAAATAAAATGTGTTATTTTGGTATGCTTGTATGCCTGGAGTGTCTCTTCAAAGTTTCTGCAGTCAATTTATACATTCCATGCAGATGTCCTCTGCAGTCACTCCTATTGGGTTCTATCCCCATGCATGCAAAGCAAGGCATGATAGTTGTTTAGTTTCTGTACTGTACACATACATGCCTCTCAAGTGTCACACTGTCATGCAATGTAATTAGTTGTACGTAATCTATCTGTCACAGGATTACCATTGGAATGAGTACCTAAATTGCAAAGTATCACTACATCAACCCACAGTACACCTTGCTGGTTATATAGGTCCACCTGATGTGCAAGTGTTCTGTGAAGCTGTGTACCCACAGCTGTTACTGCCTGGTCCATACTGTCCCATGTGAATAGCTTGAGAGGTCTGTATGTGCTACAGCAGCTATAGGGAACTGGTACAGATAAAGAAAGGACAGACCCATAGAGTAGATAGTAGTACTGTTGTCAAGTAAATACCCTATAATGGTACTAATGGACTGTTTTTCTCTCTGACTCCCCACCACTTATCTTCATTTCTTTGTTACTGTTATCCATTTATTACGGTTTACTATTTACATACGTTGTTAAATTACCTGTATTTTGGGCATGTGTATTATTATTGTTATGTATTATAATGGATGCATATTAACATATCTTGTTGAATTACCTATTTTGTGGCCTTATGCTGCAACTGTTACTTGGCATGCTGTTAACATACTGACTGTTCTGCCATGCATTGTTGAGTTTCACATAATATTCATTGGCATGGAATTGGGTTATTTCTACTGCTCTGGCTTGCTGTTATTACTAAATATGTTTGTTCATAACTAACCTATACTTATTGCTATACCTCCACCACCACAGCATGTCAGGGTAGGCCAGTTCCCAGTGAACTGCCTACTTTGCTTCAACTGGCCATGGCACTGGGTACTAGCACATCTGGGAAGCAGGCTGGTGGACCCCCCCCCCGCTGCCCCTGCACATCCTGCAGTGTCAGCTGGAACTGCCTCAGGAGATGGGGCACAGCCTGCTCTGGGAGTAGTGGCAGAGGGGCTGCAGTCACCCAACAGGAACTGCTAGTCATGGTGCATAGGATTGTTCATCAGACCTATTAACATCAGCTGCACCAGATTGAGAGCTGACTGGCCAACCTGGTGGGGCAGGCTGGTCCTGGCACCCAATCTCCAGCACAGCCACCTTTGGGGCAGTAAAGGAGCAGTGTCAACTGCCCATGGGTGGAGATGTCAGTCACACTGCCGCTGTCTGGAGGCACATGCACCTCAGATTCCACAACACTGTCCCTGTCCAAGGTGTTTACTTCTCCACATGTGTCAGACACTGCCCCTGTCTGCTGTTCTCTTTGCCTTGTCTGCTATTGCATCCTGTCCTTCCCAACTTATCTCCCCACACATGCACCTATGTTCCTTCCCCAACATTCCAGTCTCTTCTTAAAAAAAAAAAAAAAAGGGCTCTTGTCCCACAAAAAAATATTGCCCCATACATAGCTCTCTATTACACGTGTCCACTGGACACAACTAATTTCGTTCAGTTGGGTTGACAACACATTTATTTTGTCCTCGCCTTTTTATCTGGGGTTTGAGAGTCACCTGTCATGTATAGCACACTGCCTTAACCCACCACGCTACACAGGCTTTAGGTTAAACAGCTGTTTCCAGCATGTCCTTATTATTACACATGTAACTGAAATAAAAAAACTAATGTGAAAACTGGGAGTATATCCTGAACTCTGGTGCAATAATAAATAATAATGAAGACATACTAATGGATGAAAGTGAGGCCTGTGATAGCAGGTATATGTGCCTTTTTATCAGCAACTTGTGGAAAGACACCTGCTAAGGCAAAAATGGCAAAGTAAATGTACAACTTGGACTCTGGTGCAGAAATACAACCATATAAAGCCATGCACATTCTCATGAATGTGGAAATGTTTTTCACCACCTGTATATGTGCACATATATCCTGCAAATACACATGCATTTGCAGTGTCTCAGTAACTCAAGCTGTTAAATGCTTTGCCTGCAGTACATTTTGCCACACAGTCCTGGGTTTGAATCCAGTGTTGTGTCACACGTCAAGTACATTATTGTGAAAACAGCAAGTAATGACTGAGTCATGCAACCCTACTCCCCACAGGTTACTGCTACTTAATTAACTGCTACCCAGTTTTGCAAGACAAAGGCCTGCAGGCAGAGACACAATGCACATATCCATATAGCCTAACTATATATTGCCTACTAGTCTGTTAGTCGCACAGTTGCATAACAGGCATACCTTAAGCACATGCCCTGATAGCACTTTACAGAATACCCTTGCCCTGGCTCTGCCATAATGATGGGCCTCACACAGTTGACACAGTTTCACTTACAGCTTGCTGTCCAGCAAAATGTTCAGAGTACCCCCATGTGTTGTAGCCTGCAGCAGCAGCTGCAGCCTGTAGCATACACAGCTTTATGTAAAGGTAGCTGCTACAGACCTACCATACCTCCCAACCCCCTAGAACAAGAGATCTGGACACAGACATACTTAATGGGAGGGGCAAAGACCCACAGATAGGAACAGGTGTAACATGTTTCCCCTACAAAGATAGTAAATTGATAGAATAACAGCTATTCAGTCTGATGGTTGCACAGTGTAACACACGCATGTCTTCCCTTAATGACCTCAGCCCACAATGATTGCCAGTGCACTGCCAGATGACCACAATGGTATGGGATACTGACCACACATATAAGCAAAATTGTGGACACATGTCATAAATCTCTACAGTGGACAGTGTTTGTACCTACCCTCTGCAATGCCGTAGTCTCCACACCTCAGTAATGTCCATCTCAAAAACTAAAACAGGGGGCAAGGCCTACATGAAGGCCTTATATATTGCACTTTGGTGGCATGTCATTGACTAATGATAGTGCAATGCAGCTGTTTTGGCTGCAATTAGAAATTCTGAGCCACAGAGTAGTGAGGTGCAATTACCTGTAATGAGCAGTACCTTACAAAGGTCTTTTTGAAACTTAACATTTTCAGAGAGTGTATTATTAAAAGATTACCTGAAGCAAAGTTCAACAAAGGAGTACTGCACTCCACCAGGTGTGTAATAGATATCTACATATAACTGGAAGCAGATGGGAGGATGGCGGTATGGGGGATAGGGATTACAGCAGTAAGCCTGAGTTAGACCTATGGTGATGACATGTCATTGATACTCTGTTGTCCTATACCTACACGCATGCCTCTCAACTGTCCCTGATTTCAATCACACTTTAGCTCTGACCCTGTCAATCCCACCTACAATGGTCAGCTGTTGTAGGAAAGCTAGTGGATTACACATAATGACAATGAGGGATGGTTTTCACTCCTGTAATATCAAATGATGTACTGCAATTCACTTCCTCTCATTCTGTCCATGTCTCACATAATTAGTTCTAACATTATAAAACTTACCCTGAATGCACCTTATGTACTCTGGCTAAGTCTCTGTGTCTGTTGACATTTGTCCCTGTTTGGTTGAGAGCTATGCCTAACATACCTGTCAACCACCTACAGCAAGAGCTCAGGGCAAAGTCATAATTAATGGGGGGGAGCAAAGGCCCAAACTCATGGTACATACCTGAGGCAGTGATACTACTACTGGCATATCATTCTCAATATAGGTGCACTGGGTATTATGTTTAGTTCTATCACATACACTGTCATATTGCATACCTTACAGGTATATTGTACTAGCAACGTTAACTGGATGTTGCTGATGTGCATGTTATAACAGGCTTTACTTGTCTGTGCATGTTGTTGTGATTTTGCCTGTTGTGTATGGGAGCAGAGATGTGAAGATGTGGGATTTGTAATGCAGTTGTGGATCCTCATCTGTATGAGTCTGTGTGGATTACCATACATAATAATGCACTGCTGCTGTTTTGCTTTTCACAGGTGACCAGGGGGGATTGAAGTTTGTCCCCCTCGCAACTTGATGTCATTGTCTCATTGGATGCTGATGATGGTGGCAATAGTGAGGCATAGGCAGGGTTGTCGGAGGCTGAAACTGTCCCAGAGGTTGACATCCATCTTCTGCCACCATTGTCACCACACACAGTCAGTATACCCACACATACCCAGTCTCCGGAGACCACAGATAATGGACACTCAGAGGGTAGTGACATTGAATAGGGCAGTGTGACAACTATGGCTTCATTGACTGTAGACACTGG
>NC_056735.1:745132707-745187707 GCF_019279795.1 Protopterus annectens | reverse complement strand
TGATGGTAATGCCCTGGGCAGTGCACATGATCTGACAGTTGATGGAGTGGTACCACATCTGGTAAACATAGATTCTACTGCCCTCACCAGGTAGTGCTTTGATCTGTACATGAGTGAAATCTATGGCACACAGTAACTCAGGATAGTGTGCTACTAGAAGTGTTGCATATTGCTGGCCCTCACCTCAGGGGTGAGGGGAAAGTAAATATGCACACTGGCATGTGGTAGAATGGCATCCAGGAACTGGTGGAATACCCTGAATCCTGATGCTTATGAGACCCCCATCATGTCCCCAGTTGGTCTATGGATGTACCTGTAGCTAGTATCCTAAGAGCTACACATATTTTAGTTTCCACTGGGATGGGTTCCCCTCTGTTGGCTCTGGGTCTGAGTTGAAGTTGGCAGAGCTCAGTGAGTTCTTGAAGTATGTCCCTGTCCACACTGTAGCACTGTACAATCTCCAGTTCATGTAGCCCCTGGAAAGTTATCCTGGGCCTGAACACTCCTCATTCTCAGTCTAGGCCAATGGTCAGCAGCAGCAACATTGACATCAGCATTTAGCACATGCATATGTAGCAGATCTGCAACAGGCCCTAGCATTTCTTCAGTAAAAAGTCCCAAGTCTGTACTCCAGTGGTGCAGAGTATGGGGGTGAAATCAGATTGTAGGGTTTCTGCAACCTTTATAATGCTCTTTTGTAGGTGCAGCATTTGTGGTTGGCTACCTATGATGCATTCCACCTGCCAAGTGCATCATTACAAACTGTTAATGGCCCTATTTCAAGTGGAACAGTGGTCATCAGTAATTAAGATCTAATTGCCTTTCTCAGCCAATTTTCTTTTAACAGCCTTCCTCACTCAGCACTGTGGAACACCACACAAACATATGCCTCAAAGGTAAACAATGCTCAGCAGTCATTGTGCATGCCCCCATGAAAGGTTATGCTCATCACAGTGGCATGCCACACAAACATGCTCAAACACAATGAAACACATGCCCCGTAGGTAAACAAAGCTTAGTAGCCAGTGTACACACCTCCTTGCTGAGCACAGCAGCATGCAATGCAAACAGGTGTCGCCATACTCCAATGAACTTAAAAGGACACGGACGACCCCATTTTGATGTCAGACACCTCTTATTTGAACACCAACATGGTTTTCTGCCTACACGGATGGGATCTGCAGACACGGATACCAATTTGTGCTATTCAGTAATCCCAGATCATTTGCATAGGGACACATGCACACAACCTGAGAACTACATGGTTCCAGGCCCTGCCTCAGTAGCAACCACAGCAGTCTACTATTGTACATAGTGCAACATAGGGTCATATAATGCATTACTGTCACATACTTCTTCTTCTTCTTTCGGCTTTTCCCAGTTAGGGATCACCACAGCGGATCACCTGTCTTGTTTGCGCACTGTGGCGCACCACACAAACATAATCTGATTATTAAAAAAAATATTTTAAATTATTTCCCATTAGGTTTTGGACACACATTGGATAGGTTTTCACATATCTGTGTCTGCTATGATATTTCTGTCCTTCTTACTACACTTTTACAGCCCCTGTTCTCTGTTTAACATCCTGTACACAGAAGTTTTCCATGTACATGTTGGACACCAACACGGAGTCTGCAGGACTGATTATCTCCTTGCTGGATCACTCTGCCACCCTCATTTGCATGCAATTCACCTGCTTATGAGGTGATCTGCATGCCATGGACACTTCCATGTTTGTGCACTTGTGCATGCCCCTCAGCTTTTTTTCCTGGATCACAAACCTACTTACTTCCATGTAAGTGGTGTTCCACTATGCCTACATGGAAAATAAGGCCTTATAGGCTTTATTAAATTCCCCCCAGAATCTGCATATATTGTGGAGAATTAAAGACCACTGAACAAGTTTTTCGAAATAAAAGAGTAAATCAACTGTGGGAAGAAATATGTAACAAAGAATGTTTATTTTTTTTTCAAAACACACTTTATTTGCTTTAATAACAACAACAAACATAATAAGAAGAACACATTATTACAATAATAAATGAGTTGAACTAAACATTGCTACAGAAGTGGTCAAAAATCATAACCTATATACATACGTGCCGATGTGTAAAGGGAAGAAAGGAAAATGCTACATACAGTGGAGACTCCAAATACTAGATTTAAAGGAAGTGTAGATGCAACTTCTACCACACTGCAATTCTCCAACCAATTAACAGAGTACTGGAGAAATGGGGGGAATCAATAGACAAGAACATCCATGACCAAGGTAACAAAGAATGTTTAAAAGGACTGAAAATGTTGAATGTATAAATATGGACATGATAGAATATGGATACTATGAAAATATGAAACAAAATGATATAGATCGATTAGATGAAAAAATTGTTTTGTATAATGTGGATTGTTTGGAATGGAGGAATGAATTAAATTAAATATAATGGGAAATGGGCACTGTCAGAAATGTTGAAGAACATAAGATTTTGGTTGTGGAGAAAAGATTCGGGGGAATTGAAAGTTTAAAAATGTTGAAAATATGTGAATTACTTACACATAATTGTAAATGATTGTAAATGAGCTATAAAAGTTGCATATAGAATACATTTATTGTATTTTATGAATTATAATAAAGATACCTACTCCAATATGACACTTAAGGTGCATGCAGCCTTCAAGTGTGGTGCATCCGTTCTCCTCCTCATGCAATGGAGACTGAGTGAATGGTGCACAAAGGTGATGACTAGGAAAATGAGGTTGAGGTGAATGCCAACTACATAGTGATATTTTTTATTTCAGAAGGAGAGAATGGTATTCAAGATGAAGGTAAAACAGATTGGATGGAAAATTCTGAAGAAATGTTCCAGAGAGAGAGTTGTTTGAAGGGTCAAATGGTGAGGAAGAAATTTTTATTGCAACCTTACAGTTGAGAGGGTTGTGGGATGATATATTGGAAATTCCTTTAGAACAGAGCAAGCAAAAAAAAAAAACAGGAACAGATGTTTCATAGGGTGAAATGATGGAGAAATTGAATAGAAGGGAAGGAAAGCATAATAAGTCATTTGCAGAGATAGTAGGGATACAAAAGGAAGCAGGGAAGGAGAAAAGGAAGATAGAAGAGTTAGAAAAAAAGAAATATGTCACAAGAATCCAAAGTAAAAAAGAAGCAGAATTTGGCAGGCATGAGATTTGGGACAAGATAGTTATGCCTTTAAGTGTAAAGTCACAGGAGGTAAGAGCTTTTATTTTAATTAAAAAAGACTTTTTTGAGATTGTTGAGATCTTGGTAGCTTTTTTGAATGAGTATGGAGAGAGAAAAGATATTTATCCTTGGAACAATTATGTTGTAAAGACTTTTTGAGAAACACAGAAAACATAACATGCAGTTCTGTACAGAAATTGAAAGAGAAAGTGTAAAAATATTTGTTAAATAATTTCTGTAATGAAGTAAAGGACATTTCAAAAGTTTTTCATAATAGAGGACTTTGGACAGGTGCTTGGGACTGTAATCTGATTTTGAAAATGGAGAATGGGAAAGTTGTACATATTCCAAATACGATTGATTTTGATAGACATAGAGTTGTTAAGTATTGGGGACAATGAAGAATATGTTTTTTTCTGTGAGAAGGAGGGACATTTTGTAAACAATTATGATAGAAAAGATATCTCAATCTCAACTTACTCACCCCTACTGCTCTACTCTCCTTCACCTACACCATTGCAGAATCCCTGGACAATAATAAACCTACTTCCTGTCTCTTTCTAGACCTCTCCAAAGCTTTTGATACTGTATCCCATCCTTTACTTCTATCTAAACTTGCAAACTTTCACCTATCCTCCTCCACCCTCAGCTGGTTCACTAGCAATCTATCTGGATGCCAACAATCTGTCAAATGGCTCTCCTCATATTCTCCTTTCCTGCCTATCTCTACTGGGGTTCCACAAGGTTCCATCTTAGGCCCCCTTTTATTCAATATCTTCACTAATGACCTCTTCACCTCTTGCAATAATTCATCTCTCATTCAATATGCTGATGACTCCACTATTATTTCTATAGCTGATAACATCTCTGACCTACACACTCTAACCCAAAAAGCTCTACTCTCCACGGAACAATGGCTTTCAAAAAACTTACTAATCCTAAATCCCAAAAAAAAACAAACACTTGCTCTTCCTCCCCCATTCTCTTGCTCAACATAGATCTTCCTTTGTCATTAAACCTTGTAATAATACAACCATCCATCCTGACACCCACACTAAACTCTTAGGGGTTATTATTGACGATGAACTAAAATTCAGTCAGCATATACAGCAATGCATAAAGAAAACCCATCAAAACTTGGTCTCCTATATCGGAACAGAAAATACCTCACTCCTGAGTCTAGACTCACCCTTGGACAAGCACTTTGCCTCCCCTCTCTCCTCTATGCTGCCCCAGTTGTCACAAATATTCAAACTACTACCCTGAACAAACTTCAACAAACCTACCACAAAATAGCTAGATTCATTACTAACAGCCCAAACAACACACACCACTGTATTGCCTTAAAGTCTCAACAATGGCTGAAACTCCCACAATGACTTAATCTCTACCAATTTCATATGCTGCACTCTATGCTGTTTAAACCCTCCTGCTGTCCTTCCCTATCTCTCCTTGTTTCCATCTATACCCCTTCTCGATCTCTCCACACCTCAAATCAATTGCTTGATGTCTACCACCCTAACAAGTCTGTTGGTAAGCAATTCTACAAGCATTCCGTGGCCCAAGCTTGGAATAAACTTCGCCTTGATATATGCTCTATCTCTCATACTCCACTATTTAAAAAAGAACTGAAGACACATTTACTCAATTCCAGAACCTGTCCCTGCTATGACCCTACTTAGCTCTCCCCTCCTCCCACACTCATATCTCTCTCATTACATCCTACTATCACTCTTGACTTTCCCCATCTGTTCAGCAACTAAGAATTTACTTTTTTCAAAGAAACAAAAAATGTGGTTGTTTATTTCTACACAGGTAGATGTTTATTTCTATTGTTTGCTATTATTGTTTGTAATACTTGTTTTTTCTTGTTCTGTGATCATATATTGTATTTGCTGGAGCTTTTCTCCTCGGGTCTCCAATGAAAATGGGACAATAACCCAGTTGGACTAACCCGGTTAACAAATGTCAATAAATAAATAAATAAACAATATTATTTATGAGGATAAACTGGTCATAATGCTAAAAAATGTAAGGAAATGTGTTATCAACGTAAGCAAATGTGACATGTATGACTTTATTGTGAAAAGGAGAGGAGATTAGATTGTGAAGTTGAACAACAAAATATAAATAAAAAAGAGATATTGCAATTAGAAGAACAACTAAAACAGAAGAGAACAAGTAGTAATATAAAGCAAGAAGAGAGTTTGGATAATATACAAAAAGGAGAAGGGGAGAGGGCAAGTGGAACAGAAAACAGTGATGAAAAGGATAAGAACTGGTCAGAATGGTGTATGACAGTTAAAGAGAAGTATAAGAAGATGCATTTCATATGGGAGAATGATAGAAGATGAAAAAATAAAAAGGAATATGGACAATTTCAAAAAGACATATTAAGCATTCTATATAGTAATAAAAGGGATTATTTTAGGAAAGAAAATATCTATCAAAAAATCAAGAAAAATTGAAAAGTTATTATATTTATTTTTTATTAATTTATTTGCATTTGTTTGCTGGGAAATTCCAACTGGACACAGGTCCTTTTTCAGTGGACACCTGGGGAGAAAAGCTCCACAGAACAATAAATGAGCAGCAGAGTACATGAAGAACAATTGAATATACATACAATAGCAAATAATACATACTGCAGCAAACATTAGATATACATACAATATGAAACATAGTAATGAACAGGCATACCAATATCTAGCGAGAGGCTAGTAGAAAGGTAGGATGTATATACAGATAGTATTAAGCTCAAACAGATACTGTTCCAAACTCATAAACCTAAATCTTATATACAAATATTGCACTAAACTCAAACAGATATAAAGCAGATGCTCCACATGAAGGTGGAACAGGTGGGCTTATGGGATGGAAGGGGAAGATAGAGGAGTAAGAGAGGAGACTGACTGAGTAGTATAAATGGTAGTGAGAGGAAGCTAGGTGTAAGTCAGTTGGATATGTATTTGGAATTGAGATGAAGTGAGGTATTTAAGCATGTTATAAGATTTATTATATAGGCAAAATATTTTTACAAGGAAAGGTGGAAGAATTAGCACCATATTTAAGTACTAAAGTAAAAGAAAATAGTATAATGAGAGAAATGAAAAGTAATAATGGGATAATAGAAAAAGAGCAATCTAAAATAATGGATACTGTAGTTACATACGTGAAAGAGGTGGTAAAAGAAAAAAGAATAAGCAGAAGAAGTTTATGGAAGGTAAAGCAATTTTCAGAAGAAATAAATAGAGAATTGGAACAGCAAATGGCAATAGCAGAGATAAAGAAGGTAATAAAGAGTATAAATGTAGATACAGTAGCTGGTTTGGATTGCATAAGGTATCACATGTCAGTAAAATTAATATTATAGCCAAAATTTAATGAAAGTATTTAATGAGTAGTTAAATGATGGGATAAGCTATGAAGAAAGATGTGAAGGTGTGATGAGATTTATATGGAAGAAGGGATAGAAGAATGAAATTAAAAATGGTGACCTATAATGTTTAAATAATTGTGATTATAAATTATTCATGAAAGTAATACAGAAAAGATTAGAAGGTAAACTGCATTATATCACAGAAGATGTTTATGGATGTTTATGTGGTTAGAAGAAAGGAAATTCAAGAAGTATTAATGATAATTAGGGACATTGATGATATTAAGAAAGGACAAACAAAAACAAATTTAATAGTGGCAGATAGAAATAAAGCATTTGATTCAACAGAGTACAATATTTTATAGCAATTAATGGAAGAATATAATTTTAATATAAAGTACTTTAGTATCAGTATAAAATTACTAAAATTAAATTTTTTGTAAATAGTTGGTTTTAGATAAGAGGTATAAAACAGGTATGACAAATGAGTAGTATTTTGTTTATAATGGTTATGAGTGATAAAAAGATTAAATGAAGAGTTGGATAAAAGTAAAAATATACATGAAGTGGGGGTAGAATACCCTATTGTTATGTTTATGCTGATGATATAATACTAATAGCAAAAAGTGGAAAACAAATGAAAAATGTTATTAGAAGCATTCATGAAAGATTGCAAAAAGTTTGATTAATTATTAATAAAAAAAATAGAAGGGTTTATGAGGTGATGAAGAATTGGAAGGGATACAATTTGGGAACAACAATATCAGCTTTAGGAATAAAATTTGGAGAGTATGATATAATAAAGGAACAATGGAAGAAAATGTTGAGGGATTTAAAGGGACTCAGCATCATTTGGAGTAGATATAAGATGCCATTAAATAAAAATGTACATTTGATAAATACAATATAGATGGGAAATTATCATACTTAGGGTATATATGCTTCCAAGTGATATAGAAAAACAGTTTATTGAATTTATGTTCAAATTTATTTGGGGATCTAGACTAAACCCAGTTAAAAGAAGCATTCTGTACATGGACAAGGTTAAAAGGAGTGTGGGTTTATTGAATCCAACTCAACAGTAACATTGCATTTAAATACACAAAACAGCCAATAAGAAAAACACTTAGAAAATCAATTAATCAGCTCTTAAATCAACAGTTCACTCAATATTTGAAAATGACTTAATATAATTAGAACACCTAAACTAATTGTATCATTCATCTAAGAATGTATCTAAAATATAAAGATGAAAGTCAGTAATTGTAATATACACATAGTACAATCATAAAAAATATGAATTTTAATTTAAAGTTGGTCAGCCCTGAGGCATAGTAAACTAGTTACTGAAATCCTGTCACTAATACCTAGTGGGTGTGTAAAATGTAACAAAACCTGCTATTGCACTTCCATAGATTGAAGAAATGCAGACCAATTACCACTACTTGGGTTCCAATCCACTTTTTCTAAGATAAAATAAAAAATAAATTGTGATGGTAAATCCTAACTTTTATGCCTAAAGAAAAATGACTACACTAATGCTTTGCTTAGGCACTCAAAGGAATATAAAATTTTTAAAAAGTTTATTTTTTGCATCTTATACTATGGCTCTATAAACTACCATGCCTCAGGGCCAACTGACTTTAAATTAAACTTATTTTTTCAGCAGTAAAGAGGATTTTTTTAATGAATGTAAAACTCTTACATGTAATCAATGTGGTCAAAAAAGGCCACATTATGAGTACACATGTAAAATAATGTAGAATGTGTAAAAGTGCAGGGCATTTTTGGTTTGAGTGTAATGAAAAAGAGAACTCTGGAAGAATTACCAAAATGGAGAAAAGGACAAAAGCAGATGTTGGTAATTATACAGAATGTATAATTGAAGATAATGTCATTTAAAATGTTATGCAAGTAGAACATAGGGGTAGTAAGGGATTGCATTTTGATGAACAAAAAGAGAGGAAATGTAACAAAGTTGTGAAGTGGAATTTGACAAAATATTTTATTTATTTATTTATGTATTTGTTTATTTATTTATTTATCATTTGTTTACTGGGAAAGTCCGACTTGGAACAAAGACAATTTTCAGTGGAGGCCCGGGGAGAAATGCTCCAGATGCATGCCTTTGAAAATATCTTAATCAGATGTAGTAGAAAATAAAAGTAAAGCTTTCAAAAATGAAAAAAGTTATATCAATGAAAGACTAAAAGTGAGGAAAAGAAAATTAAAAATCTGCCACCAAAAGTTAAAACAAAGAAAGGAGCATTATAAAATGAATTTCAATTAATAAAAATAGAACTGAAGAATTGCAGTTCTTGAGTTGTGTAAACATGAAAAGGTAGATTTTTTTTGTCTAGTAGATGTTAGACATATCCATTAAATAGAAAAAATGCAGTTAGAAAGGTTATGTATTCACCAAATAGGTTGGAATGTAGGAGCAGAAAGGTGTTTGAGGTAAGTATTTTATTTAGAGACTATAGTAAAGCTTTGAATATATGTGTTGCAAGACTGTAGGTTAATTTTTACTGATATAAGGTGGGGATCTAATGTATTTAGGCTCATAGGTCTATTAAAGAAGGAGAAGGGTTGTTTGAGGATATTATACAGATTATACAGATAGTGACAAATTCACCATTGTAACAGGTACAAGCAAGCAAAATCTGAGAGTAATGCTACTCAATGCTAGAAGTCTAAACCTCAAACTACACTCAGTCGAGGCACTCCTTAAAGTGGAGAACATTGATATCTGTGCAGTGACAGAGACCTGGTTCAAAGCTCCAGAGAGCACCCCTGCATTACCAGGCTATAATTCATACCACACCTTTCAGCCACCAAACCTGGACCGAAACACTAAAGATGGAGGCGTGTCCATATTCATTAAGGATATCCACACCTCCAAGCTAGTTGCTCAGCATAATGCATCCCAAGATTATCCAAGTTCAACTAACTCTGGGCAAAACCACAATCCAGATTGTAGCTTGCTACAGACCCCCCACCATGCCCCAGGATTCCAATCCTCTTTTCTTGATACACTGGAAAATATTAAGGTACAACCCAACACACTAATAATGGGTGATTTAAACTACTCTACCATTAACAGGGAAAACTACTCATGTACCAACTCTTTTGCTCAACGTTTTCTTTAAATCATCAATTCCAATGCCTTGGATCAACTTATCCACACCCCCACCAGGGGCAGCAATATCCTAGACCTGGTCATCACCAACATGGGTGACCGGTGTTCCACACCAGAGGTCAGCTCCTCATTGGTCAGATCCGACCACAAGCTAATCACCCTAGACATCCACATCCCATTCCCACCCCCCATTAGGAAAACAAATGTAAAAATTTTCTCCAAAGTTAACTTCATGCTTCTTAAGACAGAAGTGGTAAACTTCACGACACCCATGCAGATGAACAATAGAGGTACGACTGCTGAATCTTACACAAATGCACTTTATAAGTACTTACACGAGTGCATGGATCGTGCCATCCCTAACAGAACCAAGATGGTATCCTCTAAAAAAGGAAGCCAATCTGGTGGTCTTCTGCCATAAACAAACTCTACAACAGAAGAAAGAAACTGTTGCAAAAAAGAGTAGAATCCCACGATTGGAGGAACTTCCTGGTCAGCGTCAGTAAGAAGCTGAGATCCCTCATAAAATCCTCCAAAGCTAGTTATGAAAACAAAATCACCACTGATTCTAAAGATAACCACAAAGCATTCTATAGTTATGTCAAGAATCTCAATGGCAACACTCAAATCTGCTCTGAGTTACAGCACAATGACACTAAATATACAGAACCAACTTATATTGCTAACATCCTGGCAGATAGGTTCAGTGCTAACTTTACCCCCCTCTCACCTACTAAAGGGCACATCTTTATACCGGAAGAATGCAAAGTTCCTGTAATCATGGCTGCACAGGTAAAAATCTCACTTTCCAAAGCCAAGACACAACATCCATGGGATCTGATAACATTCCAAGCTGCCTTCTACATGAACTACAGAATGAACTGGCACCCCACCTAAGTACCATGTTCAATCATAGCTTCACCTCAGGCTTTGTGCCCATTGAATGGCGCACCACAGTGGTTATCCCACTCTACAAAGGTGGGCCACAACAGACCCCGGGAACTACTGCCCCATTAGCCTGATGAGCCTGGTCTGCAAGGCCATGGAACGTATCATCATGGAACTCATAAACAAAGACACTGGATCTCCAAACTCTGGACCCCACACAGTTTGGGTATGTAAAAGGCAGATCATGTCTCCTAAACCTGATAGACTTCTTTGAAGTAGTCACCAAAGCCATAGATGAGGGTAAGGTGGTTCACACAGCCTATCTAGATCTCGCCAAGGTGATCAACACCATCCCCCTCTCTGGAATTATAGATAAACTCACTAAACTAGGTATAAATCCCTATGTCACAAGATGAAGGGGCCAACTGGCTTACTGACAGAACCCACACTGTGAAAGTAGCAGACTCCAAATCAGACTTCAGACCAGTGACAAGTGGAGTGCCACAGGGTTCAGTCCTGGGTCCTCTCCTGTTTGTTATCTACTTCTCTGAAGTACAGGCTAACACAGAAGGTCTTTGGCTAACTAAGTTCACAGATAACTGCAAACTAGGAGTCATAATCGAAACTCCTAATGATGTGGACATCCTAGAAAAGGGCCTCACTGAGACAGATGCCTGGTGTCAAAGCCATGGTCTCCAACTCAATGCCAAAAAGTGCATTGTCATCCCCTTTGGTAAAAACTCTGTACCCATGAACTACTACATAGGCGGTAGTCTACTTGACACCAAAAGTGTGATAAGAGACCTTGGAACACAGGTGGACAGTAGTCTCTCCTTTGACAATCACATTGCCACAGTGGTCAGGAAATCCTTCTACATGGCACACCTCATCACAAAAGGTTTTTCATCCAGAAATAAACCGGTCATTGTTCACCTCTACTCATCACTCATTAGACCCATTATAGAGTACAATGTCCCTTTTGGTATGTACCTCACAAGACATCTACAACAACTGGAAAGGCTGCAAAAATATCTCACAAAGAGGATTACTGGCTTCAAACAGATGCCTTACGCAGACCGACTCAAAAAACTCCAGCTTTACTCCGTCGCATATTGCCTACTCAGAGGCGATCTCTGCCTAACATACAAAGCTATGTCAAACCCAGAGCTGTTGGACATGGTCCACTTAAAGAAATCCCAATCCCTCTGAGCTACACACTCTAGGAACCTAAACCTTGTCACCACAATTAACAGAACATGCTGGAGGGATAGATTTCTGTCCCAGAGACTTCCCATACTCTGGAACAGACTACCTATCTATGTCAAACAGAGCTCCTCATTAGCACTCTTCAAGAAAAATAATGATGATTGGTTGGGTAATAGGAAATTCACCCCGGGGATCACTTCTGTGGTTCTGCTTGACAGGGGCACAGGAAAATAATTTTCTTAGGTGGTGAAAGCCAGGGTACCTTTTTGGCTAGGCTTGCATAGGCCCTATGGCCAGTAGCCTAGTACCTACCTATGAACCTATACCTTGTGTTTTTGTTAATATAACCATTATTACAATGTGAAACTTTAATTGTAATAAACAGTGTAGAGGAAATTATACAATGGGTTAATTTAAGCCTTCTGTTTTGGTAAATATAACCATTAATACAATGTGAAACTTTAATTGTAATAAACAGGGTAGAGGAAATCATAAAATGGGGTAATTTAAGACATTGTGTATGTGAACAGTAAGCATAAAAAAGAGGAAAATTTAAAAAAACGTCTTTATTTTCTCTGATTCTTAGACTCATAGATTGTTACTAGGCTAATGACTGGGGACTCTTATTAAGTCTTTCCAGGGTTTCCAGAAACAAGTAGGACATTGACAGCCAGGCATTTATAAGCTACCTCTGTCTACAACAGGCATGAGTGTCAGGCATGGTGTAAATTTCCTATTCCCATCCACTGGTCTAGGTTGCAGTTAAACTGGATGCTAGATTAATTCAGCTTCTCATGGATGGGAAGTGTGTTCCATAGAAGAAGCAGTATCTGTGATACCTATCTGTCTCTGCAGCATATTCTACTTAAGTCCCAGACAACATTCAAGTCCCAAGACCTTGTATTTCTGGTACTCTTTGACTTACAAATATGTATGAGATTCAGAAGTGTGGGTTTTGTGGATGCCTTGCAAGCCAGGCATAAATCACTCCTCAGCAATCTATAAGAGACTGAGTAGAGGGAAAGGGCTTTAAGGCACTCTGTATAAGGCAGGTTTGTTAAGCCTTGTATTACTTTTGTAAGGAACCTCTAAGGCTTTTCTATTTGCTCCATATGCCTAGTCAAGTACATACCAAAGAGAGCATTGTACTCTACAATTGGTCTTATAAGGACAGAGTACAGTGGGATAATGACCTTTTGGACCTAGATTCAATGCCATTGCTTAGAAGCTGTACAACATAAAATGATTTCCTCACCACTGTGGTCACATGGTGGTCAAAGGTAAGGCTACTTTCTGTGTGCATACTCAGATTCCTGACCAGTGGGTAGAATCTTAGGGGTGTATTAACAACATATGTCAAGCCTTGGCCAGGTCGAGGTAAGCTGTGTATACAGTCTTACCTTTGTACAGTGCTTTGGTGATCCTCTCAAAAAGTCCATCAGATTTAATAGACATGAACTTCCTTTAACAAAGTGGAACCGTGATGGGTCCAGCAGATGCAGGTTACCTATGTCCTCATTTATCATTTCTATTATGATTCTTTCCATAGCCCTACATATAAGATTGGTAAGACTTATGGATCTGTAGTTAACCAGATCAGTGGCTGGACCTTCTTTGTGCAGGGAATGACTGTAGATATCTTCCATTCCTTGGGCACAAAACCTGACTGAAGGCTCCAGTTGGAAAGGGGTTCAAGTGGACCTGAGAGGTCATGTTTCATGCTATTTATTAAATATCCCAGGATGTTACTTGGGGTCCATCAGTGCAGTGTTTTTGGCCTTGGAAAGTACATTGATGACCTGTTCCTTATAATGGTTTGGTGGATTGTGATATTCCATATTTCCTTTGGACTATCTATAGGGGTGGGGGAGAAATCTGAGCTGAACCTGTCAGTCAAAATGTTGGCAATGGACTCCAGTTCAATGTGGGTGATACCATTTACTTTAAGTGCTGCATATTGCCGTGCATTTTCCATGAGGTTACAGATATAGCTGCAGAAAGCTTTGCGGTTGTCCTTTGCCTAAGAAGCTATTTTTTCTTCAAACTTAGCCTTTGAAGTATTAATTAACCCTATTAGCTGCCTGTTTAGATTAGCCAGGGGACTTTTAGTATGTATGGCTTTGTTCCAAATATGCTTGACCAAGATTTTTTTTCTTTTGTTGAATAACCAATTGATGTTGCGATTCTACCAGGGTGGCTTGCCTTTTTAATTTGTCTTATTCTTAATTCATGTGGGCATAGCTCACTCTATACAGCTATTATTATGGCTGTGAAGAAATTTTGTAAATAACTCAGCATATGCTATGGTGTTTACTGGATTTGGGTGTGTTTGAAATTTAACCAAGATGTTGCATAGTAGAGAGGTTAGCCTTGAAATAGTTCATAAATGTTTTTGTTTTTTCTGGATTTATTTTTTATTTCGAGTAATATTGTCTTATGGCCAGATATCACAAGCAAAGACATTATATTGGGTGAGGAACATTACCCACCCCCAACATGTTCATGAGTGTGAGATCAAAATATTTTTACTCCTGGTAAAAGAATGGACCAACTGCTCCGGGATGTTGGTATTAACAAAGTTTAGGAATCCCTAGGCTTGCACATTAGAAGTTGTGTAGGGTTCTCAGTCTCTAGAGCGGTAGTTGAGATCCCCCATGAATATTATATTTGATTGAAGGGTGAGGGACTCTGGTACATTGAGATAGGTAGTATGGGTTTCCTGGGACATGGAGAGGGGGGGGGTCTATAGGTTGCAAGGATATGGTACGAGATCTTGTTTATGGTGAGTTGCACATGTATGGGTTGCAGTAGGTCATACATTTTAGGTAGTCTGGTTATGAGATTGTTTTTAATATTGACTGAGATTCCTCCACCTTTAGTTCCCTGCTATACAGTAGCTGGTCTATAGGTGTGAAAGGCATTATAACCTTACATTGCTTGGGTACTATCCATAACCTTAAATCACATACTCCATTACTACACAGATGTCTACACTGTACAGAGGGAAGAAGGCTTGCAGGGTGTGGAGTTTCTTATTAAAACCTCTAGCATGAGCAGTGCCACCTTCAGATACTCCTTCACTGACTCAGTTAAGTAAGTAGGTTTATCAGCCTGACATTGCCTAAAAAAGGCACTATAGGGATGGAAGAAGTTTTTGCAAATATCCAAAAGCCTAGAGGGGATAAGTGCAGACCATCCCTGGCAAAGCAGCTTGGTCTGTCAACCATGTCCTCCCAGGCTGTTAAATATTGTCTTCAATATCTAATTAATATTTATTATGTTCAATGCCTATTTTATCGATTCACTATCTATGCTACTGAACCCTAACCCAAACTCCTCTACTACTAACATCTCCAACTTTTCTGAGCCTATTCCTAATACTATCTCCTCGAATACCTTCTCCCTCAAACCTGTACCTACTAGCTACATCAAAACCTTTCTCTCTAAATTAAAACCATGCTCAGCATCTGCTGACAATATTCCTTCCACTTTTCTTCTACTAGCAGCTGACTCTCTTGCTCTCCCTGTATCTATCCTAATTAATCACTCTATCTCTGACTCTAAAGTCCCTTCCATCTGGAAACAATGCTACACTCCACCTATACACAAAGGAGGTAACTCCTCTGATATCTCCAACTTTAGGCCAATCGCTATCCTCTCCCCTCTCTCTAAAGTACTAGAAAAATGTATTCATAAATAAGTTATGCAGTATCTAATACAGGAAAATCTGCTTACACCCACTCAACATGGCTTCAGACCCAAACATAGCATCACTACAGCTCTATTATCCTTCCCCAACACTGTCTCTATAGCCGTGGATGACCATAAACTTATTTCTTGCCTATTCTTGGACCTCTCAAAAGCTTTCAGCACTGTCTCACACACTCTTCTGCTGCAAAAACTGCATAACCTTAACTTATCCTTTGATACTGTGGCAAGGTTCTCCAGCTACCTCACTGATAGATCTCAGTCAGTGAGATGGCACTCTGCACTCTCTCCTCCTCTCCCTGTCAAAATGGGTGTACCTCAAGGGTCTATCCTAGGACCTTTACTTTTTAATATCTTTACTAATCAGCTCTATACCTCCTGTCCTCAGTCATCTTTAGTGCAATAAGCAGATGACTCTACAGTCATCACCACACCCAACTCTCCCTCTAAGCTCTTCTCAGCTAGTCAGGCATCTTTTAACTTAGTTGAAACATGGTTCTCCAACAACCAGCTCATCCTTAGCCCTAAAAAAAACAAAGCTGTTACTCTTCCTACCTAAAGAGTTCAACAATATTAAACCCTCCTTCTTCATACAGGCCCTTAATAACACTCCCACTGAGGTAGAATCCAGTACTAAGCTCTTAGGTGGAACCATCGACGATCACCTTAACTTTGACTTGCAGTTTAATAACTGTATCAAAAAGACTCATTCAAAACTAGGGCTCCTTTACCGTAACAAGAAATTCCTTACCTCTGAAGCCAAGATTACTCTCTCTCTTAACTGCCTTCTACCCAGTCTAATGTACAATTCTCAAATTCTCACAAATCTTAACTCAACACTCCTGCCCAAACTCAAATCTACCTACAACAAGGTAGCTAGATTTGCTGCTCAACAAACCTACAAATCCCTTTACTGTCTCTCTCTAAAACACTTAAACTGGCTTGAATTACCCCACCAGCTTCTTCTTTCTCAGCTCCAGCTCATCTCAGCTCCAGCTCATCCATTCTATCCTATACCACCCTTCCTACTGCCAAGCACTATCCCCTCTCAACCCCCATTATTCTCCCTCCAGACCTCTCCGAAGCTCTAACCAAGACCTACTACAAATCTACAAACACAAATCTAACTTTGGATGCAACATGTACAGCTATCACCCCAAAATTGCCTGGAAGAGGCTGTCACTAGAAATCAGGACCCTTACACATCCAAAACAATTTAAGACAGCCACCAAAAAGCACTTTAAAAGTCACTGGTCCTGCCACTGCACTCTACCTCCTTAACATTCCTTACTTCTAATACCTTAATCTACTTTCTGCCTTTAACTCACTCTTCTCACTAGCTCTCTCTAATCTTCCTTGACTACTCTTTCTACTGTCTTCTAAAATCTATTAAACATAACCTCAGAGAAACATTCTATTGTAATTGTCTTGCCTTCATGCAACTACATCATGATAAAACTGTTTTTTTGTAACCACTTTCCCCAAAAACTATACTCATCTTAATGACATATTTCTTTTTTATACATCTTGAAATAGTTATGCTATACTCCTGATTATTGACACTATATAACATTGTATTGCTACTTGATGCCTTGTAATAATCATGTAACATTGCTGTTTAATGCTAATTTATAATGAAAATTGTATAATATGTTGGAACTTTTCTCCCCAGGCCTCCGCTGAAAAAGGGCTCTTCAGCTCAGTCGGACAATCCCGGTCAACAAATGTAAAATAAAAAATAAATAAATAAATAAATTGTACTCCCCTGGACTGACACCATAAGCTAAGCCAATTATTAAAATCAATCATTCTCTGTTGGTAACGTGGCATCATCCTTGGATAAAGTAATATGGTGCTTAGTGCTAGGCTCATAACTACCTGTGACACATAATCAGTGAGCTCAATCATGTCTCACTTCATACAGTCAAGAGAGATATGTCTCAGTTCATCAGTACCCACATGGACTATGACAGAGTCACACTGGTACCTGTAGTTCGATGACCTGAGTGCCTGTGTGAATTGATGGATCCTAGCCCTGGAAAGGCAGATAACCGTGATTCTCTCCTTACTCTATCTGGTGAGGGGAATATCAGTGTGCGTCACTAGAATCACCAATGACCAGGAAATTTGGCTGTGTGCTGGTTTGCCTTACAGGCTTAGCAGTAGAGGTATTGCATACGGTGCTAGTATTTCTGTCTGTGGGTGTTGTATTAATGGAGAGTATACATGATTGCTGAGGACCCTTTCTTTGATTGTACTATGATTTAAAAGAAGTTTGCAGAGGGTGTATTTTTAAAGGTTTTTAGGTTTTTTTGGCTCTTAAAGGTATTTACAGAGAAAATGGAGAAGACAATAATACCATTAAAGATGGTAAAGGAATTAAAAGATGTAAAGGATATGGTAGTGTTAAACAGCTGTTAAATTAATAGATAAAACAACTCAGGAAGGACCATGAATTGATGAGGTATTTTTATAAGTCCTGGACTGATTGCTGGGTAAGTTTTAAAGAACAGTATATGAAAATATGTTTGCAAACTAAAAAAAAGTAGTAGATTTGAGAAAGAAATATGTAATAGTCTATACAAGGAAAGGTTAGCTTATTTAGCAAATGATAACATGAAGTTTTATGGCATTAAAATAATCCCTGGGATTC
This sequence comes from Protopterus annectens, assembly GCF_019279795.1. Lineage (NCBI taxonomy): Eukaryota > Metazoa > Chordata > Ceratodontiformes > Protopteridae > Protopterus > Protopterus annectens. The sequence goes on along the minus strand of NC_056735.1, from coordinate 745,169,532 downwards.
ATGAAGCTTGGCGCAAGAACGGTTTTAGCCTTGTGCCGACCGTCCTCCTTACAGATGGTGCAGCAGCACCATATGAATATTTATGAGTGCGCGCTGCCATACCCTCAATGTGCACGGGAAATGTGTGCGAGTGCAGGGGGCATGTTTAAGTGCATTACGGAGGCTTAAACATGCCCCCACAGATGCACAACCTACAATGCTTAATATTAGAGCCCGCCTCTAATAGTAAGCAATTAATTCAGTGTCCGTGGATACTGAAATGTATGCGAAGCATACAAGAGTGTCCACGAACAATGAAACAAAATTAAAGTAGAAAACACACAAGCACGTAGTGGAATGTTGAGCCCTGTCCTTAGAACTATCACAATTAGGTCCTCCATGTCCCTATTTTACATTTGTATTGCTTCATTATTGAAAGTGTAAGCAAAGTGCAGCTTGTCTGCATGTCGCTGCCATCTGCTTAGCGTAGCTTACACATCAAAATCATCCAAATAGTAAAAAACATGTGACATCAATGTTAATGTCAATAGTGTAGTGGTTAGAGCATCTGCCTAATGAGCAGGCATTCACGATTCAAGTGCCACTATAGCACCTATCATTTTCCATGTGGAATGTGTATATGCACATCTTTATACATATTTTTACTGTATAACCTACATAATAACATGTAAATGTGAACTGGAGTACTGCATGAAATGTTTAACTAATGTCATTCAATCAAAGTGGTAGTGTCATAATGAATAAGGCACTAGTAAGCAGGTGTAAGTACAAATAAGGAGTAGTAAACATATAGAAGTACCAGTAAGCAAGTCTAAGTGCGTTTGCATAGGTGTAAGCAGTGCCCACACACATTAAGCGTAGTAGAAGCTAAATGAATTTAAGAAACTGGAATTTGAAGATAGCACAGCCTACCGTTGCGCAAACACACACACACACACACACACACACACACACACACACACACACACACACACACACACACACACACACACACACCTGCTCACAATCGCTTAAAAGTGTTTTAATCACTCTGTATCGAATAGCCTTGCTTCTGGCAGGCAACAAAATAAATGGCCGCTGCAAAGGTCGAACCCAGGACACTGCACATCCCAGCCATTGTGATTTATCACTAAGCCGTGGCAGATATACATAAATCTGATGTTATCACAAACATATCGTACAGCACAGTCATGCAACAGCATAGGAAATGTATATAATTATGTAGATGCATCTGCATGTGTATGTACAGATATATATATATATATATATATATATATATATATATATATATATATATAAAGACTGAACGTCGTGACACTAAAGCATACAAAACGAATGAGAAGGAAATCAACAGCAACTCCAGTATTATTTAGTGCTCTCAGCTTATGTCATATCAAGCTGAGCATGGGTGAGCAAATCACTACTAGTCAAATCACAGGCAGGATACTACCAGTGGGAATAACATTGTCGATCTGCTAAGTCTACTTTAGAAAACAATCACAGGGTAGTCCCTTGTGGGACTACCCAAAAATTGCTAGGCGGTGTGGACTTCCGACCATTACACAAGCAAGGGCAGGTATGTTCAAGGACCAACTGGTGGGAGAGCCTGATGATACATGGGTTGGGACAACATACATGTAAGGGTCTCTAATGCTGGGGGAGAGGGCAAAGTGTGGAGGTATGTTATGGCTGTGATAGCAAATGGAGAATGGATGGTTTGCATGTATGTCGAACTCGGGTGGGGTGGAGGAACCATGGGAATGAAATTATGGATACAGGCCTGTCAGTGTTGGATGGCCTGGTTGTAATTGGACCACCTCATGGAGGTCATTGAGTTCGTTATAAGTATATATGCATACACACACATGCATACATCTACATGTAGATGTACATTCCCTGTAACACTCATTCCTTTTGCAGACATAAATAACATGAAAGTGCCCCTACAAACCTCAACAGTAGATAGAATAATCGGTTGTGCATAAGAGGGAAGGGGCAAATCTGCAAAAATGCAGAAGTGCGTACTTTGTCCGAAGTCAGTGCTGTTTTCAATGAAATGTGAGGACTTACTCACTATGAAATAGTGGAATCATTCCTGTGATCTGCCTGCTATGGCAACGCCAATCCCTAAACCTGTCGTATTTGTAATATAATTTTGCCGAACTCGTACATTATTAGCTCTCATGTATAATGTGTGCATTACCACATAGTCATACTTATTAATTTATTAAAGTGTCTTGTTAATGGGAGTAATGATGTAAGAAGTATAGAGTCTAATCTTGAAATAAAGACATGTGTGTCCCAGGTGGGACAATCCAAAAATTGTGAATAGTGTCCTATTGGTCACACATTTCACCAATGTTTGTGGACTAAAAGTTTGGAATGTCTGCGGATATGTGGAGTGACTAAGTCAACCCATGGGATGGGTCTATAGGAGTAGGGAGTGGCCAATGTGTAGTGGTGTGGATGCACTGTGTATCCAACTGTAGAATGGATGACTGCTGTGTCATTGAAGTGTTGGGGTGGGTGTTTTGGGAACTAGGATCCATGGGTATATGGGTATATATGCAAATGAAGCAGCACAGCAATAGTGTAGTGGTTAGAGCATTTGCCTAACGAACAGACATTCCTGTTCTGAATCCCACTGCAGCACATACCATTTTCCATTGGTAATCTGTATATGAACATAATTTGATATCTGTCTGCTGTATAACCTAAATAATAACAATTAAAAGTGAACTGGAGTGAAGTGTCAGTGTCATAATAAATAAGGCACTAGTAAGCAGGTTTAAGCATAAATAAGCAGTAGTAAGCATATACAAGCACCAGTAAGCATGTTTAAGTGCATTTGCATGGGGTTAAGCATTGCCTTCACAGATTAAGCAAAGTAGAAGCTAAATGAGTGTAAAAAACTGTAACCGGAGGTCACAGACATGTATATATATATATATATATATATATATATATATATATATATATATATATATATATATATATATATATATATATATATATATATATATATATATATATATGTGTGTGTGTGTGTGTGTGTGTGTGTGTGTGTGTGTTTGTGTGTGCGTAGATATACACAGATATACAGGAAACAGCACACAAGAATGACATATGTTCACAGGCTATGCCAATGGAAGTGAGGGGCCCAAGCAAGAAGCATGTAACACGTAGCATGACCCCACCCCAGCCGGACAGAGGAAACATACACACAAACCCACAAACAATTTAAATAGTCTACTGTTCCCCAGACCACAGGCAGGATACAACCCGGGGGGGGGGTGCATAGAGTGCACCCGTGAAATCTAATCTTGGAACACAGACAGGAGTGTCCCTTGCGGGATGCTCCAAAAATTGACATATAACCAAAGGAAGCCAATATGATAACCATTCTGGCCAGGGTGTGTACATAACCACAATACAACGGTAGGAAAGCCTGATGACCCATGGGTCAAGACAACGTATGACATGGGTCCCATGAAGTGGAGAGTGGGCAGCATGTAGTGGTGTGTTCAGACCCGATCTGCACCCAGAGTAAGGATGGGTACTGTAGAGGAGGTGTGGGTGGGGGAACTATGGATAGCTAGCTAGGGTCTAGGTGTGCAGGTGTTGGCTGATATGGATCTATATGGACAGCCCCAGGGATGTGAGCAAACGTGTTCATTGGGCAGAGGCGTTGCCCAATGAGCAATCACACCTGCTACGAGTCCCACTGCTGCAAAGTCTAATCTACATGGCAAAGAATGGAATAACCAGATGTCGATATATATATATGTAGAGGAATGTGTGTATATATCTACCCATAGCTACATGGAGATATACCTCTCCCTCTCCATAGTACAAATGTATACCGACAGAGACAGAATACATAAACATACCCACATATAGATATATACCTATGCAGATCCCCATACACCCATATGTTGTTATACAGAGACAGCAATATATAAATATGTATGCATACATATACAGATATATCTGTATATAGTAATGTAGATATGTATATTTTGCGTCTTTTGGCTTTTCCCAGTTTGTGGTCACCACAGCGGAACTCTGGTCCGCTAATGATTGGTAGTTGATTTTTACATGCTGAGTTACCAGCCCTGATACACAACCTTCAACGAAGGTACGCCCATTCACGCATATCTCCACGCAGAAGACACTCTAGCTGAGAATCGAACCAGACAGTGTCTTACTGTGAGGCGACAACGCTACCGCAGCACCACCACCACGGGTCTAATGTAGAGATATATATATATATATGTGTGTGTGTGTGTGTGTGTGTGTGTGTGTGTGTGTGTGTGTGTGTATGTAAATATACACATGTAAATAGCTAGGATAAGACACAGCAGTTACAAATTACATATGTTCACAGGCCATGCAAATGGGGGTGAGGGGTCGGATCAACAAACGTGTAACATGTAGCATCAACCACCCCCACCTAGACAGGTGAAACATACAAACACACAATACAAGTAAACACACCACTGCTTCCCAGACCACAGGCAGTATACTACCAGTGGGAGAGATCTGCTAAGATTAATCTTGAAACAAAGACATCAATGTCCCTTGTGGGACACCCCAAAAATTAATGATCATCAGATTCAGTCCCTGTAATGATTCATCCAACCGGGCTGTATACGTACACGGACCAGTAGGCTGTGCAAGCCTGAAGACTCATAAGTCGACACAATGTACAACATGGGTCCTGACACATGGAGAGTGGGCAGTGTGTAGTGGTGTGGTTAGACCCCACCTGCACCCACAGTAAGGATGTGTGCTGCAGAGGAGGGGCAAGTGCGGGAACTATGGGTATGCAATTATGGGCCTAGGCGTGCAGGTGTTGGCTGGCGCAGTTATATTAGGATCGCCCTGGGGATGTAAGTAATATTGCAAAATGGGTAGAGCTGATGCCCATACCTCTTGACCCCTAAGAGCAAAACCACTGGACAGAACATAAACCATTGGGGGAACAAATAGGGACAGAAAGCACATATTTCACTTACAACCTTAGCTGATAGAATAATAAGTTATGCATTAGCATGACTCAGCTGAAGGATGTGGGGTCCTAAACCCAATTACCTGTCTGTATTTAATGGTGTCAGTTCCCAGGTATTTAAACAAAAAACTAATACAGAAAACCAACCAAGAATAATCCACAAGTACAAAATGTTTGCTGTAAAATGTATCATGATCCCAAGTCAAAATATAACACGAGCTGGAACTATCAAAAACCAAGACTCTTTATTGTTTTAAAAATAAATATACGAGTTGAGCACTTTCATCTACAGTGTGCAGACTTCATCAGAACAACATATAACATTGTCAGCTGGGTTTCATACTGAAATTACAGTCAATCCAAATGGTAGTAACCAATCCAAATGTAAAATCAATTAATTCTGAAAACCTTGTTTAAAGTGCACTTGCATATTAAAAGCTTGTGTGTTACATAAAATGTTTCAATATTTCATATATTTAAAACAGTCATGATATGCATTTTTACAAACTTAATGTTTTTTTTTTTAAAAAACAATGTATAAATAATTATATAATAAATAGTAAATCACATAATAAAAATAAATACATAAGAATGTGTAAAATAAACATCTTTCCATGTTATTTATTTTTTAGCTTCAAGTATTGGTTTGATGGATATGTTATCATTAATACCAGAATGTGCAGCTGCATTTAAAAAAGTCTGCCATTTAATCTCATTTTTCCCCTAATTTAATCCTAACATTCCCACCCCTAGGGTTAGCCTTAACTTGTTCAAAAATAGCGAATTTAAACACATCATAACTCAGGCTTTCTTCAAGGTGTCTAAATAATGCATTATTAGTATCTTTCTTCCTAATGCTATAATAGTGATCATATATACGATTCCAAAGACACCTGTCCATTTTCTCCACATAATAACAGGGGCATTTTGCACATTTAGCCAGGTATATCACATGTTGTGACTTACAGTTACCCTTTTTAAACCTGACTAATGTGCAGTTGGCATCTCCCAAAATAAGTATACTTTCCTCCATTATAGCAAAACATTGGTTACATACTCCCCACTTTCTAGTTCCCCCTTGTTTATCTAAAATTTTATTAGGCAACACTCTGGATACAGACATACCTTTTAAGTTGTAACTGGTTTTGAAAACAAAACTAGGTCAGTCCCCAAGTATACTTGTATAGCCCCATCACAACTTAAAATGTTCCAGTTACTCCCTATAATTTTCTGTACATTATTTACATGGGGACCATACTTTAAAATACACGCTCGTCTGTAATTATTTCTACTAGGTTTTCAAATTTAATTGATTTTACATTTGGATTGGTTGCTTCCATTTGGATTGACTGTAATTTCAGTATAAAACCCAGCTGACAATGTTATATGTTGTTCTGATAAAGTCTACACACTGTAGATGAAAGCGCTTAACTTGTATATTTATTTTTAAAACAATAAAGAGACATAGTTTTAGATAGTTCCAGCTCTTGTTATATTTTGACTTGTGATCGTGATACATTTTACAGTGAAAGTTCCCAGGTATTTGCCAGACAGGTGCAGATTGTAAGAGGAACACTCCAATAGTATGAAGCAAACTCTGGACAGGCCGTGGATTCTGTGCAGTCGACAGGCATGCTTACGCCTACTGGGCAGCCATTCCCGATATGGGACCCACCATAGCACAGTCCAGTTTGCATGGCTAAGTACAGTATAACCATGTTGCATAACCCACTACACAACACCTATGAACACACGGTCACAACACCCCACTGTAGGCATGTAAGCTGATGTAATAGGCATCACAAGGTATTATTGTAGTCCTCACCCCCATCCAGGGGTGTGAGGGTCTGACGCAAACACCAAATGCAGTGCATATGCAACATGGCCAGCTGTGGACCTTCCCTGCAGTCATCCTGCACTTCCCTGGATAATCCCCCTACTAATTCCCCCTTTGTGCCCCATGCACTCCATGTACCTATCAGCCTCATGTTTCATTTCTGTTAATGTCTATGGGTACACATAGGTGACACACTCTTCCCTCACTAAATTGCCACTATCTGGAGCCCCAACCCACATGTAGTATCACAGCTGTCCCACAGGACGCATGTAACTAACACATGAAGTAACACCACAAGCACACCTGGAGCAGCACAGGCTCACCACCTTGCAACCCCCCCACCTCACACTCTATACCACTACATCAACTAGTGATACTGACACCTCTTGTCCTGCCTCACATACAAATATCAACATCTGACATACCTTTCCTATTGCTCCCCATCCAATTAAACCTATGGGCTACTATACAGTTACAATGTCACCCCCCACTACCTACTTGCCTACTCTCAAGCTATTCGCCTGTACTGTACCACACAGGTACGGAATAACTACACCTACACCAAATACCTGCATGTAACCTTCCCAGACCTGTGAAACAGGAATCCTACCTCACCTTAAACTGACCTTTGTCAACAGTCATACCTGACATGTAACCCTGACCTAAGCATGGATAATACCGATGGTTCAACGTAAACTAAGCATGATTAATGGGGCACATAGCTATGTTATGTCTGTTACCCTCTATGAATGTGAACACCCCAGTATTAATTGAGATACATAGCTGGGGCAATGTAGAGTGCTACACCCTGGGCCACTGCTAACAATGGACAAGCATGCAGTCCGACTGTCCCAGTTGACAGAAGTGAACAAAATGCACGCCGTTGCGCGTGTGTATGCGGGATCAAGCGGGTGTAAGCCTGTTTGGCCTCTGGTATGTGAGTACCACACTGGTGAAGCGATGTAGAGGTTGAGTGTAAGAAACTGTAACCGAGATTAGCATTGCTTAGCTCTGTGCAAACCCATGCACACCTGCTCACAACTGCTTTAAAGTGCCTTAATCACTCTGTACCCAATGGCTCGTGTTCTGACCAGCAACAAGGGCATGTGAACATGTCTGACATTAGTCAGTATGCCAATGGTAGTTTTACTGGGTGTGACTGTGGTTGGGAACATCATACCCCACATGCAGACACAAGGTGCCAGTACTGACATGCATGTGTGCATTGCTTCATGGGTGTGTAGTGGTTGGCTGTGCAAGATAGCTGTACAAGGCTGGGAGAGGGGTAATCCTTGGCATCAGGCCACCTGACAATGGTCTGCAGTGTGGTTCAGGGGTGTAGTGTCTGCAATGTCCCACACAGATGGGTATTGTATTACCCGTCCTGTCATCCTGGTTATTATTGTGTGTGGCCATTGCATTGCAATGCATGCCATTTCTGTGTTTGATAGTCCTTGACATGGATATTACCTGGGATGTGCACGTCCCACATGAACGTACAGTGACATGTATAAGTTTACCTGGTTTGCCTGTCACATATTATGTACACAGACTATCATCAGATGTGCCAATCCTGGCCTGGTGTGGCAGGACCTGCTAATAGACAGCAGGTTGACCCTGCACCTGCATTGATAGGATGATACAGGTATTCCCTTGTGTCAGTGACATCTGTCCATACAGGCCATGTGTGTAAGGCATTGCATGTCCTTTATGGATCACATTTGATGGCACCACATATGTTGCAGCCGTCCAGAGGGGAACATAGTGAAGGCGCATTGTTCACAATTATGTGCCTATTGTACTGGTGGACAGGGTGCCATGCCCTCTGCAGCTCACTGCAATCACACCATGCCTACCGTCAACAATGTGCAGGGTACTAGCAACATAATGGGATATTTCTAGGCCAGTGTGTTCAGATCGTATTCTGGGTAATAGTAGGGCTGCTTACTTTGTTCACCAGGCCTTTTGCCAGATGTATTGGAATGGCTTACCAACCCAGTCTCTTGGCTGATTGAAATCTGTATTCCTCGTGAGGTAGACATTGTAACATATAATATGGCCACCATATAGGAAAACTACAAAACCCGCTCTTCAACATGTCCAGTGGTTAGACATTCACAGCCACCTTCATGCAGGATCTGAATGACAAGCACACCTGCCATGTCTTGGCATAGAACTCCTATCTAACTAGTTTATCACACAACAGCATCATGCAATTGTAGCATGCGCTATGTAGATTACTGGTCTACCCCCTCCCCAAAGGTGTATTTCACAAGGAATGACATCAGCAGGTTTGCCAAAGTAGGGTATTTCAAATTTCCTGTAAGTGAGTAGCCCAAAATGCATTACTCAAAAAACAGACAGTGAGACACACACAAAACATCCACAACTGACATGTGTGGGTATAGAACCCATGACCTATACCATACTACTGCATGGAGATGTTATAGAACGCACCACAAGGATTACTAGGGAGCTTGTTCCTCAGAGGTGTATTTGACCAGGAATGACATCAGCAGGATTACAAAAGTAGGGCATTATAAATGTCCTGCGAGTGAGTAGGCTATGATGCATTGCTCCCTACACAGACATTAAAATGCACACAACTATCATGGTTGTGGATGGAACCCTACCACAGTTCTAAATCACACTCCAGCTTTACGCAGTTACCCAATGCGCTACAGAGATTACTGGGTTACAGCAGTCCCAGAAGTGTATTTCTAGGTGGATGACATCAGCAGCCTTCCCAAAGTTGAGTATATGAATTGTATGGAGTGTGCGTACTCTAAAAATGCATTGTTCTCCTTCTCAGGCAGACAGACACACACAGTTGGCAAGTCTGGGATTGGAACACCTACCAAACTAGCTTATTACACTACAGCATTACACAGTTACAGGACACGCTATATGTTTCTGCTATATTTCCACCTTATCTAGAGATATATGTCCGTATATACCTATATAGATATAAATATCTGCTTACACATATGTGGATATATATATATATATATATATATATATATATATATATATCCCTCTCTCTCTCTCTCACTCTCTCTTATAGATATACATATATATATATATATATATATATATATATATATATATATATATATATATATACACACACACACACATACATACATTTGTATCTGTGTAGACATTAATATATTTTCACACACACACATACATCTGCATGTTAGAATACATACTTTGTTCTGTTGAATGACTGGGCCAGATGATGTGTTTGTGAATACAGCAGGGTTATGCATATTAGAGGTGGCTTAAAAGTAAACCACTTTAGCTATGGTGTGCATGGTCCTTGGTTTAAGCCTAACAGAGGTTGTTTATGTTGCTGCTAGGCAGAACAAGGGCTGGTGGATACAGAGTGTTTAAGGCACTGTAAAGCAGTTGTAAGCATGCTGTCAGGCATGTTATATCCGTTGTGAGTGACATGTGAAGGCACCATAGGTGGTTCAGGTGTCCATTGGGGAACACGGTGGAGGTGCACTGTATGCATGTACGTGCATATTGAACAGATGGCCAGGGTGACATGCCCTCTGTAGCCCACTGCTATCACTGCATAGTTACTATTAGTGGCCAATATGCAGTGTACTACCCACATTTTGGCTGTTGCCTAGGCATTTGTGTGCGTATGACACATGGGTGAGTGTCTGCTCTGGGTAATAGGGGGGTTGCTAACTGTGATTGGCTGGTCCTGATGTCACATGTATGGGTATGGCTTTGCACCCCAGCCTCACAGCTACTGTACATCTGTTATCTCTGTATGGTTGATATTGTGATATAGAGTACGGCCAGCATAAAATATATGCAAAATCCCCTCCACATTGCCCACAGATGTCACACACTTACAACCACCACTACAGAGGATACAAGTCACACACACACACCTGTCATAGCTGGTATTTGAATCCTTATCAAACTAGGTATCTTACACTACAGCAGTATGCAGTTATAGTACACATCGCAGACATTACTGAAGTACTTCTTCCCCAAAGTTATGTCACAATGAATGACATCAGCCGGATTACCAAAGAAGGGCATTTCAAGTGTACTGTGAGTTGTACATGTCTTTTACCTGTGTGTACCCGCTGCTTACTGTCGCAAAAACACATTTACACCCACTTAAAAGTGCCTTATTCAGTTCTAAATTACATTATCAACAACCCTTGCTGGTCTTGAACCCTGGACCATGCACACCATGGCTACTGGACGTACCACTAAGCCAGCCAGGTTGTCTACACATTTTGTGGTTTTTATTATACATATTTTACTACAGGTATTCCACAGTGCTGAAAACAAATGGGACAGTCACTTTGTGTACATATGTACAGTACCCTTGAATGTACTGTACTCTGTGAAACAACATAGACAAGTCTACATATCTACAACAGTTATAACTAAATACTAAATACATATATGCACTTACGGGATGTGTACACACACACACACACACACACACACACACACATATATATATATATATATATATATATATATATATATATATATATATATATATATATATATACATATGCATATATGCATATACACAGACACAGCTATAGCGATATATATAAACATGTGTGAACACCCTTTGTGACACAGAAGGGTTCCAAAGGAATTGACGTGTACAGAATACAGAGACATCTCTTGTATTATTCCATTTAAATCTTAATCAGTTCACCAGAGAAGGGATGGTTGTTGTGTATGTGGAGTTTGGGGTAAGGAATGATGACTAAGGAAATATACGCCGGGTATTGTGGAGTTTGGGTAGGGGAATGATGGGTATGGAAATACACCCCGGGGACCACTTATTGTCACTGCTCGACAGTGGCACAGGAAAATAACATACCCAACAGTAGTCATTCTTGACTGTCTATTGTTTTCTATTCCTAACTATGTAATAATTTGTAGACTCCACTCACCTCAGATGACTACCATGGTGTGCAACATGTTAAAAGACATAACACATGTGTATGCCTGGCTACAGGGTAGTCACACGCACACAAACACACACACACACTTGCCAGTATTGTGCATACAAGTCTTGCCAATGTAAAGGTAACTAGTAGACTGGTATGCAGTTGGGGTATGTGCCACAGAACCCATACAATTGCACTTAATATAATTCTGCTTCTGAGCTGGGTGAAATCACAGGACTGACGACTTGCATTGGGGAGGGGGGGAGGATTTTTTAGCAGATGACAAGGATAAAGGCCAGTGCAAAAGGTGGTTTCCCTTTGGAAAGCAGTAAAACCCACTGTCATGACAGGATGCAGACACAAATACGCCAGTGGTGGGATCAGAACTCCTGCCAATTTACAGATCACTATTACAGTACTATGCAGTTACAAGACACACCACAGAGAGTACGTATTTTAAGGCAGTCAGAATGCCCATCTAAGATTGAGGACATCAACAGGGATACCGACAGTTAAGATGTACATAGCTGTAAACCTGTATGTTTAAAGTAGAAGTCCATTACAACCTGTATGCGCAAATAAGACACATCATCTGCAGGTAAGACATAGGTAGGCCTGAGAGGTTTAGTTGTAGCACAACAAGCCCTGAACTGGAGTATGCCCATCTGTGGAATGGACATACATACACATAGAATCACAGGACTTGTTTGGATGCATTGACTCCAATTACACAAGGTGAAAGTGGGCATGCTCATACACTTAGTAGCACAGGGCCATTTGGGATGCACTCTGACTCCAACTACACAAGGTTATACTGGGCATGCTCATATACTTAGAAACAAAGGGCTTGTTTGGATGCACTGACTCAAATTACACAAAGTGGCAGTGGGTATGCTCATACACTTAGTAGCACAGGGCTGTTTGAGATGCACTCTGATTCTAACCACAGAAGGCCACAATGTGCATGCTCATACACATGAATGTACAGAACACATTGCAATGGACTCCTATTGTAAACACACAGGTTTACAGCTATGTTCATCTTAACTGTCAGTATATATGCACATCATACAGGTTTACTACCAGATCCCTGTATGTGGCCCGTAAATTATATATCTGCATCTGTGCTGTGTGATACACATGCATACATACATGAAGTACTGCCATATCTATATATATATATATATATATATATATATATATATATATATATATATATATGAAGTATACACAATCATGCATGTGTGGAAGTGACAGACAATTGGTTAACTGGGACACACAGGTGGATACAAAGTACAGCATGTGTCACACACATTGCTGGTCTGAAAGGCATACATTGATATCAGGTTGTGGACAGTGGCATTATACTTGGAACAGTGGCATGTGCAAGCATAATATGTGAGCCCCATTGTCTAATGGTACTGAGGTGCAGGTGTCAAGATGACCTCTCCCGACTGTGTTAGCTGCTGTAATTATTAGCAGGACTGCTCCACTAAGTATATCTGACATTGGTCATCTACACAACGTCTGCTGCTGTCCATCACCTTAGATGTAGTATTTGATACCAAGCACAATACTGCCACTCGCAGTGATGTCATGGTTCGAGTGGCAACTGCTTGACCAAAACAATGAGCCAATTTCCTGCTGTAATTATGAGGTTGTTCAGTGTCTGTCATTCCGGGATGACATGACTGAAAGAAGACAACCCTTTGTCATAGATCACATGCATCCATGATTCAAGGGAGTGTAGATAATACCTAGGTCGCATTTACCCATATAGTGCCATTCCAAGGCAAATGTCCTAAATGCAGAAGTAACACCATGATACCTACAAGACAATTGCATTGGATGTTTATGCTAACCAGTGCTAAATGTGTGGCTTTCGTAATCCATTTGCTCAATGTAGAACCTACAATGGGCAATACTGACATCTGTGCAGTGAGGAACACCTGGCTGAAGGCTCTGTGGTGCACAATAGCACTACCACCATATAACTCAGATCCAGACATGTGGGCCATAACACTGGTATGGACCACTCCAGGTGGTGGTGTCCACATATTCATAAAGGCTATTCACAAGTAAAGACCACTACACCAACATAATTCATCACAGATCAGTCAGGTACAGGTGACAGTGGCAAAAGCTGCATTCTAGGTTGTATCCTCATGTGCATCCACCACCATGTCCACAGACTACCAATACACATCCATAAATGTGGTATGAAATATTATGGTACAACACCAAAAACCTTCGACTGCTGGACTGTACCTAGCCCTACATCAACTGTGCAAAGTACCTGTGTACTGATACAGTTGCATAATGTGTTATGCAATGCAGTAATACCACTGTTTGTAACCTGGTCAGTTGTACACATACCAGGGTTCCTCTGATATTGTCAGCATTAACACAGTTGACTGTTGCTATACACCAGTAAACAACACCCTCATGGTTGGATATGACCTAGATGTACCTGCCCTGGATCTGTACATCCCACACTCATACAACATAAATTAAAATACCATAGCTATTGTTGTCTTTTGTACATACAGGTGGCTACATTCATTACACACATGCACATGGAAGATAGGTCCATGGCTGCTGAATGCTAACAGTACATACGATTTGAGATCTATGTTGACAGAGGTAATATTACATTTTAACTGGTTACCCATGACACCTATCATATCATACAACAATCCATGTGGCATGTATGTTATTAGACATGTCCACCAAATGCAATGCCTACAAACATACCCAAATAGCAGGATTGTAGGACCAACATACATGGCCTGTTTTGACAGACTCAGAGAAATACAGCTATGCTCTGTATGTTCCTGAGTAGTTACAGGTGATATGTCCATGACATGTACAGCCATGTGTGACCCACAGCTCCTACATATACACCATGTCAACAATTGCAAGCCATGAATGCTGTGCGCTGTCTGGACATTAACCTTATCACCACAATAGCCAGAACATGCTGGGGGTGAGATGTTTATAAGCCACAGACCTCACACTTGCTTGAATAAGTGTAATGCCTAGCTCAAACAGAACACATTGCTGGCACTCTTCCAGTAATCATGAGGTGTGTGTGGCAATATGATGTGCTCACTGTTGACCATTACAGTGCCCTGGCTTCACAATGGAACTGTCAACTAACAGTCTGTGGGATCATGACATGGAATATTGCTGTGTGTGTGTGTCTTGCTGATATGTGCTGTTGGCATAAATGTACACCTAGCTACTTAGTGAAGGTTGTTGTGTGTCCTACCAGTACATGAATACAACATCCATTATGGCGTAATGCTCAACTAGGTTTCACACATAGTGTGGGGAAGGTGTGGAATGTATCCTCTTGACCTGCTAATCCACTTACTGATGGAGAATGCATATGTGTACATGTATTGATGTGTGTTTAGATTCCATGCATGTGCAGTGTCTGATGTTTGAAGGTGATTATTGTTTTAGTACATCATGCAGTTGCAATGCAGCCTCAACATTGCCAACTGTATATGGTGATATGCTCAAAGTACAGTAAGCTGTACTTTAGGTATGGACAGATGTTTGGATATAACAACTAAGTGGTGGGGCTACTTTGCAGATGAATGATTACCGATGACAGCTCACAGGTGTGTTACAACCATTCTTACAATAACCTGTGTAACTGCTAAGCTATGATTTTGTTAATTGAAGGGGAAGACACACAACATAGAATGCAGTAAGGGTGACACTGAAGGCAAACCTCTTGACACCTGTAACGAACACCTCCCCTGTGCATGTATTGTGCATATATCAGCACAGTTGGCAAAAGAAAGAGTCAGTACACTTTGTAGCACATGCGATAGTGCTGTAGCTCTGTAATACCTATCATGAGATAGGCAGGTGTTTGATTCACAGTACTGGCATGTGTGGGTGTGTGTGTGTCCATATATATCATGTATGGTGGGGAATAAATCCCAAATGTTTTTCACACTCCTGTACACTGTTGTAGACATCTGTACTGAGTGATGTTTGGAAAGCAAGACATAGGCAGGGGTTTGAATCTCACACATGTCAAGTGTCTGTATGTGTGTGTGTGATAAAGTTGTATATCTTTGTGAATATCACAGTGTGTGTGTGTGTGTGTGTGTGTGTGTGTGTGTGTGTGTGTGTGTGTGTGTGTGTGTGTGTATGTGTGTGTGTGTGTGTGTGTGGCTGTCTGGTCCCTGGAGTGAGGCTGTATTTTACCATAGTGAAATGATAAGACCCCCTCCCCTCATCCAATCAATGCAATCTACTATTCCTGTTGATGTCATCAATCTTAGAAGGGCATTCTAACCACCTGTAAACATGTACACCCTGGGGTGAGGCTTGTTGTTACATAGCCTACTGATGAACCCCCCTTCCACACATACACTCACTGCAATCTAGTATCCCTGTTGATGTCCTCAATCTTAGGCCATTCTGACTACCTGTACATGTTTAATCTCTGTGGCGCATCTTGTAATTGTGTAGTAATATAATGATGATCTGCACATAGGCAGGGGTTAACATTCCAACACTAGTAACTGTGTGCGTGTGTGTGTCAGAGTGTGTGTTACTGTGTCTGTGAATCCCTGAGTGTGTGGGTGTGTTACTGTGTCGAGGAATCCCTGAGTGTGTGGCTGTGTATGTGAGTTTGCATCCTGTCATGAGAGTGGGTATTCCTGCTTACCAATGCAAAACCACTTTTTCCACTGGCCTTTACCCTTGTCATCTGCTAAACTACTCTTTTACCTCCTCCCTTCTCCAGGTAACTATACCTGTGATGTCACCCACTATGGATGTGATGGTTCTGACCACAGTAGCTTACTACACAGCTATCATGCTCTTGGATCATTAGATCAGTAAACATGTTTGAAACTTGGGAGTTTATAACTGTGATGTGGAAGCTACAAAGTGCATGCAGGTATTGTCATACAGACATGTGAATAGTCTACATTTACATATGGGAAACTAACTGCAAACACTGACATCCCCCGGCACATGCAATTACACCTGAAAGAGGAAGGCAGAACATAATGATCAACATGCAGTTACTGTTGTTACACATTATATATACTGTCAAAAGTACAAAATGCATTCTAAAACTGTAGTACATGGTATGTCTGCTGCCTGTCAACACTACTCAACAATGGTAATCTGCAATTGTCTTCCTAGTATGTTCACCCTGTGCATCAGACCATATAAACATGCCCCAGCATTGATGGTGTGGATGACAGAGATGCAGCACAGGCATCATCATATGCACAGGGTGATAATGTTTGCCAGAGGCCTAGGCTGCACCATTGGATGACATCATGTGTGTGGGTTAGGACCTCTTATCTCATTGGGCATGTGTGGATGTTATGTGTATGTTGAGGTGCCCTACATTTGTTTCTGGTGTGTGTGTTTGGCATGTGGCTGGCCTACACAGGTGTATTATTGACAGCTGCAGACTGTACATGGCAGGTTTTACAGTTCGCGGTGTCTGGCCATGGCCATGTGACCTGCACCTGCCAGGCATTGCACAGACACTACCAGGCAGAGGTCCAGATTGGGTACTGTCTGATGACATATATCCACTGGAACCGTGTCCCTGTTGGGACCATCCAGGACCACGTGCATGTGGTCTGCTGTGTCCTGGTGTGGACAGCACAGCACCAGCTGCACTGCTGCTGCTACTGCCACTATGGAAGCGTGCATGTGAAGTAGAATGTTCATGTAGACCTTCAACAGGTGATGTAGCTGGCCTACGTCCACATGCCCGATGCCTCACTCCCACCAGATGTTCCAGCACAGACATTACACACTCAAGGACTGACATGCTACAGTCAAGGACTCCCACTATGTCACCCAATCTTCTATCTAAAACATCTGCAAGATGATGGTGAGCATTTGCAATTGCCTGGATGTTGTCAAAGAATAGACAGCAGCCCTCTGAAGCCACAGACCTTCTCTGTTGTGCCATTCAGCACGTGTCTGTGCCTCCATTACAGCCTGAAACATGCATCTGGTGACACCAGCTGATGTGCTATGTCTTGCAGGGGCATGTTGGCCAGACGTCCTCCTATGAGCAGCCCTGGGCACATGCCTGTGTGGAACATCACCAGTCAGGGATCATAGTGTGCAGGCACACCTTCCATAGTCTCCACACATTCCTGTTCCATGCTACCACCCACCAACTGTCCTTCCACTTATGGCCACTGGTGATGGGGTATGTGTAGGCATGGAAACTGTGTGTGGGGATGAGGGGGATATAGGTGGAATGGCAACCAATGACACAGATTCAGCCCCTTACAACCCTGCCTGTGCATCAATCATACTTTCATCATCACTGCTAGAGTCTGTGGGGCACTAACATTAGGGGGATCACAGGAGGGAAATGCACCTACATCAACACCTGTGAGGGGCCGACAAGAACTGTACATTACAAGTTATACAGCACAGTACAGACTCACAGACAGATACAAAGACACACAGACAGACACACAGACACACAGACAGACACAGACAGACAGAAACAGAGACACATGATATGGGACCCAACGGCATGCAACATGCATGTGATATGCAGAAGGCATTCGGCTTAGACAATTATAGTGGTAGTTATCATACATCCCAGAGTTGCACACAATAGCATGCATTTGTTATAGCAGAAGGCATGCACCTTACACAATTATAGTAGTAGTCAGCATACATCCCTCTGTTGCACCATTTGTGTTAGTAGATTATGCTCCAAACCTGCAACACAATGCATGCACTATGCACCGTTGCACCACACTGCCATGTTTTGTGCAACATACCCCACATTTTAACAGACCATCGCTGACCTGTGTACATCTGCCACTGATGCTTTGTGTTGGCCACTGCCTCTATGTGTGAGGAGGACATGAGCAGATGGGTATGTTGAGTGAATACTATGTTTGCATGAGCCCTAGCTTGCATATCTCCCCCAAATCAGTGCATGTCTGTTCAGCATTATTCTGCTTACCCCTGAGCTGAGTCTACAGACAATGTGCATGTGGCTGTACAGACATGTTTGACATGGCTGCACCTACTTTGCAATGGTGCCACAGACCAGCACAGGTTAACAGTACACCAGCCTGATGTGTGACATATGACCTTGCCAATCACATGTAATATGACATGTCTTCTGCTGACGTGTTGAATGACATGCATACATGTTTAACATAATGGTGTCCTTTCAAATATACAGTGAGGTAATGGTGTCCCAATGCAGGGACGTGTTATACTAACATGGACCTTCAGCTGACGCAATGTTGTCAGTCTACCCTACAGATATACAGTGACATATTGCACATTGAGCTGATGTTCATAGTCATTGCAAGTCATCTTGTGGCTTCACTATTGCTATACAGTGTGAGTTACAGACACAGTTCATAGCCATGACTGTGTTCCAATGCAATACATATCTGATGTGGAATGTGACTCACATCACTGAGGTGTATACACACTTAACCCTAATGTGGAATGTGTGACACAGGTCACTGAAGGGTATACAGATGGCACCCCTGCACATCTGCAACCATATTGCTGATGCCTGGCAACTATGCCCACACATGGCTAACTTAGCAGTACTCCATGTCCCACATGCCATCTGTGTACCTCGCACACATGAGGAGCAAGCATGACAGTGATGTCTGACACCAGCAAGGTGAAAGTACTGTATCTGTGGCCTGATGTGGTTGTATGTGTATGTTGTGCAACACATGCATGTATTTGGATACTGTATAGGTGAAAGCTTTCATGTCGTGATACACTCAAGATGTTCAAGACATGTTATGTGGTGGTTTGATGTCATGCCTCCACATGCTGTGCACAGGCCTGTATGATGTTTAGTGTGTCACATCTGCAATATCACCATTACACAAAGGCCATAGTTGTATTGTGTTGAACCAATGTACAACAGGGTGTACACACATGCACATCCGTTCTACTGTGTGGGTTACTTCATGTCTCTGGCCATCCTCCATGGCCATGTGTAAACATGTTTTGTCCAATAGTTGTGATGGGCATCTGCTTCACATGTCATTGTTCTCCCATATGACATACACCCATAGATGTCATATGCTCCACTGAGGATAGGGTTATGCAGACAAAGGGTAGTATGTTTGGGATATGAGATACCATGTTTTGCAGGATAGTTAACCAGTGTTGCAGTCAGCCCACAAAATGTCATGGACATTTCAGATAGCACATGACATTGTGTGACATTCATAGCAAGGGTATAATCCACAAGGGTGAATCCTGTGGGCTGGTCATACTCCAGCTCCAAAACATTTAGAGTGTGTGCACACATATGCTGTCTGTATAGTACTGTTTGTATTCCCCACATGTGTAATGCTGATCTGTAGTACATGCCCCTACAGTGAGCTACACCTCCACCATTGTATTTACAGCTGTCCACACATCTGGCAATGACAGTTTGTAAGGTTTAGTGTAGGTGTTTCATATAGTCTTCAATTATTCCACATGGGTAACCACTGTGATGCATTGAAGGTCTGACCTGTATATATTAACAGAACCACTATACATTATGTGTGCATGTTAAATGGCCACATGGCAGATAGCATGCAATTACTATGATCTGTACATTATCAAGCCTGATAAATAATAACAATCTCACCTGCAACAGGCTGCTGTCACTGCAAAATGCCAGAGGTACCTAAATAGGAGTGTCACAGCAGTAAGATCATTATCCACACCTTTGTGCTACTAGCTACAGGGTGGAATGTGCATGTTAGCACATAAGCCAGTACAATAGACTATACTATGGAGTATGCACATCTGTGCATACATAGAGTAGCAAACTATAGTATGTGGCATGTGTGCATACATACCTTGCATATGATGTTACATTAAATATTGTACAGTAACACATATAACTATATGAAATATAGTTGTGTATTTTGTACAGTAGTGACTTACCAGGCAACTCCCGGCTCAGTGATTGTGAGACACCCACCTCCACAATACCAGCTAAAGCTTGTGGATGGAGTTCTGCAGGTGTCCCAAGGTTGGCCAGTAGCTCTTCAGTATGTGTGAGTGGGGGCTGGGTGAGTGCCCCCCCCACCTGTTGCAGCGTGTTCCCTGGCGATTGCATTTGCATGCTGTTTCCCCATCTAATGAGGTCAGTGCAGTGTCGGTGCACCTGCTGATAGGTGCGATTGTGGCCACTGACATCATTTACCCTCCTGCGAAGTTCCTCCCATTGGGAATTCCACTGCTGTGCATCCTGTGGCATATGGCTAAAGAGTGTTTCATGGTTGTCAAGGAGGTATGGAATGAGAACCTCATCCTCCAAGCGGGTGTATGGTGGCAGCCTGGCACGTGGCATACCTGGAAGACATAATGATGAAGACAGGTCACAGTAACTCACAGGGAAGTACAGAAGTACAGCTGCACATACATGTGTATCACATTTATTATGATTACAAATATGTCTTTGCAAATCTGCATGACACTAACACCACTGACATGTTTAACTCATACACATTTGACACTTACTGGTGATTTGATGTTATCACCATATATGTGTGTGTCAAGTAATGACATTGCTCATACTCCATGTGGATATTGTCTTGATGTGGGCATGTCTGTTTGCCTGTACTGGTGTCTTTACCTATCAGCACATGCCTGGATGTATTCACATTAATGCAAAAGACCTTAATGCTGTGTATATGTCACATAAATAGTCATACACAGCCTTAAGGGACATGACCTGTGACCCTGCAGACTTGCTTTCAGAAAGTTTTACATGTATGTGTTTTGCCATATACATCTACATGGCACTGTACAGCAGTATAGCATCCTGCCATGTATTACCTGTGTTTCACATGTGAAACACATGGGACAATGGCTAGATTGATGGTATTTGCAGGGTTGGATATCAACTATAGCATGTATGGTCATGGTGAACTAGTAGGCTATATGCCTGGGCCATTTATGAGCCTAGGCTGAAAGATTACCTAGCTGTAGCCAACAGGCAGGTAACTTTCAGTGGCCAGTTCAAGCAGTGCTACAGAACTGATCCTCAGGGTTAGTGATATATTTGCCATGCGGTCATCACACCATGTCTCAAAGAGGGCCAATGTGCAGCTTTGCTGGACAGGGATGCATAGTATGATAGGAGTATGAAATGTGTATCGGACAGGTATCTGTCAGACATGTTATGATCCTTGTACTAGAAAGGTGGATGTCCAAGAAGTATGTGTTTATTTGAAATCAGGATGTGCAAGTGTAGCATGTCCAACATCTCTGGGTTGGACATGGCTTTATTCAGGGTAGGCATCATGCTACATAGTGGAGCTAGGGTTTGGGAATGCCAATGTAAGCCATCTGAACATGGACAATAACCCTTAAAGGAAATATGTGATCTATTTTAGATCACTTGAGTGTTGAGTATGGCTGAACAATGATCTCTATATTCATGGCTGGCACGCTGCCATGATTAGGGGTGCCACTTATGACTACTTTACTGGTGTGGTGATGTGACTATCAAAGGAAAGACTACTGTCTAGCTGCATCCCATACACACACAGTTTCCACTATGTTGACCACTGCCTAGGTGGTAGTTCATGGGTACAGGGTTTTTAACATAGGGGATGACAATGCAATACTTAGCTGTCAGATTGTGGCCATACATCACATACACCACACATATGACCCACAAAGGCCCTTCTGTATGTTGCCTGCAGCACTCATTGAGTCAACTATTGCTCCTGGCTCATAGTCAGTTGCAAACTTCAATAGGCAGATGCCTTCTTTGTTAGTCTGTGTGGTATAGATAACAAAGAGGGGAAGTACCACGAATGACCCCTGTATTACTGTGGCTGGCACTGATTTGATGTGTGTGTATTAGTCAGACACCTTCTGTAGTGTTGGTTCTGCCAGCAGTCCAGTTGCCAATCACTCCTGTGACATAGGAATATACACCTAGTTTACTGAGTGTAGCTGGAACACAGTATGGGTGATGGTGTTCTAAGACCTGGCAAGGTCATGATATGCTGTGTGAATCAACCTTACTGTCATCTACATCTGTACTGACTACATCAAATAAGTTGATCAAGGTTCATGGCCTTACAGACCAGACTCAGCAGGGTAGTAATGCACTATTTCATATTATCAGTGGGGTCTCCCCCTTTGTGGGGAGTGAAAACTGTTGATGTGCACCATTCAGTGTGTACACAGCTTGACATGAAGCTATGACTGAACATGATGTGTATGCGGAGAGCAAATTGTTCTGACATGTGTGTAACATACACAATGGGATGTTGACAGGTCCCATGCAAGCTGTATGTATGGCTTTAGAGAGTGCAGCTTGTACCTACATAGCTGTTATTACAGGGGATCTGTAGTGTACATGGATATATAAATATGTGTACCTGTTGGGGGGGAGGTGAGAGTGGGTTTAGGTTATCCAAGACCCTATCTGGATGAACAAGTGCTATTTCTGTAGGTGCAGTACTTCATGCCATAATGCTGTGAAGCACAGCAGGTCTTGTTGTTTCCATTACGATTCATGACACAGCTATAGAATGCTCTGTGGTTGGCCTCATAATATGTGGCTGATTAGTTTCGCAGTAGCTTTGTGTGGTTTTATATGGTGTATCTGCATCTTACTGAGGCTGATCAGGAATCCCCTCCACTCATGTGTGTTCACTCTTGCAACAGTTACTACCTTCTGTGGTACAGTTTCAGGCAGGGTACCACCAGTTTTCCTTCCTGTTTGTGTTTGGTTGAATCTTTGTTCTGTTTCAATGGCACAATCACTGCACTTATGTGAGTGCTTAAAATGCATTTGTGTAGGATTCAGCATTTGCACATGCATTGTCCATCTGCATGGGTGCCATGACAGTCACCACTTCGCTCTTAAGAAGCATAGCATTGCCTTTGGAGACTGTCTATGTGTATCATACTGTTAGCCCTGTTTGTGTGACTATGGTGATCCAGGTCATTGGGGTTAATGAAATCCAACATGCATTGAGCACAGGTGTTGGTACATGAGGAGTTTTCCCAGTTCATAATGGGATAGTTGAGAGTAGCCATTATTATGTTTTTCTGTCTCAAACCTAATATTCCCCATTACAGCACAATATGACAGTTGGGAATTCTGAGGCATGGTGGGTGATCTGTCGCAAGGTGCAACTTGGATTCCACTTTGGCACAAAGGTAGTTTCTCAGCATAATGCATCTGAAGTTATGCAAGTGCAACTAGCGTGGGAGTGTATATATCCTTCAGGAATATGGACACACCTGTGGCCCGTGTGTTCCAATAAAGGATAATGGCCAAGAGTTGAGGTATGTGTTATAACATGGTCATGCAGGGGTGCTCTCTGGAGCACTGAACCATATCTCAGTCACTGCACAGATATGTTCTCCATGTTAAGGATTGACGTGAGTCCATATTGTGTTTCTGAAATGTATCATTGAGTAGTGAGACCTGCAGTTTATTGCTTGGCTGTCCCTGTTTCAGCAGACTTTCACTTGAACTTTGCATGATGAAGGCACTATTGGGGAAGCATGAGCCCTAGCCAGTATCGAGATTCCGGGGTGACAGATGCAGGCCCCATCTGGCAAATCATCACAGTCTGTCAACCATGTTATCCCAGGCAGAGAGATAGTGGATACTCTTTGAATTACACCAGTGCATTAGACAATTGTGGAATACAATCATTTTGTCCCTGTACTGCAGTATAATTCTGGCCAATGGCAGAATGCTACCCAGGCCTTTGGACATACCTGCATGGGCTACAAGACCTGACAGTTCCTACATGTGTGTTTCCATGCATTCCAGGCTACTGCATCACAGGTCCTGCCCAACAACATGGAATATGCCAGAGCCATGTGTTTAGTTAAAAAGGTGGTCTGAGTGTATGGGTATGTGGCTAATCATGGCAGACTTGCAGCTGACAGTATGTTTTCCCTCATATAGCTTGGTGTGTAACATAGTGCTAGAGTTTGCATTCACAAATGAGTACTGTTGGGCATGTTTCTGGCCATGTGTTCTGAGGTGTGGCACAATTTGGTGAACTATGTCATACAGTTTGTGTATTTTGTTGTCTGTCTATTCCAGCTTGGGAGGTCTCTTGCTTGGCCAGATACTTAGAAGCCTCTGTGACTCAACCAGTGTGTCTCTACTTTCAATATCTACTCTATGTGTGATTTCTGGTGGCATGTGTGGGTGTCCTTACTGTGTTCTGGTAAGGGTATGTGTTGGTTGTGATGATGAGATGCATGTGTTAACCTACACGATAAGACTGTCCAGTCCAGTCATGGCTGTAGACTGGACTGCCTTCCAGCTTACCCCTGTAACTGCATCCCAGACAATGTGTGGGCTGCGGAGTTAGGTGGGTTTGGGAGTGTACATGGCATAGAGATTACATTCCCCCAGGATGGACACATACACAAAGCTGACATCAGTAAACACCAGTAGCTGACTTGTGGACATGCCTGTATGAGCATTCAGTACTACAAGTGCCAAGTACTGTATTTACTTTACTTATTGCTTATGAAGATGTTTTAGACAGTGATGCTCACAAGTAAATATTTCTGTTCTGGATGTGGCAACACTGGCTATTACAGAAACATAGTAGCTACCTTTAGCAGTAATCCTCATCTGAGGAGCACATCACATCCTGATAGTTGATTACAGATGATGCAAGTGTCAACAGGTCTGTATCCTTTTCTGGGTATATACTCACATATCCACCAGAACCATGAGCTCTGTTGGGCATGGACACCCACTCCCCAAACAGAGTCAAGTATCAATAGACTGCTGTAACTATCAGCATGATCAGGATACTGGCTGATGGATGGTTTAATGGCTAAGGTGCTTGCCTTACAAACACAAGGTGCAGGGTTTAAGTCTCACAAGGGATAATTGGCTAAGCTTAAAATGGCTTGCAAGGGCAGTTAGCTTAGTACTAAACTATGAACTAAGAACTATATAATCAGATATTGTAAGCCATCACCTATGAAGCAGCTGTTACACATGGGCAGCAGTCTCCTACATTTTATACTCCTACTGCAGATGTTACACTGGAGTTAAAGATGATATGCAACTTGTTTCATTACAAGTACTGTGCACAACCTTGCATACAGTATTTGCAAGCGGCTGTTAGGTTGGCAATGAGAGGTTAGGCTGCACAAACCTGAAAGCTCAACCAGTGTGTCTCTACTGTCAATGTCCACTCTATGTAGGTGTGTACATAGCCATTTGGCCCAGCCCTGTAACAAGGGTCACTACACATTTGCATAGCATGTGCACATGCATAGCTGTTATTGCTTGCAGACGATACTAGAGAGGTGGATATTACATGTCTTATGTGCATGGATAGTTACCTAGTTCTTCCAATTTTGTTTGCTATCATGCTGCTAAACTGTCAGATAAATACAATTCATATGTATCCTGTTATTGAGAATTGTACTTGCCAATAGACATAACTAATGTTTGCATAACATAACAGAAATGCTATGTAAAATGGAAAACAGATCTGCCTAGAATACTGTACATTACACAGTTATTGGCACAATATCCCACAATGCAAATCATATTTGCACAGTAAGCCCACCTTTGATGTGTTCATCTCACTAATACACCCATACATATGTCTACTGTTACAATATATCAGCATATGCTATCCCCTGTTATAGCACATACTTGTTGGACCATCCCTGACACTGACAGTGGCTGGAAAAGAATTGGTGAATTCCAAGCCCATATATATCATCCCTTGTGGTGTATGAGGAGCTTGCCTTGTGACCTACAGCAGTGCACACATAGAATACTACAAGTATTACAACTGCTCAACAATACATCACCACAAGATAGCTATTTTCACTATATGGATTGATTACACTGTAAGTATTGCAGAACAGGTACTACATACGCAGACATACTAAATATTATACATACCTTCTTAGTAATTGGAGGGTTTATTGACTGGTATTTTAATCTTTTTCAGTTTGTGTTTTAATCTTCTGTTGGGTATTCTGTACTGTTCTGCATGTATATACAGATGGTTTGAATGTGTGAGAAGGCACCCTTTTATAGTTAGAGATCAGTAACATGTGCTATCCTGATCACCAGTTGGTGTTCCAAAGTAGTTAATTACATACACATCAGCTGTGCAGCTACTCCATTAGCCAATACAATGGCAACAGTGGAGTATAATTGAGTACTCCACTTGGGCATTGTCCCTTTGCCTTAATTGTGAGGAAGACAGCCTGGAAGTGTTGTCTGAAATCTATTGCAATACTGTGTGGAGACAAAGACAAGCATATTGTGTATAATGCCTAGAAGATTTGGTCTAAATGTGAGTACTGCTGTTATATTTCTGAATATTGCTACTTGTGCATGGTTTGTCTGTACCTAATACTTCTGAATATGTTTCAGTCTGGCCAGGATGTTTGACCAGCTCAAGGCTGTATGGCTATGCATATAATGTTAGGGGGTTTACAGTGTGCAAACCAGACATCTTTAGTTTGGTGTAAATGTGAATCATACTTTGCTGATAATCAGTAATTGGTAACACTTCCTGGTGTAATTACTTTCAACCCTCTGAAACAGGATTAGTTCAAACAAACCCTGTAACACCAGCAGCTGTTCCAATGTATAACAGCAACTATTTAACATAAGGCCATGTTAGTGTGTCTCTGTCCAGGTATGTCAAGGTTTCAGCAGATGTCGTACAGTGGGTGAATAATTAGTTATGGTATGACAGTATGTATTGTTGTAATTAGTTTGGGTGTGGGGGAGATGGTGGGTGTACATAGCAGATACAGGTGCATAGGAACTGCTTTTATACATATTCTATATGTGTGTGGGGGCTCTTTACCTATATGAACACCTATCCCTTAGTGGACTAATACTATGGTAAATGCAGGCTGATTCATTACGGCACTGTTAAATGCTTCCTGTATGGCATGCAGGTAATGTTAGTCCTTGAATCCTTTTGGCAATACATCAGAATGTAATAAAGTTTTGCCAAATGAAAGATGTCTGTGTATTTCTGTCATGGATATTTGCAGTCATTGTAGTTGTGTTGGTGACTAGCCCTATTTGGCTCATGTCCATAGAACATATTTATAATAGTGTATTGGCATATACTCTTCATATGTTATGTTCATATTGTTTGGGGGTGGCAGAATGTGGGATTGCTATGGTCCATGTTATACTCAGATTTGAACACTTCAGATGCTGTATACACACATGTATGTATGTGTATATATATATATATATATATATATATATATATATATATATATATATATATAGATATAGATATAGATATAAGATATATAATATATATTATTGCATATGTTTGTATGTACCTCCATAGATGTGTGGATATTTTTAACCTATCTATATATCTACATATATGTATATCTCTATATATCGACATGTATCTCTCTCTCTCTCTCTCTGTATGTATATATATATATATATATATATATATATATATATATATATATGTGTGTGTGTGTGTGTGTGTGTGTGTGTGTGTGTGTGTGTGTGTGTGTGTGTGTGTGTGTGTATACATCTGAAAGTATAATATATATATATATATATATATATATATATATATATATATATATATATATATATAGCATACACCTTTCATTGGGTACATGGCAGTTTCTCCTAGTTCCACACTGTCAAAGGAAAAAACTTCAATGACCAATACACATAAGGTTCAGTTAAGGCACTTTAATTTACTTGCAGCAAGGAGACAAATGCATGCAAATACAAGGATTTCTCTAACTACTAACAGGAAGTATGTTCGTTCTTATACTGTTTTACAAGACATGGCCTCCTAAGCTGACATAATCAAACACAACTTTAAGCACTGTACTACAACAGGTGTTACTTCAGATTTTCTGCTGACATGACTAGATTTGTGAGAAACTTTTCAGAAAAACAACCTGGCCTTGATGAGCAGTACTTCATTTACAAGCGTCTATTGTACACTGTTACTTTTCGAGGTACTTTTCTAATACAGATACAAGCAAATGCTGATCGCAGTTCATATTTTCAAGCTGGCTTTGTCCTAATTATCTGTTATTTCTACAGCTGTGTATGTTCTCATAGCACAGCAGAACTTCTTGTCTGAGTTTCATATAAGCAGTATTGTTCTATTCATTATTTTACTAAAGCAAGCAGAAATCATCTGCTTCTCAGTAAATTTCCAAGGCACAAGCAAGATTTAGCTGACAGTACAAGGTCAGAAAGCAACTGCAGTTTGTACAGATTTATGCAGTATGAAATAGAATAAATGTGTTAACTCTTTTCAAGTTCTAAATGCACTAAGCATATTGCTAATACACACATTAATACATATTTCTCCAACATTTCCTCCCCTATTAATACTTTTATTTTACTTTCAAAATAAGCATAAACAGTTTGTTTTCTTCTCCTAACCTCTTCCACTCAGGATTTGCAGTTAAGAGAGTCATTCAGTTTAAACTTATGAAAGCATTTTTAGTCTTTTAACAGTTCTTCAAACTCAGTACTTTGATATAAGGTTTCAGAAACCGACATGTCTATAAGGTCTTTAATCAGTCTTTTCATGTAGGGGATACCACAACAAACACATACTCCCAGTAGGAGCATACCTACACAAATGGCAATCAGGATGTTCATTAGGATGGTACCCCACCCCCCAAACCATTTCTGGAAAAAGGTCCGTCAGTGGGTTTCGGCCTGGTTTGGTCATGGCCGACACTTGCTGAATTACCTCAATATGATTGTCTATCTCGTGTTTATGGTCAGGAATATACGAACAGCATTCTTCTTGGATTCAAGCACACGTACCACCTCTTGCCGCTATGGTGAAGTCGGGAGCCATGCGGTTTTGGAGCACTACAGTTCTCATAGCATTCAGTTCATCAGTCACCAATTCGAGAGCAGAAAAATTTGCGTTGCTCATTACTTCGAGAAGTTTTGACAGTTTTCTCAGCTCCCAGATTGATTTCACTGCTCCATATGCTGGTAATATGCCTGCCCACAATATAACGCTACCACTCAAGTCCATGTGTGTCAGTCCTTTGCCTAGAGAGTGATGGCCTTTCCTATGCGCATCAATTTGTTCCACTGGATTTACAGGTTTCTTGATGATTTCTCGGACATTTCGAATTTTCCCATGAGGCAAAACTGCAGTGTGTCGTATGGCTGGAACCAGGTAACCCAAAAAACACCTGCCAGACCAATTCTCAGGTAAACATTTGTATGCCTTTCTACCACACACAAAATAACAATCCTCTACTTTAGTAGTAACCTTGCTATGAATATACACTCGCCCTGCATGAAACATTTTTCTATCAATTATAGACAGCTGTTTATAATGAACAGAATTATGTTTTACTTCATCAAGTGTTTTGTGCTTCAATCCAAGAAATAAATCATAGTTTGTATTACAATAAAGATCTACTTTGTTACCTTTAGTGTAACATCTATAAGGAACAGTCACATTGCAATTGCTCCAACCCACCTGAACAGTATCATTTGTATAAAAACACACAGTTCTCTTTTGTGGAACAGACAAGTGCAATGCTATTTTATCTTGAGCTGTAATGGTTGAGGTATCATAAATCAAGTTCTCCCAGGTCTTATTGACCCCTAGGGGGACTGTAATCATTAATAACCCCCCGTATGCTGTCGGCAAAGCTGTGCAAATCCAGCAATTCGAAACATTGAAAGTCTCAGCATACACATATTTAATTGCCTGGTAAGTGTTAATGTTTGGATGCCAGTTTATGAGTAACACTTCACGTTTATTCAGTTCAGTCTGTGTGGCTGGGAAAATAAAAGGCCAGAACAAAAAGATTATTGTCACAAATACAGTTAACAGGATGATTATGCAATACTTATGAGGAAAGGGTTGTTCTGCATTCCTATTTCTTCTGGACTCTATCATTTCTGCTCTTGGCATGTGACAAGATTTTTGTCTAGTTCAAAGCCTTTAACTAATTTACAGTGCATCAGGTGGATCCAAGAGGCACACTCTATGATCTTGACTGCAGTGGGTGTTGACAAAAGCACTTGATATGGACCTTCCCACTTTGGAGATGCCCAAGTCTTCTTTTTGACCACCTTCAGCCAGATCCAAGTTCCAGGGGGCACTGCCACTTCTGACGGTCTGGTTCGTTCTTTATCTGCAACAGAATTTAACTGCAACAAATGTTTAGAATTTGATAACTTACGCATATACTCTGCTAATGTACTATCAGCTTCCTGGTCTGCGGGCATGAGAGATTTCCACTGAGGTATATAGTAAGCCCTTCCAAAGAGCTTTTCAAAAGGAGTCAATCATTTTGCATTCAGAATGGTTCTCATGCTCAACAGTGCCAGGGACAGACAGTACATCCAATTTCTCTGTGTTTCTGATATTAACTTTCTTAGCTTACTCTTTAAAATCCCATTATGCCTCTCTACTAGCCCTGCTGATTGAGGGTGATACGCACAATGATTTTATAAAGAAATTCCGAAATATTTACTTAGCCGTTGTATGGTCTGATTCACGAAGTGCGTGCCATTGTCACTTTAGATCCTTTCCGGAATGCCGGATCTAGGGATGATTTCTTTGACAAGGACTTTGGCTACCATTGTACCAGATTTTTAGTCAGAAAGGCTTCAACCCATCTGGAAAACATATCTACAATGACAAGACAATACTTCTTATTTTCACATTTATT
Source organism: Protopterus annectens (assembly GCF_019279795.1). Taxonomy (NCBI): domain Eukaryota; kingdom Metazoa; phylum Chordata; order Ceratodontiformes; family Protopteridae; genus Protopterus; species Protopterus annectens. The sequence goes on along the minus strand of NC_056735.1, from coordinate 745,138,022 downwards.
CAACTCTATGAAATCCATACAGATAGTATGAAATGGATATGGTGGTGTAGGGAAACTCATTTGCTTGGGCTTTAATGCCCCTTGTGCATGATGTTTATTACAGGTGTGGCATAACAAACAGAATTTTTTAGAGTAATTTGAGAAGCCATATGTCGTGAACACTCGGTTCACCAGCTGTACCATCCCCCCTGTTGAGACATGGCTATGCACATGGCTCAACAAAGCTGCATATCTAAACAAATTAGATGGCAATATTGGTTTCCTTTCTTTAGAGATGTACAGCCCCTTTTCGAGAATTGCTTCTCGTTTTACCCATCTTTGTTTTTCAGTTTGCGTGGTAAGTGTTTGCATTGTCTTTAAAATTTCAAGTATAAAATCTCAGAGGGTTGTAATTCCTCATTCAAAAGAAATACTTCTGAAACTGCCTGCTTTGCAGCTGTATCAGCTCTCGCATTACATTTTGAAATCCTATCCTGTTGCTTGGTATGAGCTGTGCATTTACAAATAGCTACTTTCTGAAGTAACTGAATAGATTCGAAAAGATCTAAAATAAACTGTGCATGATTAATCAGTTTGCCAGTAGATGCTATCATTCCTCAATTTTTCCACTGTTGCGCAAAAACATGTACAGTAGAAAAAGTGTACTGGCTGTCAGTAAAAATGTTCACACATATACCCTTTGCTAAGGTACATGCCCATGTCAAGGCAATCAATTCTGCTGCCTGTGCAGATAAACTATGTGGCAAAGATTTCACTTCTATAATGTCTGTGTCAGAAACTCCTGCATATCCTACTAGGATCTGTCCTGCAGAACACCTTTTTCATGAGCCGTCCACGTAGTATGTCACCTCGGCATCATCCAAGGGAACATCCGTAAGGTCTTTTCTAGGCAGTGTCTTTTGCTCAATCACCTGCAGGCAGCTGTGTGGTGTGCCATCTGCAGGGGTTGGGAGCAAGGTAGAAGGGTTCAAAGTTGTACATCGCTCAACTGTCATATGAGGTTGGCTCAACAATATAGTCATACAGGAAAGATGCCTAGCAGGGGAAAGATATGCTACCTTTTCTTGTAGTAAAATAATCACGACTGCATGAGGCACTCTCAATGTGAGAGGGTGGAACAACACTACTGAGGCCGAAGCCTGTACCACCATTGCAGCTGCAACTACTGCTTGTACACAGTGAGGTAAAGACCATGCCACTGGGTCCAGTTGTGATGAATAATAAGCAATAGGGCGTTGCTTGTCCACATGCTGCTGTGTTAACACTGATGTCATATAACCTTGCTTACAATCTACAGTTTGGAAAAAACGTTTATGATAGTTTGGTAATCCCAAAACTAATGAGGACGCTATTAACTGTTTCAGTTTGCAGAAGCAGATTCTGCTTCTGGTGTCCATTGTAACAAATCCTGTGCTGCCATAGGCTTTTTATAAATCAGGTAGTCAGTGGTGCAGATTCCAAGGCATAGTTTGGAATCCAACTCCGACAAAAATTAGTCGTACCCTGGAAGGACATCATTTCCTTCTTGGTAGTGGGTTTTGGTGCTTGTAAAATCGCTATTTTTCTGTCCTCATCTAATGTTCTACCCTCCTTGGATATTACATATCCTAGGTATTTAACTTGTTTTTTCAAAAGCTGCAGTTTATTTTTGTTTACTTCATGTCCTTCAGCGGCTAAAACTTGTAAAAGTGCTATGGTATCTTCTTTACAATATTGCTGGGTGGGGGATGCCAGCAGGATATCATCAACATAAAGCAAAATCTGACTACCTCTCGGTGGGGTAAACCCCGCCAAGTTGCTTGCCATTTCTTGTGAGAATATTGTTGGACTTTCACAATACCCCTGTGGTAGTCACGTATATGTATACCTTTTCCCCTGAATTGTGAATACAAACCAATGCTGGCTGTCAGGGTGTATCGGTATCGAACAGAACGCATTGCTGATATCTACCACAGAAAAATATTTCTGTTGAGGTTTTAAATCATTCAACAGGGTGTGTGGGTCTGGCACCGTAGGTGCCCTTGGTATTACTGCGTCATTTACAGCTTGTAAATCTTGGACCATACGTCACTCCCCATTCGCTTTATTAACAGGAAATAAGGGTGTGTCACATAGTGAAACAGGAGATTCCACCAGCACCCCTTCCTTAAGTAAAGCTGCTATAATAGGTTTGATTCCTACCTCTGCATCTTTTCTTAAGGGATACTGTCATTTTTGTGGTCTAAATGCTGACTTTGTCATAATAGTAACTCGTCCCGCTGTACGAATAAGTCCTACATCTGATTTTCCTGTTGACCAGAGAGTTTCTGGTATATTCTGTAAGGCATTCTCTTCCTCCTTCAATAGTAGTGCTAATCAGCTGTCCTTGCTAGACTGCAAGTGTACAGCTGGGTGGGTCTGGGTTATCCAATTCAGCTTCTGCACTTGTATTCCTTGTTCTGACAGTTCTAACTCTGTCTGTTTTTCCCATCTCGTGACTTTTTCTCCTAAGTTTACCCATTTTGCATTCTTGTCCTTAGTTAAGCTAACATGTGGTAATCGATTAGATTTATAGAGTGCAAAGAACTCCTGGGGCAATGAACAGCTGGCTACACTGTTCCCTTCTGTGTCCCAGTACAGATTACATAATATTAATCTGTTTGTACGATTTCTAAACAATTCTTGCTCATATTCCTTATCAGGTCCTGGTGTATTACAATAATACAGAGTACAGTGCTTCAAATGCTGCTTATCAATGTCAAGGGAGGGGAACTTGCTGATGGCTATGTTTATCAACTCTTCGGTCACTGCCCCTGGACCAGTCGTAACCAAGTCCTGGCTGTACCAATAAAACATTCCACCCTCCGATTGCACTGCAAAGGTATCAATTTGTCGCTGTGCTTCCATACCCTGCATAGTCGGAACTACTGCTATACCAAATAGCTGCATAAGGTCTCTGCCCAAGAGGTTTACTAGGCATTTTGCAGATACAACAATTTTGCTTTTCTGAGTCAATCCTGAAACAGGATCAGTTATCACAATATTATGGGAGAGGGACTCCCGATACAGCTGTCCATTAGCTGCTTTCACTAATATGCAATCAGGTGACTGAGTTCTCAGGCAGTTTGGAGGGATGTATCAGGGTCCGTGAGGCCCCTGAGTCACACAAAAATGTGACTTCCCTCACTTCTACCAGGAGTGTGACTTCTGGTTTTGTGTCTGCTAAATAGAGCTCTAAGCTCAATAAAGCCAAATCCAATATTTCATTTGCTTCACTATCCATGACTTCCTGCACTTCCTCTATTTCTTCTGTCACATTCTCTACTCCCTCTATCACATTCTCATTTGTCCCTTCTCTGCTATCCCCTTCTAGTGATTCCTGACTATCCTATAGTCAGTCCTCACCCTCCTTATCCTCCGTGGTTGCCTTCTTATTTTTCTTGCAATGCCTTGCCCAGTGTCCTTTCTTACCGCATTTAAAACATTCACCCCTTTTCTTTCGCCCTTCAAAGTTCTCTGATTGTTGATCAGATTGTTTGTTTCCCTGGGCATTTCTCTTGCCCTTTTTCCTGGACTGTACTACATATACTTCTGCTCCATCTTCTACAGAAAATACTTGGGCTTTCTTTTTCTTTTTGCTATTAAAATGTCTTTCGGCATGTCTAGCATATTCAAGCAATGACTGTAATCTGCTTGTACGATGATCTACCATGTGTTTTGTAATGAAACTGCTTATAGGTGCAATACTGCCTTCCAAAAATGCATTCTTTAACTGCTGCTCATATGGGGAATCCTGTGTCTGATCTTCAGGAACCTGCATTCCACAATGGTTATCAAAACATTCTAATGGTCTGGCATAATATCGGTCAACAGCTTCACCTTCCTGTTGGATGCATTGATTAATGCAAGTCCAGTCTGCCCTAGGTTTCCATTTCTCAGAGATTCGGTCTGTAAGACCTTTCACTCTGTTGTCTAACTCTGCGCTGCTATGTGGGAGGGGCCTGAGCTCAATATCACGGGGATTCCAGTCACCACTAATCATGTGCCAATCTGGTCCCACAATTTGTCTGACTACTTTTTCTGCCTCTTTAATGTTTAAATTATAACTCAGCCTCATTCCTTGCAAATCTTCTAAGAACTTTCTAAAATTAACTTTTGGATGGGGAATTCCCTCAGTGGCTTTCCGGATGTCTTCGGGAGTCCAGGGTCAACACACTAGAATAATTGGGTCCTGACCTTCTTGCCCTGCCTGAGGATTAGGCACTTCTATAAGTGGGCATATTTCTTCTTCACCCATATATCATGAATTTCTACCCATTTGATATACTCAATGTCCCCTTTTGTGTTTCCTGCCTGTGTTCGAGACCTGGTCTCGATGGGATCTCTAATAAACGGTTTAACTTTTGTAGTGTCTCTACTCATAGTGATAGCAGGATATCGCAGGGGTGGACTAACTTGTTCACTTGCCTCATATTCCGGTAAGGGAGGCGGAGGGGCTGATGCTATTATTAATTATTGTCCTCCTTATCTAAAAACATTGCTTTTGAATTATTCTTTTGTTCCCTTCGGTTTACTTCCTCAATCCACCTGTGTGCCCGAGGAATTCCTAATTGACGTTGCTTTTTTACCTGACCTTTAGAATCGGTTTTAAGCTGTTTGACAAGTTTGACAAGTGAGGATTTTTCTAGTTTAACATCAAATTCATACTTATTAACCCATTTTGAGTAGCATTTAATATCAGCACGCTATGACTGCATGTATTTTGCATCTTCGGTTAACAGCGAATTTTGGGACCTTTTTGTACAATTATTACCCATTTTGTTCTACCCTTTGAATCATTACGTAACACCTTATTTTTTACATGGTACCACGGATATTTTTATAGTCTCTTCAGAATGACTGCCTACCTGCTCTTTTTCCCTGATCTATGACAAGACAGTAATCTTTCTGTCCCTGACTTATAAACAAAGTCTCTAACAGAACAAATACAGATCTAGTCCCTGACCTAAAACCGAAAAGAAAGTAGATTCACCTTACCTGAGCCTTAATGATTGATCACCTAGTTCAAGTAAACCCGTCCTTCAGTCACAGATCAGAAAGTGGCTGACCTCTTTTGTACGACAATTCAGTTGGAGGACTTTTCAAATAAGAAGAACCGATGTGGTTTCTTCCCTGCATGGTTTCAAGCCACCTGGCCTGTCTGATCCGAGGCAAAGTGAAGGTTTCCGGTCCAAAGGACCAATCTGTCAAAGGAAAAAACTTCAAAGACCAATACACGTAAGGTTCAGTTAAGGCACTTTAATTTACTTGCAAAACAAAAGGGAAAAAAACAAAAT
>NC_056735.1:745020473-745132207 GCF_019279795.1 Protopterus annectens | reverse complement strand
TTTAGAATCGGTTTTAAGCTGTTTGACAAGTTTGACAAGTGAGGATTTTTCTAGTTTAACATCAAATTCATACTTATTAACCCATTTTGAGTAGCATTTAATATCAGCACGCTATGACTGCATGTATTTTGCATCTTCGGTTAACAGCGGATTTTGGGACCTTTTTGTACAATTATTACCCATTTTGTTCTACCCTTTGAATCATTACGTAACACCTTATTTTTTTCATGGTACCACGGATATTTTTATAGTCTCTTCAGAATGACTGCCTACCTGCTCTTTTTCCCTGATCTATGACAAGACAGTAATCTTTCTGTCCCTGACTTATAAACAAAGTCTCTAACAGAACAAATACAGATCTAGTCCCTGACCTAAAACCGAAAAGAAAGTAGATTCACCTTACCTGAGCCTTAATGATTGATCACCTAGTTCAAGTAAACCCGTCCTTCAGTCACAGATCAGAAAGTGGCTGACCTCTTTTGTACGACAATTCAGTTGGAGGACTTTTCAAATAAGAAGAACCGATGTGGTTTCTTCCCTGTACGGTTTCAAGCCACCTGGCCTGTCTGATCCGAGGCAAAGTGAAGGTTTCCGGTCCAAAGGACCAATCTGTCAAAGGAAAAAACTTCAAAGACCAATACACGTAAGGTTCAGTTAAGGCACTTTAATTTACTTGCAGCAAGGAGACAAATGCATGCAAATACAAGGATTTGTCTAACTACTAACAGGAAGTATGTTCATTCTTATACTGTTTTACAAGACATGGCCTCCTAAGCTGACGTAATCAAACACAACTTTAAGCATTGTACTACAGCAGGTGTTACTTCGGATTTTCTGCTGACATGACTAGATTTGTGAGAAACTTTTCAGAAAAACAACCTGGCCTTGGTGACCAGTACTTCATTTACAAGCGTCTATTGTACACTGTTACTTTTCAAGGTACTTTTCTAATACAGTTACAAGCAAATGCTGATTGCAGTTCATATTTTCAAGCAGGCTTTGTCCTAATTATCTATTATTTCTACAGCTGTGTATGTTCTCATAGCACAGCGGAACTACTTGTCTGAGTTTCATATAAGCAGTATTGTTCTATTCATTATTTTCCTAAAGCAAGCAGAAATCATCTGCTTCTCAGTAAATTTCCAAGGCACAAGCAAGATTTAGCTTACAGTACAAGGTCAAAAAGCAACTGCAGTTTGTGCAGATTTATGCAGTATGAAATAGAATAAATGTGTTAACTCTTTTCAAGTTCTAAATGCAGTAAGCATATTGCTAATACACACATTAATACATATTTCTCTAACACACACAATCCTCCCTTTTGTGTTTTAACATGTCTGAATACACAACTGGCGTAGGGACATCTCAGGTAGCTTTGTGGTAGGTTCATCTGAGGAGGGTGTACATGATTGTGGGTTCTAATCCTGGAAGTGGTTATTATTTTACCTCTCAGAGCAGGTACTGGTAGGGAAAGTGTGATTAATGCACATTTAAGCAGTTGTAAGCAAGCTTGCCCATGATCTGTTCGACGGTAAGCAAAGGTTACATCTGTGAAGTGCTTATTTTAGCCGTGTTTAAGCCCCGCTTACCGTTGCGCAAACCCAAGAAAAAACGCTTACAACTGCTTAAAAGTGCCTTAATCAACCTGCATCCAACAGCCCTTATTGTGGCCCTCAAAATAAATGAGCAGCCCTTGAACCCTGGGCCATGAACAGCACAGTCACTGACTTTACCACTAAGGCATCTGAGATATGTACAGATGTTATGGTGTTTAGAATATACATTTTACTACAGGCATTCCTCACTACTGCAAACAAATGTGACAGTCAGTTGATGTACATATGTATGATACATGTTAATCTTCATATATTTGTAGAATTAAGTGCTGCAATGTGACCTGACAGGGTGTATTATGGATGAGAAAGGTTCTTGTTTGGTGTCCTTTTTTATTGTCCCCATACTCCATGTATACCCCTCTAGTTCACTTATTGAACATCCAACCCAGGCTCTCCTTGATGCATAATTTCATTACCCATCATTCCTCCCCCACCCCAATATCCACATACACAACAACCATCCCTTCTATGGTGAATTAAGTTAATATTAATAGTTATAATACCAGAGCTGCATGTGTTTTGTGTACACTTCAATTCCTTTAGATTGCTTTTGTGTCACAATGTGTGTTCATAGATGTGTATATATATGACTATAGATGTAACAGTATATATATATATATATATATATATATATATATATATATATATATATATATATATATATATATATAGATATATGTGCAGACATCACTGACATGCATATATATATATATATATATATATATTTAGTATTAATGTTTAACAGTTATACATATGTAGACTTGTATATGTTGATTCACAAACTACAGTACATTACAATGTTCTGTACATATGTACACAAAGTGACTGTCCCATTTGTGGTCAGTACTGTGGAATGCCTATAATAAAATGTGTAGTCTAAAGCCCATGAAATGTTTATACAGCTCAGATGACTTAGTAGTAACTCCCATGACTATGGTGTGCATGTACCAGGGTTCAAGACCTGGGTTGCTTTAAAAATGTTTTTTACTCCAGAATAAGGCTCATTTAAGCAGTTGTAAGCATGTTTAAAAGTGTTTGTGCAATATTAAAGTTGCAGTTAAACACGGTTAACAAAATTTAAAAATGTATAACCTGTGTGCACAAACACGTCCACATCTGCTAACTACTCAGGATATGTACATTTCAGTGAAGTAGCATCTCACTATGTGCTTACATAGCATTACAATCTCTGTTGACTTTACTCTCTGGCACACATGGGTGTTTCAAACGTTTATTATACCGAAGAATACTACCTAAATATGCAAGCTGTGGTTAAAGTATACTTTTTAACAAGATAAACATCTCTGACTTTATTGGGATTTGAACCACAAATGCGCAGATACTATGCAAATGCTGTAGTAACCATTACACTATTGACATTAACGTTGCATCTGCCTATTTCCTATTTAGAAGATTTCTATGTGTAAGCTAGGCTAAGCATAGGGCAGAGGTGCCCAAACCCACTGAGCTTCTCTTACTCTTGAAATAAAAACATAAATGAAATGAGAGACTATAAATTAAATTCCTAACTACATTAGGCATACCCCCTCACTGACACACTTCAAGAGAAACCTTGATGTGTGAATGGGTAACAGAATATACACCCCTGGGATCATGTGTCCCAGAACCATACAGCCAGGAGGGGGTGCTTCAGTTTTATAGCTGCAAGACCTGTTGGGAAAATTGAATGGTGTTGATTTTTCACATTAACATGTCCTTTTTTAGATCACTATGTGCCCCTATCACCCTCCGCCACCCCAGACTTCAACAGCTTCTGGCAACTCTGCCTGGAATCACTTCATTGGCTATGCTTGACAGAGGCTCAGTTACTTCATCAATGCTTCTAAATGCCATTGGGCAGATAGCCTACTACCCATCTGTGAACCTCTAAGGTGCAGGCCATCACAGAAATAATATGTGAATAAAGAGAGCTTTCAGATCACAATATGCAGTGAAAACTCACCATGTAGTCAGAAAAATATTAAGTACAGCAAGAACATACAGAACACTGATACTTAATCACTCCAAAAGCCTATCTTGGAAGCTAGAAGACTTGTATCAGTTTAAGGCTTTCTATTGCTTACCAGTAGGTTACCTACAGGAAAGATGAGAAACAAGCACAGATGGGAAACATGCATGCAAAAATACTATACCAGCTTGCATGTGTCAGCCTTAGGCTTTTGAATACTGGCCAAGGCTTTTGGCACCCCCATGATGCCTTTTTAGGCAAGTCTCACAGGTGAATCCCACCTCCGTAAACAGCACAATAGCATAATCAATGAGGGTTATGCTACTTAATGCCAGGAGTTGTAATCACAAAATGCACGCACTCACAGCACTCCTCAGTATGATCAACGTCAACATCTGTGCAGCAACTGAAACCTGTTTTAAGGCTCCTGAAAGCACACCAGCACTACCGGACTACAACCCATACCACACATTTTGGCCACAGAACATGGACTGACAGAGACATGGAGGGGGTGTATCCATATTCATCAGGGATACCTACACCTCCAGGTTAGTGGGGCAGCATGATATGCAGCTAACATCAGCCACAACTGCAATGCAAACTATAAACTATAGCCTGCTACAGATCACCCTGCATGACCCAGGACCACCACTCCACCTACCTGGAGACAGTGGAAAACATGACAGTCCTACCGAATACCCTGGTATTGGTTGATTTCAACTACCCTACCATTAACTGGGAAACTTACTCGAGTACTCACTTCCAGGCCCAGCGCTTCCTGGAATCTATCACCTTAAATGCCTTGTATCAGATGGTAAACTCCCTAACCAGAGGTGGAAACATACTAGAAGTTGTAATCGCCAACATGGGTGACAGGTGCACCACAGCAGAGGTAAACCGGTCACTGGTTAGATCTGACCATGAACTATTCACTGATGATTTCCACACCCAACCACCCCCCCCCCCCATGAAAACCACAGAGAAAACCTTTCCTACAGCTAACTTCACACTACTAAAGACAGAGGTGGGAGGTTTCACAGCCCCCACGCTAAGGGAAAACACTGCTCAAGATAGAGAAAGATTTAAAAATGCACTCTACAAGCACCTACAAGGATGTATGGATTGTGCCATCAATGGTAACCCAAGACGCGCTCCTCCAAGACAAGGAAACCAGTCTGGTGGACCCCTACAATAAACAGGCTATACAATAGAAGTAGGACAGTAGTCCAGAAAAACAGCAAATCCTAAGAAGGGCAGACATCTGTGACCAGTATTAGTAAGAAACTTAGGTCCCTCATGAAATCATCCAAGACTAACTTCATCAGGAAAATAGGCAAATATTCGAAAGATAACCACAAAGCATTCTTTGGCTATGTCAAGAATCTAAGTGGTAGCACACAGATTTGCACTGTGCTGGTGCAATATAGCACAAAATATACTGAACCTACTGATATTGCCAACATCCTTGCAGATACATTCATTGCAAATTTCACCCCCTAAAGAGCCCACAACAATACCTGAAAAGTACTGTATCCCAGACATCAGAGACACACAGATGGAAATAGCCCTCTCAAACAGCAAAACACAGCATCATTGGAGGCAGATGGTGTCCCACACTCTGTCTTGCAAACACTACAAGATGAACTAACCCCCCACCTAATTAAGCTTTTCAACCTCAGCCTCTACACAGGCTACATGCCCATACAATGGCACATAACAACGGTTATTCCACTCCACCAAGGTGGAAACACAATCGACCATGGTAACTATCACCCCATAAGCCTGACTAGCCTGGTCTGCAAAGCTATGGAGTGCATCCTCATGGCAATCATTAACAAAGACATTGGTAACATCCAAACACTTGACCAAACCACGTCAGCTTGGTTGAGTGCAGATCATGCCAACTGAACCAGTTTGACATCTTACAGACAGTCACCAAGGCATTAGATGAGGGAAGAGGTGGTTCACACATACTACCTGGACCTCTGCAAGGTTTTTGACACCATTCCCCAATCAGGTATTATTGATAAACTCACCAGCCTGTAGATGAACCCATACATCACAGGATGGGTTGCCAACAGGCTTACACACAGAACCCACATGGTAAGACTAGCAGCCTCCAGGTCCAACTCTTAACCAGTCACAACTGGTGTCCCACAGGACTCAGTCCTGAGACCCCTGCTGTCTGGCATATACTTCTCAGAGGTACAGGCAAACACAGGTGGACTACAGCAGACCATGTTTGGCAATGACTGCAAACTGGGAGCCATAATTGACAGTCCAGCTGAGACTGACATCCTTCAAAGGGCCTCACAGAGATGGACACAGGAAGTCAAAGTCATGGCTTCAAGCTAAGTGCCACAAATTGCATGGTCATTCCATTTGGGAAAAACTAAACACCCACATATTAACACATAAGTGGCAGCCACCTTAATACAGACAAGGTAATAAGGGATTTGGGGACTAAGGTAGATAGTGATCTCTCCTTTGACAATCATATCTCCAAAGTAGTTTGGACATCCTTCTATGTAGGCCATCTGATTATGAACGGGTTCACATCTAGACATACTGAGATTATAGTGCCGCTTTACTGGCCACTCATCAGTCCCATCATAGAGTATAATAACCCATTTGGGATGTACCTCAGAAGACACTTCCGACAGTTGGAAGGTCCACGAATGTACTTCGCTAAGAGGTTTACTGGCCTCAAACATATGTCCTATGCAGCCAGACTGAATAAACTCCTGCTTTACTCAGTGGCATCTCGTTTACTCAGAGATGATCTCTGCTGGCCAAGAAAGCCATGTCCATCTCAGGCTTAATGGATATGCTCCACCTATGGGAATCCATGTCACAGTGAGCCACACCCTGTAGTGAGCTAAACCTTGCCACAGCAATAACTAGAACATGCTGGAGGGACAGATTTCTGTCACAGAAACTCCCCATGCTTTGGGACAACATCTTTTATTACATTATACAGAGCCCCTCAATAACACTCTTCAACAGAAACCTTAAAGAGTGGATGGGGAACAGTAGATACACCCCAGGTATCTGGCCATTGGCTCTGCTCCACAGCGGGACAGTTAATTAATAAATGGGGTGGAAAATGCTGACACATTTTGGCTAGGCTTATGAATGCCCTTGGACAGTTAGCCAAGTGCCTACCTATGAACCTATGAACCTATACATACAGTATCAGCACATGCTGATAGCTTAATTTACTGTTCAGGTGTTGACTTACCTTGTGCCAATAGCAGTTGTGTGTGCAATAGTTGAGGGCTGCCTATGTTGGATGCACACAGTAGACTGCCTATACCTGACTATTTACAGGTAGTCTTGCGTGTATGCCATCAATTTTTACTGTGTGTGCAGGTGGAGAAAGGTGTCAGTACCTTGGTGCCTACACTGTCAGTGTGTGTGCTATACATTCCCTCCTTGCCAAGGCATGGGTATACTGGGCATGCCTCCATCTGCCTGCTGGGTCTGGCTCAGGGTGTGTGCCTGTGGGACCCTTGGCAATGATGGTGGGCTGTGAGGGCCTTCACCATTCTGTCCCTGCTGCAGCTATTTCCACAGGATCATATTGTGTAGCATGGCACATACTATGAAGATGTGGGCACACATGCCTGGAGAGTACTGCAAGGCTCCACCAGTTATGTCCAAGCAACGGAACCATGATTTAAGCTTCCCAAACACATGCTCTATGATGATTCTGGTTTGTGTGTGTGCCTCATTATGGCATTCTTCCATGTGTGTGTGTGCATTTCTGATGGGAGTCATCATCCACGGTTCAAGTGCATAGCCAGCATCTCCCACCAGGTGGACATATGGGATGTGCCCCCTGGCAAATACCTGATACAGCTGTGAGGCATGCCAGATGTGAGAGTCGTGATAGCTTCCAGGACTGCCAGCACACACATCCATGATAATGCCCTGGGCATTGCACATGACCTGGTAGTTGATGGAGAGGTATCCCTTGTGGTTTATGTAGCACCTACCCTGCTCACCGGGTGGTGACTTAATGTGTATGTGCGTGCAGTCTATTGCATCCAGTACCTCTGGGTATTCTGCCACATGGTGGAAGAGATGCATATTGCTGGCCAACTGCATTCGGTGGAAGTATATGTGCTCATTGGCATGTGGTAACATGGCATCCAGGAGCTGTTGAAGTACCCTGGATGCTGATGCCTGTGAGATCCCCATGATATCTCCAGTTGGCCTTTGAAAGGTACCTGTGGCTAGTATTCTCGGGCTTAAACATACCTTCATATCCACTGGGAAGGGTTCCCCTCTGTTTGTTCTGGCTCTGAGGCATGGCCGACACAGCTCCACAAGTTGCTGCAGGGTGTCCCTGTCCACCCTGTAATGCTCTACTATCTCCAGATCATGTAGCCCCTGGTAGTTTACCCTGGGTCTGAACACTCTTCTCCTCCACTGGTGCCTGAGGTGGTTGTCAGCATCATCCTCCACACCACCTTCATTCTCCAACACATGCTGGTGGATCAAAGCTATGGCAGCCCCTAACATGTACATATTAAAAGTTCCCCGTATGTTTTCACCAATGGTGCAGACTGTATGGGAATACACAAGTGTGTGTGAGGTACGTTCACACTTTATAATATTGTGCTATGGATGCTGCTGATGTCATTGTCTGTGTATGAGCAATTCCAGCTGCAGGGTATCTTAATTATGGGTTTTACAGTGTGTACTGCAAGTGTGGGGCCTGTAGTGTGGTGTTATGATTGCCTGCCTTGATTAATCTGTTGCCCTTTAATTTACTTTTAAACCTGGACCCCCTCACATTGTCAGGCATGTATCCACCTGCCATCTTTCTTTTTTGTACTTTCCCTAACCAGTCATGTGTTGCAAAATGTGTCTTGTAGCTGATATAATGCAATTCTGCTTTGTTCTGCTGTGACACTTTACTGTTTTCTTTGCAGTACAGCCCCTTCCCTTTCCTGTTCTGCAGGTAGCTTCTTGCAGCCTTGTTAGCTGGTGTCAATGGCCCACTGTAGGTCCCTAGATGTTAGTCATTTGTACTCCAATTTCCCTGCTGCAGCATTTACTTATTTTTTTGCTATATCCTTCCTGTTTCAGCTTCAGTGCGTGCCACGCAAACCTGTTTATCGAGTTTAAGCACATTTTAATCTCCATTCACATGCATACTCGGTTACCTTGTGTGCTCTCAGCTAAGCAAAGCTATAACCAGTTCAACACACACCTTTCCTGCAGCTTTGCTTAGCTATGGGCAAACTGGATTAGCAATGCTCCAATGTGCTTACAGCAAAGGTGACACACCCCTCTCCTGATGTAATTTTTATCTCAAGGGCACACCTCGGTGTCATAACGCTACGCTGTGAGGTGCATCCATACACCAACGGGGAATCTGTGATTCACTATTACTCCTCTCATTTGCATGAAATTGCCTACTAATGCCTAGCTACCGCGCAAGACACTGTCACAGCCCCTTAGCAACCCTTGCACCATGGTGTGGTGTAACATGCCTGCCATTGACTATTACAGGGAAATCATGATATGTGTTACATTGCAGTTTTATTCTATATTTTTCTATTTTCCTTGCGATCCTGTTTGCGTGCTGCTGCCCTGTGCTTAAACTTTGTGATAGTGCGAAAAAAAAAATTAAATGTTATTTTTAGATTTTGTACATGTTTTTTTTATGCCAATGGCTATATATTTAGCCATTGACATATATTAACAATGGATGAATATCCAGAATACAAAACCATCATAAAAACACTGTTGTTACTGTTGAGCGCTTTTGTACACCTCTTCAGAACAACTGAAAACAATCAAAATGCACTTAAATACCTACACATCATGATTAACAATTAAATAATTACATACTTGTATAAAAATTTAAGGGAACATACTTCTCCCATTATATTACATAATGTTTCATCTTCAACAAAGGTGCTATAGAGCAACTATCATTTAAGTCAGGGTATACTGTTGCTCTCAATCTGATTTGCCATCTAGTTTCCTTTAGATTTAAATTATCATTTGTCACTTTACCCTGCATGTCTTTTTTTATAGAATCTAATACAAATAATTCGAACCCATGTGTGTTATTTTTTTGAATATGTCTTTATAGGGCATTGGTGGATGCCTCTAGCCTGATGTCTCTCATAGATCATATTTCCGATCCCTCAGTCCTCTAGATGTCTTCCCTACATAAAAACCTGGGCATTGTTGACATAATGCAACCTATACCACATTGACTGAATTACAATTGTAGTATAATCTAGTTGTATATGTGTAATTCTGAATTGTTACATGGTCATTCACAAAAATGTGTGCACAGGACCTGCATGCCCCACCTTTGAATGTACCAGTCCTTTTGTTTTGATTGACCTGCATGGTATTAGTAGCCCTTTCTAATATTTGCTTAAAGGTGATTTTTTTGTATATCACCTTTTAGGTACTGTTCCTAACTTTTCCATCATATTTGGTTCAGATAAAATCAACCACCAGTTTTTTAAAAATAACATTAGCTATATACCTAGCATCCAAACTATAGGTAGTAATGAATGTTCTGTTATATCCCTCTTGTTCATGTTCCCTTATGGCTTTCACCATCTCACCATGTGTAAGGATTGGTTGTATTAGCCCCATTTGTCTTTTTCTGCTGACCTCACCTAAAATATCATGAACAAAACCTTCCGGATAGCCTCTGATTATAAACGTATTTACTACCTTTCCACACTCATCCATAAAATTCTTATCGTTAGATATCATCTGGGCCAATCTAATAAACTGGCCCTTAACTACAGCTTTTTTCTGGTGTGTAGGATGATTACTGGTGTAATGTAAATATATATTATAAAACAAAGGTTTTCTATGTATGTTTAACTCATATCTGCCATCCATATAATTTTTACTTACTTCCACATCCAGAAACACAATTTTGTGCTGGTCAACATTATGGGAAAATTGCAAAAAAGGAACTGTACTATTCATATAATTCAAGAACTGGTTCAACTCATCCATAGTACTATTCCACACAAGGAACAGATCATCCAAAAATCTTACATACATACTGCATTTGGCAAAATAAGAACTTGTTTTGATGTAAATTTCTTCCCATTCGGCCATAATGTAGTTGGCAAACATGGGGGAGCATGACGCCCCCATGGCAACCCTAGTTCTTTGTCTGAAATACTGTCCTTCAAAATATAAAAAATTAGTTTTGAGGACAATTTCCATAAGTGCACATATAGTAGTCACATCACACTTATGTGTAGACCTACTTCTCTATAATTGCTCTTCAACCCATTCTATTCCTGTTTCATGTGGAATAACAGAAAATAAGTCATGCACATCTAATGTGACCAGAACTGCCTCCTTATTAAACTCAAGGTTCCTTAATAACTTCAGGAAATGCCAGGAATCCTTACATATTTGTTCAATATTTTCTATCCCACACTGTAATTTTTTTGTCTAAATATTTGGCTATGAAAAAAGTCTTAGATTTCTTCGCATCCACTATTTGGCGGAATGGGGGGTCATACAAGTCCTTGTGTGTTTTGGGAACTCCAAAAATACTGGCAATTACTGGTTGATTATTGTGCATGAAATCAAAATCAGCCTGAGTTAATGACCCATCTAATACCATATCCATCAAATGGGCATCAATCTTACTAAAGACTATCGCTATCTCATTTCTAGACACAGTTTCATAAACATAGGTCATTAGTAATTCATGCATTTTAGCTGTATAATCTATCGTATTCATTACCACTACATCCCTCCCCCCGCCTTATTCGGCTTCATTACCTGTATATTTCGGTCTTCTGTAAGTTCCTTTAATAATCTCTCCTCATTAGAAGACATATTAGATGTATATCGTGATGTACCTGTCCCAATACTTCTAATATCATTTTCACAACCTTTTTCAAACATTAATAAGGTAGAGTGAGTTGGTGGATTAAACAAGCTAGGTCTATGTAGAATACCACCTACTGCTCCACCAGAAGCATTGGTAAACCACATTGCCAAATTAAGTCTTCTGACAAACATCTTTAAGTCAATAAGTGTATTAGTAATGTTAGCTTTTTGGGCTGGTACAAATGTTAGCCCCTTTGATAGTAATTCAGCATGTTCAACTGGGAATTCTGCATCAGAAAAGTTATATAAGCAGAAAACCACTTCTGTATTATTAACCACTGTCATACCTAAATAGTCCTGCTCCTAATAGGCTATTGACGATAATACTTCCCCTGTCGCTTCTTCGGTACTGCTCCCTGTCCTCCCAAGTTGTTCAGGGAGTTCTCGTACAGCCTCGTTGTTTGGTTTTGTTGCTGATATCCGCGTAGTCTCTCCGACCTCCTCAGGCCTTCCTCACCTAAAGGGCTGGCCTGCGTGTTGACATTGCTATTATTCACTCTGTTGTGGCAATCACCTTCTCCTACCATCCGATTGGTTGTATCCCCGTTGTCAGGAAAACCTTTTGGTTTGGGATATGCCCTACCTGTCTCATAGTCGTCAATGTCTCTTTTTAATTTATTAATTTTCCGCTGCAAAAGCTCATTACAATGGATATCCACTCTCTGAAAAATGCGCATATAGTTAGTTTCATAATGACCAAATATCAGGTCATCTTTTATTTGTTTGTTAAGACTGTCCATTTGCGAGGACCATTGCTGCAAATCCTCATTATTGTAATGAATAATCAATCTAAGGATATCCATTCCTGCTTTGTAGAATTTGCCATGCAAATCTTTTATCATATTGGGATTTGCCCAAGCGCCATTCGGATAGCTCCACAATCTAAGACCTTTAGGAACGCAATTACAGTCAACATTTTTTTGTAAATATGCATTTTCCAATTTTGTCTTTTTATATTTTAGCAGCACTGTTTCAAATTCTTTCAACTTATCAACAAGCAACTTTGTATTTTCACAGGTCTAGTGACCTCTTCATTGTTTAAGATAAACATAAATGTATTGTTCTTCCACTGGGCATACTGTGTATCTAAAATAGCAGTTTTGTTGTTCAAACTGTTACTTATACTCACTGTCGGTTGAGTTAAAGGCAAGCCCAGCGTACTCTGTGATGTTCCACTATTGGGGTAGTTGGGATTACTTCCCCATCCATAGGAATTAGTAGGTACATGGTGTGTAGGTTGCATCATCTCGCCAGTAGTTGGTGGTAGATTCATTCCAGCCAGCTTCTGAGAGGAAAAACAAGCATCTAATCCAAAGTATAGAATACAAACTTGGAACTAAATATGATGGAAAAGTTAGGAACAGTACCTAATGTGATATACAAAAAAGATATCACCTTTAAGCAAATATTAGAAAGGGCTACTAATACCATGCAGGTCAATCAAAACAAAAGGACTGGTACATTCAAATGTGAGGCATGCAAGTCCTGTGCACACATTTTTGTGAATGACCATGTAACAATTCAGAATTACACATATACCATTAGCTTATACTACAACTGTAATTCAGTGAATGTAGTATATGTTGCATTATGTCAACAATGCCCAGGTTTTTATGAAGGGAAGACCTCTAGAAGACTGAGGGATCGGATCTATGATCATATAAGAGACATCAGGCTAGAGGCATCCACCAATGCCCTATAAATACATATTCAAAAAAATAACACACATGGGTTCAAATTCTTTGTATTAGATTCTATACAAAAAGACATGCAGGGTAAAGTGGCAAATGATAATTTAAATCTAAAGGAAACTAGATGGCAAATCAGATTGAGAGCAACAGTATACCCTGACTTAAATGATAGTTGCTCTATAGCACCTTTGTTAAAGATGAAACATTATGTAATATAATGAGAGAAGTATGTTCCCTTAAATTTTTATACGAGTATGTAATTATTTAATTGTTAATCATGATGTGTAGGTATTTAAGTGCATTTTGATTGTTTTCAATTGTTCTGAAGAAGTTCACCTAAGAGGTGCACGAAAGCGCTCAACAGTAACAACAGTGTTTTTATGGTGGTTTTGTATTCTGGATATTCATCCATTAAAGGATTTTTACTTTAACCAGCAGCATTCGGAAGGTTTTTGTTCTGGTTCCAAGTTTGTGTTCTATACTTTGGATATATTAACAATATAATACATGTGTTTGGTTGGCTGTCATGGCTCCGATTTTATGTTTGCAAAAATGTAAACCGTTTTTTACGGTTTACATTTCTGCATGCTTACACTATGCCTGCACCACTTCCTGGATCACTAAATACCTTCATTTGCATGCTACACTGCTGCAAATGGGGTAATTATCATACAGGGGCCGGGAGCTGTGTGGGCGTAGCGTACACTTGGTAACAGCTCATATCTGGATCGCTCGCCGGCCATATTTGGTGTTGGAATGCCAAGGCTATGCCTGCACCTGATGCAAGCTTCATGAATCCCGGGGAATATGTTTCAAAAGAATAAAAAAATATATGCATTATTTATTGTGTATGCAGAATTATTGTGTTAAAGGATAACAAGAAGATGTACTACCATTTTTAGCCAAATCCGTAAATAAAGAATATTATTGATGAGGGAAATGAAAGATTATGAAATAAGCAAAATATATAAACTGGAGAAGATTGGGAATATCATAGGTGTTTATATTAAAAAGTTGCATATTAAAGAATCTAATTTAAGTAAAATAGTCTGGGAATGTAAAAAATGAGCCAATAAAGGAAGTTACATAAAGAAATTACACTGGGTGAGGTTGAAAAGATTATTAGTTTATTTAAGGAAGATTCTATTTCAGGAATAAATGGAATGGGTATGGGTTATAAAATAGTTTGATAAAAAATAAGTATAGATTAGTTATATTATTTAATGAGTGGATAGATTTTATAAAATTATAAATGGAAGTATGTGTTGGTGTTATTAAATATAGTTGAAATAAATCAGAAAGAATTACATAAAAAATTGTCAAGATAGCCACAGTTTTTTTCTTCTAAATCTGAATCCAACCACTCATTCTATTTATGTACCTCTATGCAGTGGTTTTCTGGCCTGGTGGTAGAGAGACCCCTTCAAGTCAGTTTAATTTCCCCCATGTTACATTACTTACAATTTTCTGGATGTGTCATAACATACATATTTTTACAATATGCTTAAAACCCAAAGGGGAAGTAGAATATCTAATATTATGAAATATTTTATCCATACTGAAAATATATTTTGTCTGGTACCCTAGTTAAGGTCTGCCCATCGCAGTTAGCAGTAAGTAACTGAATTATTTAACTCTGGACTGGTTGACTCTTCATCCAAGAAACACTAGCACCATAAATAGTAAGAGAATGAATAATTGACCTTGGCTAAACATGCTGTCCTTGTAAGTGGTCAGTGCCATCTGGGCGTGACCTTGAAAGTGGTGAAATATCTTCAATAAGTCTGTTTATGCAAGGAACAAATCCTCCTGTTGTGGCAGTGATGGTGGATCTCAAGGGGGGGAAATCAGTCTTTGAAAACTGTGTCAATCATGAGTTTTTGGCATTGATGCTATTTTAGTGTAATCATTTTTTTTTATTTCACCTTCATCAGCATTCTAAGATTGTTTGCCTTCTTATTTTATTGATGCATTGCACATTTTCCCTAAAACAGTTGTTAAAGTGTATTCATTCCAGTGTGATCCTTCATGTGTAAATAAACTATCATTGATAAGGAGAGTGTTTCATTAAGAATAACCAGTATTTTGTGACTAAATCTTTTAGAATCTGCAAAGACAGTTCAGACTTTAAGTATTAAATGAACAAGATACTTACTTGTTTATTTTATGTGATGAATTCCAACAGTAAGTTAGCATTTCATTTTCAAATGTCTTACCAATTGTATCATTTTGTGTTGTGCAAAGTAAAATAAGATTGTAACATGGATTTGAGAGTTATTTCACTAAATCAACAACTACTATTGCGCTCTTATTCCAGAATGTACCTGCTCTTAAATTTTATATGGAAACAACCCTGGGGATTTAATAAAATCCATGTAGGAATAGTGGAAGACCTACATGGAAGGTGCCGTGGCCATGTATGTGGATCCCCTTCGAGAGGATACGTTACATATTAATGAAGGCATATTACTGAGGGAGAGCCGTGCAACACGGTTAATGAATCAGTGTAGGGAGTGTGTTACTGTGTCTGGAGATGAGTAACACACTCCCTGCACTGTCAAAGTGCCGGATATCAATGTATTTAAAAGGTATTTTAATTTTTTATTTATTTATTTTTTGTGTGTTAGCACAGCATGCAGCAATAGATGTGTGCCAGACATGTAAAAATATAAACTGGATATTTTAATTATTTAGGAAAGGTCAAGTTTAAGCACAGCTGAGCAGGTCTACACAGTGTGATGTGGGAGATATATATATATATATATATATATATATATATATATATATATATATATATATATATCTAAAAGTATAACAGCATTAAGCATGGCTGTGTAGCCAAATTGTTAGAGTGGCAACCTTACAGGTTCAAATACCGTGCAGGGTTCAAATACACACACTGTTTATTTTGCAAATACACAGAATGAGACATCTGTTAAATCCTGATTACATTTTTTGATTACACAAACAGGTTATTAAATTTAGTTTGCAAAAACACATGTACGAGAAGTACCATTAAGCCTTGATTGAACTTTGCATGATTATACAAACAGGGTATGAAACATATATGTTGAAAATGCACAGTTATAAGAAGCGTATGTAAACCCTTGATGGAATAATGTATGTATGCACAGATACATACATTATTCCACTTTACACTTACACTTTATCAACTGTTTTAGGGAAAATGTGCAATGCATCAATAAAATAAGAAGGCAAACAATCTTAGAATGCTGATGAAGGTGAAATAAAAAGAGGGGAAGGTGGTCCACACAGCCTACCTGGACCTCGCAAAAGCCTTCGATACAATACCCCACTCGGGCATTATAGATAAGCTCACCAGCTTAAATATAAACCCCTATGTCACTAGATGGATTGCAAACTGGCTCAAGGACAGAACCCACATGGTTAGAATTGCTGGAGCCATGTCAGACTCCAAACCAGTTACAAGTGGTGTCCCACAAGGCTCAGTCCTGGGACCTCTCTTGTTCAGTATATATTTCTCGGAGGTACAGGCCAACACGGAAGGACTGTGGCTGACCAAGTTCACAGATGACTGCAAACTGGGTGCCATAATCGACTCTCCAGTCGACACAAGCATCCTCCAAAAGGGCCTCATAGAAACAGACAACTGGTGCCAGAGCCATGGCCTCAAGCTAAATGCCAAAAGTGTATATTCATCCCCTTTGGCAAAACAAAGTGCCACAAATTACCACATAGGTGGTAATCCATTAAGTACAGAAGAAGTAATTAGGGACCTGGGGACCCAAGTTGATAGCAATCTCTCATTTGACAACCACGTGGCCAAAGTGGTTAGAAAAACATTTTATATAGCCCACCTAATCATGAAGGGATTCACATCTAGATCAGGGAGGTCATCGTGCCTCTTTACTCATCCCTCATCAGGCCCATGATTGAGTACAATGCCCTTTGTGGGATGTACCTTACCAGACACCTGCAGCAACTGGAAAGACCCCAAAAGTACCTCACCAAGAGGATCAAAGGGCTCAAACAGATGCCATATGCTGCCCGGTTAAAGAAACTCCAGCTTTACTCAGTGGCATACCGCCTGTTCAGAGGCGATCTGTGCCTGACGTATAAAGCCATGTCCAACCCGGAATTAATGGACATGCTGCACCTCAGAAAATCCAAATCCCATCGAGCTACGCCGAGAGACTTGAACCTCAGCACTGAAATAAATAGGACATGCTGGAGGGACAGATTCATAACCCAGAGGCTCCCTTCACTCTGGAATAAAATCCCAGTCCAGGTTAGGCAGAGTCCCTCATTGACTCTTTTCAAGAGGAATCTTGATGAGTGGATGGGAGATCATAGGTTTACCCTGGGTATCACTTCTGTGTCACTGTTAGACAGAGACACAGTATACTAACCTTGAAAAAGGGCATAGCAAAATAAATTTAAAATGGGTGGCTAAAGCCAAACACATTCTGGCTAGGCTTATAAATGCCCTAGGGCAGACAGCCTAGTATGAACCTATGCACCTATATATTAAACACTGTAATTTTCAATCACACAGTTTTAAAATGTATTATGAAATACGTCTTTGCTGTGCTTAGCTAAGCTCTGCTAAGCACAGCTAAGTCTTGCCAAATGCTGCTTAAACAAGGACTGTTTTAGCTATGCTTAGCTGGTTTGTGCATTGCAAA
This sequence comes from Protopterus annectens, assembly GCF_019279795.1. Taxonomy (NCBI): domain Eukaryota; kingdom Metazoa; phylum Chordata; order Ceratodontiformes; family Protopteridae; genus Protopterus; species Protopterus annectens. The sequence continues at coordinate 745,114,359 of NC_056735.1, read as the reverse complement.
ATGGTGTGAAGCACTGCTAAGCAATGCCCATTTTAAGCACTGTTCATCCCCACTGAGCTGGTTTGCACACCACTAAGCATTGTTAAGCATTGCCAGTTTAAGCACTGCTTGGCTGAGATTAGCAGGTTTGTGTGGTGCTAAGCAAAGCTCCACATTTTTAAAAATGTCCCAATGGTTGTAAAGGGCAGGAAAATAGGCTTACTTAAGTGCAACAGATGGGAATACAGCCTTGATCTGTTGGAGTTTGATCTTTGCAGAGACTATGGTAGGAGTTGGAGAGGGTGCGTGCATTTAGGTGAAGTGGTGGGGCATTCTGGAATCCAGGGTCATGGTTGGACTCCTTGTAAAATACCATGATGTCAGGTTGCTGCAGGGCCAGTATCAGATGTTGGAATAAAAATCGGAGGCCTGGGAATGGTTGGCACATGATCTCATCAGTGCAACTGATATCCTCTGCAGAGGTGACTAGGTGCGTCAACATTATGATGACCTGAAGCATGGTAAGGGGGAGATCTTGGCCACATGGGTCCAAGATGCTAAAGACAGGAATGTCCCACCAATTTGTAAGTATTGTTATCATTGTTTTACCAAATTCTACTCTGAATGTATGATAGACAGGTATGCATAATGCTGTGTTTTTCTCCCCACAGCTGCAGAGGAGAGAGTTTGCAACCTGGAGGCCCATGCAGGGCACCTGGCCAGGTTGCACCGTGAGTGTGGTCAGTACAAATGTATCTTGCAATATACAGTCATATAAACAAGAAAGAGTAAATTAGTAACTGCCAGTAGGTATATTCCATTTTGATTGTACTGCAATGCATGTGGTCATACACCTGGACTGATTTAGCTGAGTAATGCCAGCTACACTTCAATAAAGATGAAAGCATGAAACCTGGTAATGTTAAGGAAATAAAGTTACTATTGCATTAATAATGTTAAGGAAAATAAAGTTTCTACTGCATTACTAATGTTAAATAAATAAAGTTTTACTGCATTAATTATGTTAAGAAAATAATGTTTCTACTGCATTAATTGTAAAATTACAGTTGTATTGCAACACCTACATTATATCATTATATGAACTGTTCATCGTAAAAGATTCTAGATATATAACAATCACTGCATGAGGTCAGCCCTGATAAAGATGTGTTGTGCAATACGTGTGTATTTTAGGCTGTAGGTCATGAAATCGAGTTTTACATCTGCTGTGAAGTAAAAACAGGAATAATGCCATTAAGTGACTAAAGGTTTGCTAATAAAGATTGTTTTGCTAAACTGTAGCTGGAGAACTGTAGTACAAGATATAATGCATAATGATAATTGTTCTGCACTAAGATCTGAACCAAAATAGAAACACCCAAGATATATTGTGTATATCAAGATTGTTTTGTGTTAACCATTGCATGTCAGATGTATGCATTCCTGCTCTTATGTACATTGCTGCAGGCAAATATGAAACTGTAATAGCTGTAGACTGCAAATATACCATTTGCAACTGTATATGGGTCAGGTAGCCAACCCAGCACTCCGATATGGTCTGTACACATCACACATATTCTCACACACTAGGGGTTACCCGCGTTCCACATATTAATACACAGTTCACCTACTATCTCTGTCATGCATGAATGTCATGTATGTGTGTTCAATTGTCACTGCAATCTTGTATAATACTCTACTTTTATTACTAGGTCATATTTTGTTAACAGGTAAGCTCTAGGCACATATCAGTCAAACAATACTCATGAGTGGCTCAGTAGCTCAGTCTGATAAATATCAGGTGTGATGTACATTTTGTCACACACAGACTGAGCTTCAAATTCAGGGACAACTACTACTAAATATTTATAGAAACAGTTATGTATTAACAGATGTTCTCCACACAGGAATGACAGGTAAATAAATGTCTGTAGTAGCTGTTTGAATGGGTTAATAATTTCTGTGTTCAGATGTACCAGAGTGTTAACAGCATAGCTCAGCAAGGTGATAAGATGTCAGTAAATAAACTCAAGTATAATAGTCATAAAAGTGAATAAAATAAAACTATGTAATCTTGGTATGGCTGATGCCTTGTGTGTCTGTGAATATCTGCTGATAGTCAAACCCCATGCCTGCCAAGGATGGCATGATAAGCGTAACATCTCTGAACTGTGCATGATTCATGTGTCTCAAGTGTCACACTGTCATGGACTGTGATCACAGTTGCCAAATCCTTTAGAGAGTCATTTATCATCCACTTGATTTATGTCAATAGCACAGTCTTGCTACATCAGCCCATAGTACACCTTGGCAGTCATATATGTCCTCCTGACATGTAATAGTCCCCTATAGTTCTGTACCTGTAGGTGTTACAGCTTGGCCCATACTGTCCCATGCGGATAGCTTGAGAGGTATGTAGGTGCTGCAGATGCTACAGGGCACTTATTTACATAAAGTAAGGTCAGACCTGTAGAGTATATAGGAGTACTGTTGCAAACAATATAGCCTATACCGGTAGTAATGGAATATATTTCTCTCTTCCCCCACCCCTTATCTGCATCATAATTTATTATTGTTATACATTGGGTATGGTTTACTTTTAACATATGTTGTTCTCAAAACATTCTGTTGGGCCTTGTGTTTTATTATTGTAATGTGTTACAATTGTTGCATACGAACATACCTTGTTGAATTAACTATGTTGTTGGCCTTATGCCGTAACTGTTACTGGCATGCTGTTACTATACTGACTGTTATCTCACTTATTGTAATGTTCCATATGCTATGCAATGTTATGTTAAAGGGTTAATTGTAATATTACAGCATGCTGTTTTAACTAACTAAATGTTCTGTTCATTACTAACCTATACACTTTGAAATACCTCAACACCATAGCCTAACTGGGTAGACTGGTTCCTGGTGATCCGCCTACCCTACCTCAGCCAGCCATGGCAACAGGTCCCAGCATATCTAGGACCCATCCTGGTGATGCTCCCTCTACTGGTTCATATACCACCTACGGGTGAAACTGCCTCAAGGGATGAGGCTCATCCCCCCCGGGATTGTGTGTGGAGAGGGAAAGTTGTCACCCAGCGACAGCTACCAGGGATGGTGCACAGGATCATTGACCATGGGTGTGAAGATCTCCTGTATCGTATTGAGGGCAGACTGGCCAACCTGGAAGGGCAAGGTGGCCCTGTCACCAGCCCCCAGCACACCCATCTTTGGGGCAGTGAAGGAGCAGTGTTGACTGCAAATGGGTGGGGAGCTCAGTCTCACTGCTGCCGTCTGGGGACAGTTTCACTTCATAATCTCGAATTACTGAAATCTTGAAATTCAGTAACCCAAGACCACGAAGCTGAAAACCAGAATGCCAAAAGTGCATACGAGCAAATTTGAATATCTTGAATCCATGCTTATACATTTCCGGTACATCGCATGTAGTGTTATGGTGCCTGAAATCACAGGTGAGTGTTTGTGTGTGTTTTTGTACGTTATGTGTGTGGGTAAGGATAGGGAGGTGTAAGTGTGAGTGTTGGATTTGTTGATGTTTGTTTGTGTGTGATGTGTATTTGTGTGCGAGCAAGTGGAGAATCGCGTGGTGTGAGTTTTTTTTTATGTTATGTGCGACCTTGGAGTTGGTATATATAAGTAGGGGGGTGTGGGGGGGGGCGCAGGATAGGGTTGTGTGGTTTGTGTGCTGTGGGTGGAATGGTGGAATGGTGTGTATGTTACATGGTGTATGGTGTATGTATGTTCGTGATTGTATGATTCAGGATTGTGGGTCTCGGTGTTGTGAATGGTTTGACGTCATAGTCTCGGGTTACTGAATTCCGAGACTTCAGAAATTCAAGATTATGAAGTGAAACCCTGGGGGCACATGGCTCTCTGATTGCACAACACCCTTCACATCCAAGGGGTTTACCACCCTCATGGGTCATACATCACCCCTGTATGCTGTCTCGTCTGTCTTGTCTGTTTGCAAATGCAACTTCTCCTACCCAACTTACCTTCCCACACATACATATACTCATTCCCCAACATTCCACTCTCTCTCCTTAAAAAAAACGGCATCTGTCCCACAAAAAAATATTGCCCCATACATAGCTGTCCTTTTAGCACCCATGTCCACCAGACACACTTTAATCATTACATGAATCAATCAATACATTTATGTTGCACCCAGAGCCTCCAAATTCCAAATTGTCTACAACCTGCACAGCTGTTTCTTTATAAGAAATGGAGAGCTATAGTCCTTTGCTACACCTGTCCTGCACATCCCTACCTGCTGTTTGGCATGGCACACTGAGCAAACCCGATTAAAACTGCCTTAATCATCTTCTGTGTTTCTGACACTGTTGGGCATATCAGCCAAATAGGTCTTGAACCCAGGACCCTGTCAATGACAGCAAAGTACATTAGCCCACTTGGCCACTCACCTCTGAAATAAAAAGGTGTTTCCATAAACATACCCTGATTGCCAATGACACACTGCTTGTACAAATAATGGGACAATTGACAGTATATGTGGGACTGTGATGCAGGCATCAAACCAGTACAGAACCAAATAAATAATGATGGATGTACATGAGGCCTAGGATATTAGGTATAGCTGACAACTGCACAGACTGTTGCAGAATGTCTACATTTGTGGCAACTACTATTGGCACAGTTGTCAGGAAACCTATTCTTTGTGTTGAAATACTGGCAAGTCAGTACAGATTGAGGTTACAAAATTATGACAGACAGTTCAGTGTTAAACGTCATACCCATCCAAACACACATGCTAATGCCAATCCTGTGTAACAGACTGCATGCATGCACATATATCTTGCAAATACACCTGTTGCAGCACTAGCAAAGTAGTTCAGTTGCTTAAATTCCTAGCATGCTGTACATTTTCCTACCCGCAGTCCTGGATTCAAATCCAGTGCGTTGCACTTCAATTACATGCCTGTGAATACAACAAATAATGTCTGAGTCCTGCAATTTTAACTGAAACAAGTTGCTGCCACTGCATTCTCTGCTCCAAATGTCCCTGTGCATAGTCAGTATGCCCACACATGCCAGCCACTTCTGGCCACAGATGGTGAGGATCCAAACAGGCAGATTGACAGGGGTGCTCGAAGGAGGACTGCTGTCCATCCACCACCTGTCACAGGTGTCACATCACATGTCACTCGATGCATATTTTGGTCTGTCATGGAGGCACAGGCACATTCCAAGCGCAACACCAGATGGATGCTCAGGATCATGGAAGATTTACTGTCTGGAATCCACGACTCCATCCACAACATTGGTGTCACCATGCATTACTCCACTGATGTAGTGGACATATGGTGGGGTGAGACAGTGTCAATACTGACCGTACATTGTCTGTGCTAGAGCATTTGGTAGGAGTAGGGCTTTGGACATGTGGCTGTAGATCAGCAACAACATCTGCTGAGAGCCCACTTGACCATGCACACTCATGCTCCCATAGTGGCAGTACCCCCAACACTACAGAAGGGAGGGTGCTGTTCACACTATGATGTGGAAGGCCATGGCATGTGGTCCTGGATGGTTCATTGAGGGACACGGGCCCAGCAGACACCAGTCACTGTCAGTGACTAGTACCACATCTGACCCTGGTCATGGTGGTGCCAGTGCTACTGCTGGCAGAACCAGTTCCTGTGTTCAAGACCAGAGGTGGTGAACTGCCCAGTCTGCCATGTACAGTCCACTGCTGTCCAACATACCGACGTGTATGGCTAGCACATGGCTTGACTGTGTACACGCACACACTCATACATCAGTGTCACATGCAGATCATAAACAGACACACACAACACTTCTCCATGGCCCAGCTGACCAAAACCCCTTCCTGACCTCCTCATATGATGTCAACTGTTTGGCACAAACTAGACCTCTGGCACCCCCACTCCACATCCTGTGCATGTGATGATACTTGTGCCACATCCCTGCCATCCATAACATCAATGTAGGGACATGCAAATATGTGTCTAATGCACAGGGTGACTATAGTACATTACATAACATTGTTTACCGTGGTTCTGTTATGCCATGACAGGTGCTGTCTGCTGGAATGTGTTATGAGTACACATTAATGTGTGTGTTCCTTTGGTGCATGATGCTAAATTGGCACGGGTGTCACAGATTGACAGGTGTCAATCAGAACTTTGTATGTTTCTGTTGCAGGGGTCTGAGTGACTACACTATTGAGAATTGGTGGCAATACAGTGGCTCGGGATGGCATGGTAGCAAAGCAGAACTATGGCATTAGCAAGGTAAGGCTTTTTATGTGCCTGGTTACCTAGGTACATCTCTGTAGAGCAGTGTGTCAGGGGCAAGGGGGCAGACACACTCACAGACTTGGCCTTTTTGTGATTAGAACCATACTTATCTAGTATTATATACAGTAGTACTACAAACTAATTGGATGCACCACAGAGCTTATGCGATGTGAGAGTGTCTGCCAGTGATGTTTAAGGGGATGACATCAGCTGAGCCTGTAAAGGAGGCAAATGGGGGGTTAACAGGGCCTGAAAATGTATCACCAATGCACACACATAGGCAAGACAGACGGACTGCTGCAAGGGGTATATTTACACACGCACAGACAGACATGGCCTTTTTTGAGATTAGAACCCCTACATATCTAGGTGTAGATACTATAATACTATATACTAATCACATGTGCCATGGAGCTTATGTGTTGGGGGAGTTTCTGCCAGTGCTGTTAAGGTGGATGACATCAGCAGACCCTGTAAAGCAGGCCAATGGAGGGTGCTCAAAGGGCCTGAAAATGTACAACCATTGCATACAGATAGGTGAGATGACTCACTGTTGCAAGAGGATGTATTTACACACACACACACACACACACACACACACACAAATGCACACACACACACACACACACACACACACACACACACACACACACACACACACACACACACACACACACACCCACCCACACTCTATTTGCATACACTATAGTACTATGTGCTTATCATGTGCGCCACGCAGCTTATCTGTTTCAAGAGTGTCAGCCAGTGCTGTTAAGGTGAATTACATCAGCAGGCCTTGCAAAGGAGGCCAATTGGGAGGTCAACAGGTAGTCACAGGGCCTTAAGATGTATAACCATTACACAGAAATAGGTGAGAGAGACACTGTGCAAAGGGGTTTATTTCTACACACACAGACACTTGCACACAGAGTTGCCTGTTGCAAGATTAGAACTGCACAGACACACTGCTGCCAGGGTGTATATTTCTACACACACACACATACACACACACACACACACACACACACACACACACACAGTGGCTGATGTGAGATAAGAACCCTACCTACCGATTATTACACACTACAGCTCACAGTATGTATTGCATGCGCCATTGGTTAAATCTGTTGTACCCATGGCTGCAGCCACAGTACTTGTGGACTATACAAAGTGGCCTTGCATTACACACTATGTGTGGCCTGCAGAGTGAATCTGCTTTATGCTGTTACTGTATCTAGTGTCCTAGCAGTGGGTTACATGTTAATAACCCTGCTATGTGTGTACAGGTACCAGTTCCACCACATCTGCTTGATTGCAGTTTGCTAGGTGGACAATTGACCATTGTCAATATGGCCTGTCCAAGTCCTGCATTGATGCCTTTGCACATTACACCACCTGCTCACCATTATCTGTCTACAGGGCGACATTCCACAGGCAGAGGGTTCTGTGTTTGGGAGGTTCTGTCATTATGCTGCCTTGGTCTGTTACCATCAAACAAATGCTGTGTATGTAGGTGCAGATAACCCCAACATCCTGCATGTATGTGTGGATATTCATAGATCCCCATACACAATATACACATGTATATGTATATATATATATATATATATATATATATATATATATATATATATATATATATATATATATATATATATATATATGGGTCTACTTTACATGGTCGACATTTCATAAAGTCGAAGAACATATGGCCGAGACCATATGATCCACTTTCAAAATGTCGATCAGGTAAAAAAAAAGTAAAATAAACACCACAACAATCACTTACTTTCACATTGCTGCAAGTCCCCCTGCACCCCCCGAACTTAAATATAGCAACTACGAAATCATATTACAGTGCAGAAGATGGAAATCTTTCCATTCCGCACTGTATGGAGATGCCCATTCCACATGGTCAACATTTCAAAAGTCGATCATATGGTCTCAGCCATATGGTCTTCGACTTTATGAAATGTCGACCATGTCAAGGGAACCTATATATATATATATATATATATATATATATATATATATATATATATATATATATATATAGGTTTACTATCAAAATGACGCCGTGCAATTGCACGGCTATGAAGTATTCGAACACCATATGTTTGAATACTTCATAGTTCGGCAGGTTATGTGAGCGAACGTTATTATTGCGAATGGACTGTGCATTCGCAATTATAATGTTCTCTCATGTAAGAGGATCACGATACAGTGCGGTTAGGGAAATACATCCCTTTCCTCACTGTAGTGCGATCTCGGAGTTGGAATATTAAGTTGAGGGGGTGTGGGGGCCGCATAAATGTGAGTTTAGGCTAGTTAGGTAGGGAGTTAAGGGAAGGGTGGGAGTGCTGTTGCTCGCGACATTTTCGACAATTAACAGCTGTTTTCGACATTAGGTACATATGGAAATGTGTACGTTCGGCGAAACACTTCGCTAATACATACACATTTTATTTTAACTTTCGACTTCTTGATAGTAAACCATATATATATATATATATATATATATATATATATATATATATATATGTAAGGGATGTAACTGTAGCTATTTGTTTTATGTGACTGTGTTACATAGATATATGTGGAGGGTCTAAATCACTTTACACCTTTATGTAGCTATCTATATATATATATATATATATATATATATATATATATATATATATATATATATATTTATTTATATATATATATGTATATATATATATATATATATATATATATATATATATATATATATATATATATATATATATATATATATAAAATATCTGTATCACATACTGATAAATTGGGTAATCATGTGTGAGGGGGATAGGGAGAGAGGTATACGTATTCATAGCTGCCTGTATGCACACGCATATTTTCATATATCAGTTCCTCAGGCAAATGAAGCATCAGACATGGACTCAAGTTAGCTAAATGTTGGAGCATGCCCAGTGTGACTATCAGTATTTACAAGGTGATTCCAGGTCAAATCTATGTGTACTCTAGTCTGGGATTTTGTTTGCTGCAGCCAATTGACTGCTGCACCTGATTCAACAGTCACCTCCTTGATATTTTGTCCAAGGCATTCCCAGGCTGTGTGCTGAACGTAATATGTCTCATACCTATCAAGCATGAGAACTGTAGTATAATGTACGGAGTTTTGCATATATATGCTATGTTGTACATTGCATTGTGGATTTCTGGTACATTTTTGCCAAATCATTATAGGTTGACGTTAGGACATGCTGACAGACATTTGAGTTACTGACTCCATACACATTAGCAAACCCATGCTAATGCATGGCCTGCTATTCTCGGCACTTTATACATTCATCTGGCCAGAAGTTATTCCTTCCCCTTGTTTTTTGGCCTTTGTCCCCCCACTCTCCATGGCTTTGTACAGATTTCCTGGTGTAAGTAGTTGTGGGTATAATGTGACTGGGGTACTTGCTGTAACAGCAGACACCGGGTGACAGTCTACATTCCTCTTACTGTACATGTTTCTGCAGGATGTCCAGCATTCCCCTCCATATGTCTTCTCTTTTCCTCATACAGTGTTGGTTTCCCTCTAATATACTAATACATGAAGCCTACAGAAAAGTACTCACAGTTAAGTGATGGTCTTTACATCCTGCTGCTAATCTGACCTGTTGCAACTTGCTGTTAAACTAGCCACTTACTAGGTTACTCAGAGCATATGTATAATATGTCTGTTTTCTTTGGCCCTCTGCCGCCCATTGTCTTTGCCTCTGTCCATATTTCAGGCATGAACAGATTGAGGCATATTGACAGTCTGTAGGACTCCTACCATAGGAGTACCTCACATGCAAAAGTTGTAGGTGTAGCCAGTATTGAACCATCACCACCAATAACCATGCTAATGTACTTAGCCCAGTGAGACACCAGAAGGTGAAGTTTAATTCCACAAACTATCAATAGCAGACAGACAGACATACACTGTGGGAGCCCTGCTGTGACCCCTGCATTTGTGTAAAATAGGACATTTGGGCAGGTAAATTGTGACAGCCCTGGGATTGTGTGGTCTGCAGATATATCCTTAGAAACATATACTGTTAGTACATTTGTATTGGAACACTGGTGTGTTGGAGGTAGTGGAATCTGGGATTGACAGTGTTGCATCTGTTCTATGACCCTGCTATTTTGCATTCCCCTTGCATACTGCAGTGGGTTTCCAGCCCTGTGACCTCATGTATATTATGGGGTACCCAGTGATGGACAGAGTACCTGTTGTCCCAAATAGCTGTTAGTTTTCTGCAAGTAGCCCAGCAACCCACTCTATTACCTTACATACATGCAGCAGGTCCATACATATGTTACCATAGTCTAGTACCTCATACATTTGTAGTAAAGGAGAGAGACTTACCTTTTGGATGTAGCAGTTGAGAGACCTGTGTTTCAGGGCTGACTCTGTCTGATGCACGCAGTACACAGCCAATACATGGTAAGGTAGAGATAGTGTGGTGTGGCTAGCATCCTTTTTACTATGTATGCGAGTTGGAGTAAGGTGTCATTCCCTAGGACCCTAGGTTGTCAGTGCATGTGCTATGAGTTGCCTCTTTGCAAGGGCATAATGGGCAAGCCTTCTTCTGCCTACAGGGACAGGCTTAGAGGGTTCCTCCTCCGAGTCCCCCTGTACCTGTGGCTGTGGAGACCTAGGCTCTAGTAGGGGATTGTGTGTCTGTTCCCCATGATGGTCCTGATGCAGCTATTTCCATAAGATCATATTGTGTAGCATGGCAGATACTGTGAACATCTGTGCACATGTTGCTAGAGAGTACTGCAGGGCTCCACCTGATATATCAACGGACTAGAACCGTGACTTAAGCAGCTCAAAAACACACTCTACGATGTTCCTAGTTTGTGTGTGTGTCTCATTATGGCATTCTTTGATAGGTGTGTGTGCATTTCTGATTAGTCTCATCATCCACAATTCCAGTGCATAGCCATCATCTCCTAGTAGATGGCTGTATGGGATGCCCCCCCGGCAAACGTCTGGTACAGCTGTGATGTGTACTAGATATGAGAGCTGTGATAGTTGCCAGGGCTGCCAGCATACACACTCAAGATAATGCCATGGACATTGCACACAACCTGGCAGTTGATGGAGTGATACCGCTTGTGGTTGATGTAGACTATACCCTTCTCACCAAATGGTGCTTTAATGTGTGCACGAGAGCAGTCTATGGTACCCAGCACCTCAGGGTAGTGTGCTACATGGTGGAAGAGTTGCATACTGCTGACCCTCTCCTCAGAGGTGTGCAGTAAATAAATGTGCTCATTGGCATGTGTTTGCATGGTATCCAGGAACTGGTGGAGTATCCTGGATGCAGATGCCTGTGAGACCCCCATTATGTCCCCAGTTGGTCTTTGAAAAGTAACTGTAGCTATTATCCTAAGTGCTACACATACCTTTGTTTCCACTGGGATGGGTTCCCCTCTGTTGGCTCTGGGTCTGAGTTTTGGATGGCAAAGCATGGTGAGTTCTTGTAGTATGTCCCTGTCCACCCTGTAGTACTCTACAATCTCCAGCTCCTGTAGCCTCTGGAAGGTTACCCTGGGCCTAAACACTCTTCTCCTTCTCAGTCTAGGCCTATTGTCAGCAGCACCATCAGCACTGCCCTCAGCCTCTAGCACATAAAGATATAGCAGAGCAACAGCACCCCCAAACCTTCTGTCAGCTAAAATTCCCAAGTGTATTCTCCAATGGTGCAGAGTATGTAGGAAAAATCAGACTGCAGGGTGTATGCATACTTTATAGTGGTATGCTACAGATGCAGACTGTGTGATTGGCTAAGTATGATGCATTCCACCTGTTGGGTATATCATTAAGAGGTTTGAATGGACCAGTGTCTGTGGAACAGGGCTTGAGAGTACTTTACACATGATTGGCTTTCCTGGGCTATTATCTTTTTTTTTTTAAATGCCTTCCCTACTAAGCACTGTGGCATGGTGCACAATCCTGGAGTGCTGCTGTAAACAGTGCTCAGCAGTCGGGAAACACCCCCATGCACAGGCATGCTCAGCATAGCTTAAACCAGCTAAAACATGCACCCTGCAGCTAAACAAAGCTTAGCAGCACTAGAAACATACCCCTGCTTAGTTGAGCTGCATGGTGAGCAAACAAGCACCTCTGAGCTCCAGTCTGCTTAAACATGATGTCAGCTACCTCTTCTGTGAACACCAACATGGTTCAGGGGCTACACCAGTTTTATCTGCGGACACACTAGCTCATTTTTGATATTCAGTAACCCCAGCTCATTTGCATACTGATCCGTGCACACAACCTGGATAGTTCACTATTCCAGGGCCTGCCCCTTAGCAACCACTGAAATTTACCCCATTATACATACTGCTTGCAGGGTCCTATAATGCATTATTCTCACATATATCTTGTTTTCAGATTTTACAATTTTTAATATTTTTTTTGCATAATGGCATGTGCAAATGTGATATGGTTATTAAAAAAGTTATTTTTTATTATTTTGCATTATTTTTTGCACATACAGGGTATAGTTTTGCTCATATCTGCCCCTAATAAGCTACCCCTGACATTCTAAATGGGCTTTTACAGCCCCTGTTCTATTCTTGCTTTCTTGTACATGGTAATTTTCCATGTGCACTTCGCACACCTACATGGGATCTGCACAACTACGTATATGCTTGCTGGATCACTCCAGCACCCTCATTTGACCTCCTTTGCATGAAATTCACATCCTTATGAGGTGATTTGCATTTCACAGGCACTTCCATGTCTTGGCACTTGTGCAAGCTCCTCTGCTCTGTTTACTGGATCACATGGCTGTCATGCATTTCTTCCTACATGGAAGATCACTCCGTGTAGGCTTTATTGAATTCCCCCCACATTTATTTCTGTCTGCACATTTACAAAGCCTCTTATACAGCTCATGCTTTCTGGCAAGGTTTGTTAACTCATTATTCATTAGTACCTTAAATATAGAAAGTAAAGCTGGAAATATGCTACATGGAAGTTTCCTAGTCTGATTTCTATTCCTGCAACAATGAATTTCTGATGCATATTGTGTACATGGATGACAAACTTTCCTGTTTAAATAAAAGGATAATTTTTGGCAGACAGGCTCCCAGCCACTTTTCTGTTTCCCAAAATTGTAAAAATTATGAGTTGTAGAGTATCGCTTATCCCTTAAACCAGTATGTTAAATAGACAGATCATGCTAGTGGTTTGTTACTACAGTTATTTTTGTTTCAAGTATAATGGTAAAGTGTCTCTGTTTTGATGACCCGATGATTTTGAATATTTGTATAATAGCTGCAAAATATTGTGATATCAAGTTTGATCTAGTATCCTATTATTTTATTGCTGCCTATTTTATTAGTTTGCCCTCATGAGCAATTTTGTACATTAATTATTATGTTACCTGTTACTATTATTTTATGTGTTTTGAAAATAATAGATCTAGGTCATGTTTTAATTTATAACATGACCATTTCAACATTTTCTTGCATAATTACCTTTTTTTCCATTTGCATGCACAGAATGTTATTCTTCTATCATAACAATACAGGAAGGTGCATGTAATCTGCATATTCTCTTTGAAATTGTCTTATGTACTGATACTTTGTTGCATTGATGGCTGTGCAATTTGATTGATAAAATAACTACATAGCCACCCTTGCTCTTCTTTCCAGTTCCTCATATATGCACAGCTACTTCCTCTCCACTTGTCAGACATCTAAAACCATGTAATATACAAGCCATGAGTAAACATTCAGATATTAAATAATTTGATTAATCAATAAATATCGTATCAAAGATCAAATCGCATCATGACCCATGGACAGATTTTTTATTCTGCTTTCACGTTACTTATTTTGCTAGCATTTAAAGTGATCCAAGAAAACCAATGAGATCAAAGAGCTAGAATTGTTTCCTATATTTCCCATTATCAACAAAGACAGGGAGTGCTAGCAGGCTGGATATGGTTAAGACACTGCAGAAATGCAATAAGTTGACAGCAACAAACAGGTAAATAGTTTTCTACTACCAGTGGACAGATGCAGCTCATAAATTCTTTATCCCATACATGGGTCCCCTCAAATTATTGGGTCTATATTAGAACACCGAACTTTCAAAATTTCGAGTGTTCTTATTTCAACCCGTTTTCAGCGAACACTGAAAATATCGAAGAAACAGCAAACCAAATTTTTTCCTAGGGAAAGAATTTGATTGTCCGTTTCTGTTGCTTTGGCATTTTCAGCGCTGTGGTGGAAAGTTACGGGTCGGGTTCAGGTAAGTGTGCGATTGTGTGGACGTGAGGGTTAGGGTGGGTTAGGTGAGTTAGGGTTAGGGCGTGGGTCAGGTAAGTGTGCGATTGTGTGGACGTGAGGGTTAGAGCGGGGTAAGTGAGTTAGGGTTAGGGCGCGGGTGAGGTGACTGTGCGATAGTGATGGACCTTAGGGTTAGGGTTTGGGTTAACGTAAGTGGATATTTAGTGGTGTATGTATAGTTTAGTGTAGGGTTAGGTGTAAGAGTTTAGGTGTATGTGTGTGGATTGCTGTTTGTTTGGTGTGCTTGTGTTGTGTGTATGTGTCTTGGAATAGCGAAGTTTTTACCTAGAAAAAAAATTGCTGTTCTGTATGTTCGATGTTTTAAATTTTCGATTAATAGGGTTCGATATTAGAACACTCGAAATTTTGAAAGTTCGGTGTTCTAATATAGACCCACATTATCTATGTTATGATCCCAGTTATTCTCATTAGGGATAATGTATAATTATTGAGCATGAGATGAGAAAGACAATCTCTAACCAAATGGGATAAGTTAAATTTGAGCACAAAAATGGAAATTGTCTAGGCATAAAATGGCCTGCAAGGGTAGCTAACCTAGTCTTTGCCTATGAACCTATGAATCAGCAGTTAAACAATTGCCTTATAGTTTCACAATAAAACACATAATGTGGTCAATATACAAATGGTTACTAAACTACTGCACTTAAAATAGCTTTTGGCAGAATAGAGGTAGTTGTCCATTTTAGATTTTTGCAGCTCATCAAAACTGAACAAGTATCACTCACACATCTTAAGAAAAGTACATTCTATAATTTCTTATGCTTATAAGTAGCTGATCTTAATGTTAAAGGTAATAATTTACCTTTAACATTAAGATCAGCTACTTATAAGCATAAGAAATTATAGAATGTACTTTTCTATAAAACATGGTTGGCTCAGTTGTTACAATCATGTAAGGCCTGGAACAAAATAATTTCTCAGAAAACTGACTATATCTCAGATGAGTTGCCTTGAAAACAAGTTATGATTTTTACTTCGAATTTTTCTTACTTAGTTGCTAATTCATGCTTACCAAGTCAGAACATTTATAATAGTACCAGCTATTAGTAATCCAAGTAAGACATGGATTGTATCACATTTTATATGAGACTTTTTATTGTGATGATTTCATTACTAAAAAAAAAACTAAATGATAAGATTATGTGACTGAGGATTTGCTTATGGATCAAGACAAAGTGAACATGTGACTCAAATCCAACTGTGAGCAAGACTAAATGCTAGTTGTAATACTGGATACTAAGTGTGGACTCACTTCTGCAGTATTGCCTTTTGATGACATTATACAACAGACCCCTGCATACATAATTATTTGATTATCTGGGTTTTTCTTTTCAATAAAGATTCTGATCTCAGTTTATGTACTAGTATACTTTCCCCAGTTTACAATATTCCTGGTTAGCAATGTATCAAGCAGCCTTTCTTGTCTGGTACTCTTCTCTTTTTACTAGTTGATTATTGTACCACGGCCAACACTCGATTATTTTCTCAACCAGTAGAATGTGGTGAAGTCAGGGTTAATGGCCTTGAAGGACTCATTATGAAGACTAGAACCTTGTGTATTGCTTTGGGTGAACTCACCAGGCTGATTAATTTATAGACCCAGTGGTTGGGTCCTTTGTCTGGAGAAATGGAACGTAACCATGGCACCCCGCAGTGATGCTATGGTAGGGCCATTTGGTTCCCTTGAGCTTCCATACAGACCTGACAATGTTGCAAATATTCATGGAAATGAGGAGACTAGGAGATGCAGGATGGCTGCTTGTGGTTCTACAGATGATGTTATGGTCATTTTTACTGGTGAATGAACATTACCTAAGGATTTATTCCAACCGTTTGGGATTTTATGAGGTGAAGGCTGTGCCTTGGAGCAGTCAGCATCCATTTTTGTCCACAACAACAAGGTTTCTCCAGTTTTCAATTTTGACCAATGGCTACTGTATTCTCCAGGTCCTGTTTCATAGCTACAGCCTGCTAATACACATACTTTAACTTATGAGGATCTTTTGAAAGTTTTTTTTCAGAAAACATTGATCACATTTAAAATTTTACAAGTTGATAATTCTATCTTTAAAGATTGTTTATCTGTTAAAAGGAGTTCAGAGAGGGCTCAGGCTGTGAAAATTCACCTAATGGGATGGACAGATGGTTTTATAAAGATTTAATAGATATCTTTGATGACTGTGATTTAAAAATCATTGGTGTAATGATGAAAGGCATTAAGCTGTTACTGGAGACTTTATCTAAAGAGACCCATAAGATCGATATCTTGCTTCGACAGGATTTACTTTTTAATGTTTGGTATGACAGATACTTGAATCTTTTTAAATATTTTGATAAAATTGTTATTGATGTGAGACTAAGGAAAGGTAAAAAAAAGCAGGGATGAAAACAAATATCAAAATGGCATAGCTTACTCTAAGCCTAATTCATTTAGGGACATCAATGAGTATGATACCAATCTTAATATTGAGACCGGAGATTCAGTTGGAGGTCGTAATGACAGGAACTTTTTAGGAAGTCCTTAGTCCTCACTGAGGAGGTCACAGAGGATAACACAAAGACTGAGGGAGTATGCTCATGGACAGGAGGTTGCCCCAGTGAGTCCCTACAAAAAAGAAAAGGAGAAAGGGCAGGGAGGCGGAAGAAATAGAGGTTATAGCTGTTTGCCCTCTTGTTGTTCTTTTATTCTGAGTACAAAACTGAGTAGACCACTGTGAAAGACAGCATTATACATAATTCACAAGGTTTTAAAACTTTTAATTACAGCACTCCCCACATCGATAACAGGTACTTCAGTTTATTTTAAAAAAAGTTTTTTCTTTTGTAGCTTCTGCCAGGTTTACATTAGAGAAACTATTCTATATTTTAATTTTTTTGTTAGAAAATTAAACCTGGGAGTGTTTTTTTGCCAACCAGAAGGGTGAGATGAGTCAGTTGACCCAGGAAATATGTTTACAGAGGAAGAGTATTTTTAACCTCTCTTTGCACCCTACCATTCATCTCTTTGAAAGAATTTGCATTAGTGACATTTACAAATGGTATGCAAAGAAGCATTGCCATAGGATCATAGGAAGTTATTAGGCTAATGGCCCTGGGGCCCTTACATGCCTAGCCAAGTTGTACCTTTATTTCCATGATCAACACCTATTGCCCCTGTCCAACAGTGGCACAGGTGGACTCCCTGGGGTGAATTTACGGTTACCCATCAAGTCGTTCAGATTGCGTTTGGAGGGCCAGTGAGGTGCTGTGTTTGACATGAAGTGGGAGTCTGTTCCAAAGGAGTGGCAAACTCTGGGAGACAAATATGTCCCTCCAGCATGTTCTATTAATGTCACATACCAGGTTAAGGTCTTCAGAGTGAGTAACCCATGTACCTTTTGACTTGTGGATATGCAGCATTTCCAATAAAGCAGGGTCAGAGATTGCCTTATATGCAAGACAGAGATCGCCTTTGAGTAGTCTGTATGAAACAGAATCAAGTGACAGTGATGTCAGATGATCCACATAGGACAGATGCTGAAAACCTTGGATTTTCCTTGTGAGGAACCTTTGTTGTCTCTCAAATTGCTGCAGGTGCTTGGAAAGGTTCATACCAAAAGGGGCGTTATATTAAATTATGGGCCTGACGAGGAAAGAGTATAGGCAGGTTATAACTTATTTCTTTCTGGAGGCAATGACCTTACTTATGAGATGTGCAATATAACAGAATGTCTTTCTTACCACTGTGGAGACATGGTGATCAAAGGTAAGGTTGTTGTCAACCTGTGTGCCCAGGTCTCTCACCACTGAGTGTGTACTTATGGTGTTGCTATTGATGCAGTAGTTAGCAGGAACATTGCTCTTACTGAAAGGGATGATAATACATTTTTTTTTTTGCATTGAGTTTAAGGCCATGACTTTATCACCAATCATTTGTTTGTGTAAGACACTCTTGTAGGATGTTCACATAATTTGGAGATTCTATAACAGCTCTCAGTCTGCAGTCATCAGCAAACTTTGTCAGCCACAGACCTTTAGTTTTTGCTTGTACTTTGGAGAAATAGATTCAAAGCAGTAGAGGTCCCAGGTCTGATCCCTGTGGAACACCATTGGTTACAGGTCTGCTGTTGGAGGTGGATTCCCCTATTTTGACTATATGTGTTCTTTCAGTGAGCCAGTTAGTGACTTATCTAACAATATAAGGGTTGATACCTAGCTGGAAGAGTTTGTCAATCATGCCTGAGTGGGGGGTACTGTCAAAAGCCTTGGTTAAGTCTAGGTAGGCTGTATGCACAGATTTCCACTCATCTAGGGCCTTGGTGACTGTCTATAAAAATTCCACCAGGTTTAATAGGCATGATGTCCCTTTGACAAATCCAAACTGAATAGGGTCAAGTGTTTGGAGATTACCTATATCTTTGTTGATAAGGTCCATGATGACTCACTGCATGGCCTTGCAGATAAGGCTAGTCAGGCTAACAGGTCTTTAGTTCCAGAGGTAAGTGGAAGCACCACCTTTGTGCAAGGGAGTAATAGTGGCCATTTTCCATTCAGCTGGGATGAAGCCGGTGCTTAGACTATGATTGAAAAGAGTACCCGATGGTACTGCTAATTCTTGTTGGAGCCCATGTAGGATGCAGCCTGGGATGTTATCAGGTCCCATAGATGGTACATTTTTCACCTTAGAGAGGGAGTGTATGGCCTACTCTTTAGAGATACAAGGTAGGGAACGTGGTAGGCATGTGACGGGGTAGGGACAGGGGAGTGAAGTTTTCACAGAACCTGTCAGCCAACAGGTTAGCTATGTTCACAGGCTCAGTATATGTGGTATCATTAAGTACCAGTTCAGCACAAATCTGGGCCTTTCTTTTTAGGTTTCAAATGTAACTAAAGAATGCCTTATGGTTGTCCTTAGTTGAGGAAGCTAATCTGGATTCATAGTTTGCTTTGGAGGGCTTCACAAGAAGTCTTATTTGCTTGTTTAAGCTGAGGAGAGAGTGTATCCAGTTAAGCGCTCACTCCATCTTACTCATAGACAGCAATTTCTTCATCTTATTGTAAAGCCTGTTAATGGCAGTTTCCACCAGGCAGGTTTGCTCTTCCTTGAGAAGCTTGTTTTGGTCCTATCAGGCACATCTGAATCAATGCAGTTATATGGATGTTTGTATAAAACATTGGTGTAGAACTTGGTATAGTTGCCAGTTCCATCTGAGAGGTAGGTGCAGTGAAGTTATTTATACCATCCCATAAGAGGTTATAATCTGCTTTAGAAAAGCTTTTTAGTTTAGTTGCTGCTGGGGGTGGGGGTTGTCAGGTGTGATAGTTACTTCGAATGAGACTGATTTGTGATCAGATCTCACCAGGGAAGTCCTCACAGTGGGGATGCCACAGTGGTCCCCCATTTTGGTAAGCATCAGATCCAGGATGAGGGGGTGTTAACCAGCTGGTCCAGGGCATTGGAGTTAACAAAGTCAAGGAACCTTTGGGAAAGTCAGTTTGAGCACGAGTAATTTACCCAGTCACTTGATGGGTAGTTAAAGTCACTCAAAACCTTGGTGTTCAGATGTATCTTATAGATTCAACTAGATTGAAACAGACAGAGTGGGTGTCCTGATTCATGGAGGGGGTCCTGTAACTGGCAATTACTTGAATAGGTGTCCTACCAACAGTTAATTGCATCAGAATTATCTCCAGGGCTTCTTACTGTTTCACCAAACCTGAGGTGTATTTATCTTTAATGGATATTGATATACCACCTCCTTTAGTTTTCACACCTTCAGTTTGTGGTCTGAACATGTGGAAGGAGATGTAACCTGGTATAGCTGGGGTGATTTCTCCAGCCTTGAACTAGGTCTCCATGACTGCACAAATGTCTGCGTCTTCCAAGGTGAGGACTGCTTCCAGTGAGTGCAGTTTCATGTTAAGACTTCTAGCATTTAGCAGCATAACATTGAGATTGTTTTAGATGGAGGTTTGATGTCTGGAATTTTGTCCTTGAAACACTGCCTAAGAAAGGCACTATGGAGGTGGCAAGAGCCTTAGCCAGTAGCCGAAATCCCAAGGGTGACAGATGAAGACCATCTCTGGCAAAGCATCGAGATCTGTCGATCATGTCATCCCAGGCTGACGGATACTGGATCCCCTTAGAATGACACCAGAAATTAAGCCAATTATTGAAGTCAATAATTTTCTGTTTGTATTGAGGCATCATTCTAGATGAAGGTGAAATGCTGCTTAAGGCTAGGGATATGCCTGCCTGAGAAACATAGTCCTAGAGATCAGTCATGTCTCTCTTCATATGGTCCGGAGAGGTAAGTCTCATGTTGTTCACACCAACATGGACTATGACAAAGTCATAACAGTACTTGTTTTTGAGAGACTTTAGTGCATGTGTGATATGGTGGATCCTAGCACCTGACAGACAGCTGACCGTGCCCTTTTCCTTATCCAGCCTGGTAAGAGGGACATCTGTGTGCATTGCTGTTGTTGCCATTACGATGGGAAATTTAACCTAATCCATGATGAAACAGCTCTACTTCAAGAGATTACTGGTAAACGTGACTTAATCTTAATGAAACCTGACAGGGGGATGGTCATTATGACAAGTATTGATTATTCTACCAAAATGTTCAGCTTACTTAATAGTGAACACCAGTATGCTAAGAATAAGATACTTGTGGCTTACAGCAAACTTGATACTTTCATATATGATTTGGTACTGGAGGGCAGGTTAGATAAAATGGGGTACCAGTTCCTTAAAGTGGACTTTCCAGTAGTGCCCAACATTTTTGGCATATCTAAAGTGCACAACTGTTTTGGACCCCCCTCTCTGCCCAATTGTAGTCCCTGCAGGTTCCAAAATCCATCCCTTGGCCTTACTTGTTGACTACAGTATGAAAGAAATAAAGTCATCCTATTGCTACATACTTAAGGACCTCTGGGACTTTCTCAGTAGCATCAGATAATTTTTTCATGAGGAATGGTATTATGTCACTGTTGATGTCAAGGATTTGTTTTATTTGTACTCTTCATGTATTGGGGCTTGAGTGAGTCATTGATTTTGTAAGTTTCCATAGTGCTTTTTGCTAATGGCAATGTTTCCATGACTTGTGAATTTATGGATATTATACTGAGAAATACTTTTTGTATTTTTTGAAGGGAGTACTATAAG
This sequence comes from Protopterus annectens, assembly GCF_019279795.1. Taxonomy (NCBI): domain Eukaryota; kingdom Metazoa; phylum Chordata; order Ceratodontiformes; family Protopteridae; genus Protopterus; species Protopterus annectens. The sequence continues at coordinate 745,092,585 of NC_056735.1, read as the reverse complement.
TAAAACAGCGGTGTAGCAATGGGAGCCACTTGTGCTCCCCACTATGCCGACATAATCATATGAAGTTGGAAACAAAGATACATTTTGAACTGTACTTCTGCTAACAACCACACAGCCTATATCAGATATTTGGATGATATTTTTGTAATATGGAAAGGCAGTTAGGCTGAATCGAAGGAATTTATAAACTAATTGAATAACACCACCACCTTTTTGTCCTTTACCTACAGTTTTATTTCTATTGATAATATTAATTAACTTGATATCCTTTTAGAAAAGCATTATTTACTGAGGAAGTTAAAATTTAGATCGTACCAGAAGCCCACCAATTTCAATAGTTACTTGCACTTTCAAAGTTGTCACCCTTAAAAACAAAAACACAATTTGCTCGAGGGTCAAATGGTACAACTTACCAGAATTATTTTAGATTATGTTGATTTGATGGCTGAGCTTGAGACTTTGAAAGCAATGTTTGAGAAAGAGGTTACCCAGATTCTTGGCTTGAGGAAACATCAAGAAATTATGAGAGGAAGGGATTCCAAATTTCTCCCCATTTTAGAAAATGGGATGCCCAAACATTCACCTGGGTCAACTGCTATTAATCATGCTAAGGACAGCAAGAACAGTTTTACAAAATCTGATGTTTAAGTACTCCAAGAAAAGTAGTACAATTTTGAACCTTGTTAAAACCAACTGGAAAATATTGGTGGGTGATCCTGGGATAAAAGATTTGGTAGGTGATGTTCCCCATTATGCTTTCAAAAGATGAAGTAATATAAAAGAGAAAATAGAGAGGACACCAGCACATAGCAATAATGCTTATGAAGGTTACAGGGGTACCAGAAGATGCAGTGCCTACAAACAATGTACTTTTATTTATGGGGGGAGGTGATCAATTTACCCAGCATTGGATAGGTTTTTCATTTCAATCAAAGTTTTAAATATAAGACCACTGGCATTATTTATATAGCTTTTTGTGATGTATGTTTTTGTTTCTATGTAGGAAAGACTAAATGTTCCCTCCATAAGAGAATATATGAACACCTTTATGATGTTAAACATTGTAATGACACCAATGCATTGTACAGACACAGGGTAACTTGTGGGGAAGGTACAAAATGTTACTTCTTTGTGTTAGAACAAATATCCCAGAACCCCAGAGGTCACCCTTGGGGCACTCTGGTTGAATATAAAAAGTATTATGACAGTTCTGTGTGAATACCATCAATAATCCTGGGATAAATTACACAGTTTCTGTCACTGGTGCACTAAAGGGCTATGGAACTGTAAAATGGGCTCCATCTAAAAACTATGAGCTGATTTTTTCCTACCTTTTGTACACCAGTTTTCTATGTATTTTTAGGTTTTGGAGTTGATTTAGATGTATTAACTTTTCATTTTATGCCCCTAAGTTGTTGTTCAATGGTTTCACTATTTTGCATTTTTGTTTTTAGATTCATGTTTTTCTTTTTAAATTTTTATAATTTATTAATATTATTAACGAACATTGAATGTTTGCACTACCAATGAATTTTAATTGTTCTTTACTGATTTTTTTTTGATTGAAGCATTAATTACTTGATGTTTTCTACCTTTTATCCTTTAAAAGGGAGATTGTGTAAGAATGTGACAGTCCTGAAGAAGTCCCTTTAAGTTTTAGGACTAAAGAGCTTAACTCATGGTATTAAAGATATTCAATTTTTTACCACTTCAGTGCCTCTGGTTGTTCCTGGGCTGGTTGTTGGCCAAGTGGTGTTTGGTTCTGCATCCTTTTAGATGTCCAGTAGATAAATTTTTTTACATAACATTATGTGTACGAATATTAAGTGCATATCAACACTTTAGGCAAATGAAGTCTATGTTAGGTGCCTAGTTTGCTTGTTCCACACTGACTGTTGTAGTGCTAGGATCTTTATAATAATTACTGACTAAATTTAAGGAAAGTAAACGATGAACGGGTATACGAAAATGAGTATGACCCCAATGTTATTCTGCATCAACATATTTTAGCTTTTAAGTAAGTTACACTAAAATATAATGGTTATAATCCATGACTGCAGTATATGCTAGGATTGAATTTATGCTTGATATAGGCATGGGCACTCTAAATTGATCATAGGTGTGAGTGTGTGTATGTGTGGTATGGAAGAATAGTACTAACAGGCCTTGCCACTAGGTGGTGACAACATTGGGTCTAGGTGATTGTCTCTGATGAAGTGCCACTGTGACCCGATGTGGAAAAAATGGAAATAAGGGGTCATGCATGGAGTAGCATTTGATCACTTTGGCTTTATCATCTTGAACAATTTTAGTCACTTTTGAGTTAATCGCACTATAATCATGGCCCTGCATAAATTAATGTCATTATACTCATAATGCTGAACATCTGTCTTACTCATTGAGGGTCTGAAGCCATTTTGTTCTAGTTATTTGACATTATAAACATGTTGCATTAGTTTTATATAATACTGCTTTTATTGCATTATATTCTGTAATTCTATTGTATCATAACTAGAGCAAATGGTTGTTTATTTTGCTCCTGTGCATAAGTATATTTTAGAGCATAACTTCCTAATCCTTCATTGACAATAGGACTGGGACAAATGGACAAATATCTCCGCAAAATATAAATAATTAACTGATCTGACCGGTGAGGATTACTCCACAATGGCCATATAATTGCTTCTACATCTCAACAAATGAATTTCAGCAATGCAAAAGTGTGTTCTAAAAAGTTGTGAAAGACTTAATTTTAAAACCACAATTATTTTATTCTTTCTCTGATTACGTGTTTAATACAATTAAGGGATGTAAGGGAGTCTGATCCTATGCTACAACACCTTTGCCTCAGGGATGATAAACTAATGCTAGATATGCCAGTCCATTACAATTTTCACTAACGATTTGAATCTGTATTGTAGAGTACTATTCATGTCATTCATAGAGCTTATCTAAACAATCCTGTCTTGGTTTGTGATTGACTGCCGAGATGCCTGCTAAGAGTTTTATTTGAATTTATATTTTATTTCTTACCACTGTTTTTCACTGTTTGTAGGAAGGAATAAATAGCTTCTAGACAAGAAGATTTGCTCTGATTTATATTTTGCTGTTTTACCTTTAATTTTCACAGTTTGTCATTAGAAAGAGATAGGTTTTAGACAGGCAAACTCTAGCCATCCCAAGGGATATTTTCAGCTATAAAGTCACACAGACTGCACAGAGAACAATCCAGAGCTTATCTAAATAATCTTAAATTAATTTGTAATTGACTGTACAGTAGCTTGGTAAGATACGTTTTTATTTGAATTTATATTTTATATTGACCACTGTTTTTCGCTGTTTGTAGGAAGGAAGGGATAGCTTGTAGACAAGAAGATTTACTTTGATTTGCATTTTGTTTTACTTTTAATTTTCACTGTTAGTTGTTAGAAGGGGGTAGATTTTAGACAGGCAAACTCTAGCCATCCTCAGGGATCTAGTCAGCTATAAAGTCACACAGACTGCAAAAAGGACAATCCAAAGCTTATCTAAACAATCCTGTCTTGGCTTGTGTTTTTTATCTTTACTGTTAAAAAGAGGTAAGACTGTGAGTGAATTCCACCTTTTATCTGACTTTCAGAATTCGTATGGTCAGCGCAACAACTTTATTGCACTTAATTTAATATTTAGTTGTATATTGTGTGTATGATTTTTCTCAAAGAAGTTGATTTAAGTTCTCTTTGAATTCTGTGGTAACTGGTTTTGATTATTCTTTTCTTTTAGACATTTTTATTAATTTGCAGCTGAATATGGATTCCTTAAATGAGTATGCCATTAATGATTTGCTAAAGCACAAATATATTGCACAATGTAATAAATGCTATGCATATTTAAAGGTAACGCCTGACAACACTGGTGATCTTTGCTACTCATGTCAAAAGTTGGATGATTTGCTTACCATTATTAGTAGTAAAGTTAAACTTACTGTTGACAATTGTACTTGTGCAATTGGCACAGCTTAGAGAACAGCTGTAACATATACTAATGACTAGACTGGTAAGATAAACAATGTTAGGAAATAAGCAAAGAGAACACATTTAGGAAAGGATATGTCTGTTTTCTGCAAAGATCACTCAGTCCCTATGAAACAAGACAATATCCCTGACAACCTTATAATTCTGGACACAAGTATACAGCAGTCTGAGGATTCAGAGTATTTAGAAGGAAATAAAAAAGAAAAAGAAATTAAGATGTTCACAACAAATAAGGCAGAAAAAGAAACTGATAAATGTCTGTAAATTAAAGCGGATATATATACTAAAATGTTTGCTGCTTTGTTTTGTAGCACACAGATTTATTTTCAGCATATGCATGCTGGTACATGGTTTCAAGTCCCAACCTTTCCAATTCTGACAATAAGTTATCCAGTATTACCTTCTGTATTATTTTTCCACAACATGAAAGTATACTTAAAGGTCTATATGTCTCTGGGTTTGTCCTACTCCCCGTTCCCTTAAAGACAGGTTTAATAAGTGCATGTCTCCACTCTTGAGGAATTTCCCCATATTTGTACAGCCTAGTAAATAATAAATATAATGGTACTGCAAGTTCTTGCTGAAGTATTCTTGGGTCATTATTACTAATTAGGTCTCCTCCCCTTGCTTTGTTTGGATCCAGTTTGCATAGCTCTTTTTCAATATGGTCTAATTTGATTTCAGTATCTGAGGTTACGTGGATGTCACTAGGACAGCTTATCACTCCCTTTGTGGAGCCAAGCTGTTTTGTATAAGATTTTATAAGTATATCTATTATCTGTTGTGTCTGAGAACAGATTTTAGAATGTGCACCCAGTTTATCAATTTATATGTCTTAAATCCGTCCATGTCTTATATATCTATAAAATGGTTTCCTATTATGCTCAATATCTTTATATACATTTTCTTCAGTTTTTTATCTTGTCTCACACATGCTTAATTTGTTTGTCCAGCTGGTTTATTTCAGTTTTTAAAGTTGTAGTTCAAGTTCTTTTCAATGTTAATATTTTTCTATCAGAAAACCTTCGTTCTACAGAAAACGGCAGCATTTTTCCAAAAGAGGAGGTAGAAAAAAAGAGAAAAGGGGCAGAAAAAAAGGAAGAAATCAAAATTGATCATGGAAAGCTTGGAGAATATTACTGTAAGAAAAAAGATGAGAAAGACAGATGCTGACAACATGGCTCAAGCTGTGCATGTACAAAGCAATTTGGAGGAGAATTGAATGCTTGCAAATGTAATTTGCAATGAAAACATGGAATTAATGGTGATGAAAATCATTCCCTTGTAACAACTGATTGAGCAGATATTACTGAATTAGAAGATGAAGAGTCTTCAGATCTGGTTAGAAAATATATTTTTGTAGTTGGAGATTTAATTATTAGAGGAACTGATAGTTATATTTGCAGAGAGCATAATGACCATTAAATAGTGTTATGCTTGCCAGGACCAACAATAGAGGATATGAGACAAGCCTTACAATGCCTTAACATAAGGAAATACAGATCTGTTTTTATTTATGTCTGTACAAATGATCTCATTTGTAAGGACTCTTTCACCATTAGTAGGGAACTTGCAGACCTCTGAGACAGCATAGCTTATACAGTAGTTAGGACATATTTTTCACAAATCACATATAGAAAGGAGAGTAAGGTCGTCATGAATGAAAAAAAAGGGGGCAATTACCTACATGTAAAAAAATGCCCTGATTTAAAAAATGGAAATGTGTACAGTATCAGAGCCTAATTTTGGGCACACATACTCAGGCAGGATGGCATGCCTTTGTCAAGATCAAAGAAGAGAATTTTTTTGCAGAAGATATTTTGCAATATTTGACAACAAAAAGACAAGATTTTTGCCAGGTTGAAAATTTAACAGTTTACATATAGTAACATTTGATGCATCTCTAATGGTTGTTAATAATAGTAGCATTAATAATAAAGTTTTTTTTGATTGGAAAATTTGCTACATTCCCACAAAATTGATGTTGTTATTGTTTGTGAAACCTGATTAAAGAACAATGACTAGAAACCAGTTCTATCAGGATTCACATGTTTTTACTGTAACAGACATTCTAACAAAAAATCAGGTGGCGATGTTATGATAGGGATTAAAGATAGTTATGAGACCTGTGATTATTACCTGTTCACTGATAACACCAATACTATAGATTGTGTAACTGTGACAGTAAAGACAACCCTGGAACATATAACAATTGTTGGAGTGTACAGACTACCAAAGTCAGGTGCTAATGACCAAGAGGAATTCATACATTTCTTCAGTAGGGAAGAATAGCACTGGCTGGGGACTTAAATTTATCAGAACAGACTGTAATAATATTGATTCAACAACATTAGTAAGGGAATTATTCTCAACATTTGCTCAGGACCAACAATTTCTTCAAGTTGCAAAAACCCTACCAGGGAACAGAACATGCTATACATTGTTTGTGTTGCTAAAGAAATTACTGTTATTTTATGTCAAGTTTTACCACCATTAATGTGCACTGATCATGGAGTTATAAAGGTTAATTTGCTGCTAGATAATTCTGCCAAACAGAAACCTAAATCAAAGCACAGAAGATTAATTACAAATTATATGGAAGCAAAACAGTCACTATGTAAAACTAAATGGAGTGATGCATTCAGTGGAAAAACTGCATAAAGAATGCAGAAACTTTTGAAAGCAAAATTGTTTGAGTGCAAAAAATAATTAAAGAAAATGTTTAACATCAGGGTCTAGGAATACAACATCAGGGGGATGTATTTCCAAACGAAAGATACTTGATTAAGGTAAGAGATAAAAAAATATAAGAAATGGATAATATGCCAAACTACAACTTTGAAAACTAAAATGTTAATACCTCACTAAAAGAATCAAAGGCCTAAAGCAGATGCCATATGCTGACAGTCTAAAAAAACTCCAGCTATAGTCTGTGGCATATCGTCTACTCAGAGGCGATCTCTGCTTAACATACAAGGCCATGTCAAACTCTGAGCTGTTGGACATGCTCCACTTAAAGAAATCCCAATCCCTCAGAGCCACACGCTCCAGGGATCTAAACCTTATCATCACAATGAACAAAACATGCTGGAGGGATAGGTTCCTGACCCAGAGACTCCCCATACTCTGGAATAGACTGCCCATACATGTCAAGCAGAGCTCCTTATTGGCCCTCTTCAAAAGGAACCTTGATGATTGGATGGGAAATAGGAAATTCACCCCGGGGATCATGTCAGTTGCCCTGCTAGACAGGGGCCCAGAGAAGTAAATATTTTGAGAAAAAATTCCAGGCAATTGTTATGGCTAGGCTTGCATAGGCCTTAGGGCCGATAGCCTAGTGCCAACCTATGAACCTATGGACAAACAAATTAAGCTTTGTATGAACAAGATCATGAAAAATGTGAAGACATTTTATATAAAGATATTGAGTATAATAGGAAACCATTTTATAGCTATATAATATGTGGAAGGAGTAAAGACATACAAATTGATAAACTACATATGGATTCTAAAATTTATTCTCTGACACAACTGATTATAAATATATTTACACAATCTTAAAAAAAAAAAAAAAAAAAAACATTTTGACTCCATAAAGGGGGTGACAAGTTATCCTAGTGACATCTAGGTCACACCATATACTGAAATCAAATTAGATTACACTGAAAAATAACTATGCAAACTGGATTCAAACAAAGCACAGGAAGAAGCAAAATTAGTAATAATTACTTGAGAACAGTCCAGCAGCAACTTACAGTACTACAGGGAAAGTAGAAAACAGGATTAGTAATGGAAAAGTTAAAGAAATAGAAACTGAGGTTATAGATTATCTGAGAAGTGAAGGATTTAGTATAGAAAATCTCAAATAATATTACAACAGGATAGAGCAATGGATCCCCATCTTAAGGAGAAACCAGTGGAACAGGAAACATCCGATCAGTTGCCATATGAAGATACTTTGAAGCCTTTCATAGGAAACCAGTACAAACATTCAGCTGGAGTTTCACAGCAAGAGAAGGAACAGAAAACTATGACAACTCTGATGCCGTCAATGTTGTGGAGTAATATGTCAGCGAATTCCCATATGAAAGATCAATGGATGACAAAGGATGAAACTGAAGAGTGTGGCACAGGAAGATGCTCTGGAACTTTCTATAGAATGCCTGCAGGAAATGGAGAACAAAGAATGTGCCCTTAGTTTAGAAGAAAATGTTCTAAGAAAAGAGTTGCTTGGTATAACAGAAATGGACAAACATAATAAGATTAATGAAAGAAATAGACTACAGAAAGTCAATAAATCCCAAAAAGTTTGATATAACAAATGAACACAGTAATTAAGACTGTCCATAGAGATTCATGTCATATAACAGAAGTAAATAGGATATATTACTGTGCAGCTGAATTAATAACAGATAAAGTATTACCACAAAAACACAGGGTAATAAGGGAAAGGAAGAGTAGAAATTGAATGGCATCATGAAAGTATCGAACAGAGAAAACTAAAAAGCAATTAAGACAAGAACTGTAACTGTTAGAAGAGTATAGAAAATGGAACAGATCAACAAAAATACTCAGAACGATAGGGATGATAAAAGCAATGTGCAGTATCAGAACAGATCAGGATATATCACGTACTATCGCAAATAAACTAAAAATATCAGCACAGGCAGAAAAACGTAGAAGATACACAGATAAATATAAAGGAAAAGTACGAAATAAGCAATTTACCGATGACCCATAAATGTTTTATATATAATTGGAAAACAGGGCAAAAGGAATTGAAACACCACCAAAAAAAAAAAAAAGAAACAGATACATTTATCTATGAAAATGACGTGGAACATAACAAAGATGCTAAGTGGATAGTAGAAGTAAAAGAAAGGAATAAGACTTTCAAATGTACAGGCTATGAAATGGGATGAAGTAACGGCCAGAGAGATTGAAAAAAAGTGAAGAAAAGCTCCTAATTTGAAACCCCCAGGCCCAGATGCAGTACCTAACTTCTGGCAAAAAGTATTAACATATTTACATGAAGATTTAGCCAAGAGTAAGAACAATTTATGTGTGTACCTGACTTGACATCAGACTGTTTAACAATAGGAAAAATAATACTCCTACTTGAGAGTGAACGTGCAAGCTACCCTAAAAACTTTAGGCCAATAACTTGCCTTCTGACAATGTAGAAACTATGCACTGGAACTGATGGCAACAGAGTTTATAGTCATTTAGAAGAAAATTCAACCATGGCAATAGAACAAAAGGCTAATAAATGAAAGGCATATGGAGCAATGGATCATTTGTTTTAGATAGGGTTATAATGGAGAACTGCATAAAGGGGAAGAATTCAAGTGGCATGAATAGATTATAAAAAAGCATTTGACAGTATCCCACATTCATGGAAAAAAGATTGCTTAAAAATGTATAAGATACACCTTATACAGATCAATTACATTACAGCAACCATGAAACAGTGGCAAACCACTTTGCAGTTAAGCCATGATAAGGGACACATTACCATTCCAGGGATAAAAAAATCAAAGACTCTATGTCACCACTGTTATTTTGTTTTGCCCTTAACCCATTAAGTTGTCTACTTAACAGATTAAGTCATGGCTACAATTTAGTTCTCAGAAAACAACAACGTATAAAGACGTATCTTCTTTTTGTAGGTAATTTAAAACTGTATAGTTCATCAGCTGAGGAACTGAAAGCACAACTGCAAGTGGTCAAAACTTTTTCAGATGATATAAGAATGTCATTTGGTCTTGATAAATGTGCAAAAACAACCTTTAAAGCAGAAAAGCTGCAGCACCAAAAAAAATCAGTTTGGGACAGGAATGTGATATAAAAGAACTTGAGCAAGAGGGAGTGTATCAATATTTGGGAACTGATGAAGGCTCAACAATAATACATGAACAAATGCAAATAAAACTTAGCAAGTAATATTTTAGAAGACTTAAATTAATACTGAAAACAGTGTTGACATCTAGGAGCAAAGTCTAAGCAATAAAACAATTTGTTCTTCCTGTCCTAAATTACAGTTTTGGAGTTACTGACTGACCCCAAAACATGTTGGATAGGTTGAACAGGAAAACAAGAAGGATGCTTCCTGCTCATCAAATAACTTATTAAAAGTCGTGCATGCCAAGATTATATATTCTCCATTCTGAAAGAGATATGGGCCTCCTCGAAATTCATTACATCTATAGTTCTGCAGTTACAGGACTGCACATATATCTGCTGATCTCACAAGAACCAAACATAATGAAAGTTTTGAAATGTGGAGAATAAGTGTAAGATGACATCCCTGCTTAGTTTAGTAGAATCATATTGGTATCAAGGTAGGAATGGAAATAAAACCAGAAATGGATAAAAATCAGGCAGCAACTGAATGTGCAATAAAAAATTAAAGAATATAAGGTGAAGAATGAGATGAGAAGGTAAGAAATGTAGAAAATGCATAAATATAGTTGCAAGTATAGAAAACTCTTGAAACAACCTCATGTTGTTCATGATTACATTCAAGAATGGTTAAGGAGAGATGAATATAAACTAAAAGACAAAAGGTTAAAATCGGCAGCCCATGATAGTGGACAATGTACACATTGGTTTACAAAGTCCATTGACCATGTAGGAGAAACAGACAAATGTAGGTTTTGTAAAACAGAATTGGAAACAGTCACACATCTTGTTGCTGGTTATAATATACTAATCACAGAAGGACTGTATACTTAATGGCATAATAATGTGGCAAGACTGTTGCATTGGGGATTGTGCAAGCATTATAATATTAAAGTTGCTGAAAAAACACTGGAAACATGAGCCACAAAGCATCAAAGAAAATTATGAAGTTTATATCATATGGGTTCATCCATTATCAACAGTTCAAAAAATAGATGGGAGAAACCAGATATATTAGTCCATAAAAATAAGATACAAGTAGCATTGATCATTGAAATCACTACACCCACTGACTACAGTGTCTTACATACAGAGAGAGACACAAAGTAATAAAATGCCAGGAATTGCAGTCAGAAATGAGGGCAATGTGGAAGAAAGATACCCAGACAGTTCCAGTAGTAGTAGGAGCAACAGGTCTCATAAAAAAGAATTTACAATCATACTGTTACTGATAAATGTAACTGCGTACAAATTGCAGAAGGTGTCATTAATGGGTACATTGCGGGTGCTGCTAAGAGCACTTCTGGCTAACATCAAAGATTGAAACAATACTAAATTCATTAACTTTAATCATGATTTGATTTAGGAATGGGGTCCATTCCCATCATGGTACCCAAAAGACTTGGAGAAATTAAAAAAGTGAAATACCATTATATATATTATTTACAAAGTCTTATAAATATAGGGAGAGTCCTCAGGATTGGAGACATGTGCTTATTAAACCAGTCTTTAAGGGAAAGGAGGGTAGGACAAACTCAAGTCATACAGTCCCTTAAGTCTGCTTTCATGTTGTGGAAAAATAATGGAGAAGTTAATATTGAATAAGTTATTGTCAAAACTAGAAAGGTTGGGTACTGAAACCATATATCAGCATGTATATGTTGAAAAATAAATGCATTACCACCTGAAACATGGTGTTCTATAACAATATAATAACAGCTTTGAATGAAAAATTGTGCTGTGATTGTAATTTATATAGATTTAACTTCAACATTTGATAGAACCATACATAAAACACTAATCAATAAATTGGAACAGCTAGGTAGTGATGTACTCTTGATAAGATGAATAGCTGCATGGCTTACAAATAGGACATGACAACTATCATACAGCAATTGGACAGATAGAATTATTGGTTCCACTCAGGGTGTCCCACAATGCTCTGTCTTGCTCCCATACTTGTTTAGATTGTATCTTTCAGACCTATCTATTTCATCTGAAGTGTTCTACAGGCACTATGCAGATGACTTGAAAGTGGGTAAACTGATTACATGCATTACAGATAGGGCACATCCGCAAAAGAACTTGACTAAATTGACCACTTGGGCACTGAAGAATAATATTCTGACAAATACATCAAAAACTAAGTATATGAGATTTGGGAGTTATAAATATAAATTGAAATGTGAATAATTAATACAGCACACAGTGACTGAAACTGTAGATTCATTTAAGGACCTGGGTATATGGTTAGATCCAGCTTTGAGTTTTTCTATTCATATAGAACTATAAGTTGTGTAAAAATATTTATAAAGTCTAGGAAATCAGAAATGATAAAGTCATTGTTTGTTAATTACACTAGACCAAACCTTATAAGTTCATAGGTTCATAGGTAGGTACTAGGATATCAGCCCTAGGGCCTATACAAGCCTAGCCAAAAAGGTACCCTGGCTTTCACCACCCAAGAAAATTATTTACCTGTGCCTCTGTCAAGTAGAGCCACAGAGATGATCCCTGGGGTGAATTTTCTATTTCCCATCCAATCATCAAGATTTTTTCTTGAAGAGAGCTAATGAGGAGCTTTGCCTGACATAGATAGGTAGTCTGTTCCAAAGTATGGGAAGTCTCTGGGACAGGAATCTATCCCTCCAGCGTGTGCTGTTTATTGTGGTGAGAAGGTTTAGGTCCCTAGAGCGTGTAGTGCAAAGGGATTGGGATTTCTTTAGGTGGAGCATGTCCAACAGCTCAGGGTTTGACATAGCTTTGTATGTTAGGCAGAGACTGCCTCTGAGTAGGCGATATGTGACGGAGTAAAGCTATAGTTTTTTCAGACGGTCTGTGTAAGACATCTGTTTGAGGCCAGCAATCCTTTTTGTGAGGTATTTCTGTGGCCTTTCCAGTTGTTGTAGATGTCTTGTGAGGTACATACCAAAAGGGGCATTGTACTCTATAATGGGTCTGATGAGTGACAAGTAGAGGGTAACAATGACCTCTTTTTTTCCTGGATGAGAAGCCTTTTGTGATGAGGTGTGCCACGTAGAAGGATTTCCTGACTACTGTAGCAATGTGTTTGTCAAAGGAGAGGCTACAGTCCACCTGTCTCCCAAGGTCTCTTATCACACTTTTGGTGTTAAGTAGACTACCACCTATGTGGTTGCTCATGGGTACAGAGTTTTTACCAAATGGGATGACAATGCATTTTTTGGCATTAAGCTTGAGGCCATGGCACTGATACCAGGCACCTGTCTCCGTGAGGCCCTTCTGTAGGATGTCCACATAATTTGGGGACACAACTATGGCTCCCAGTTTGCAGTCATCTGCGAACTTCATTAGCCAAAGGCCATCTGTGCTAGCCTGTACTTCAGAAAAGTAGATGCCAAACAGGAGAGGACCCAGGACTGAACCCTGAGGTACTCCAGTTGTCACTGGTCTGAAGTCGGATTTGGAGTCTGCTACTTTCACAGTGTGGGCTCTGTCAGTGAGCCAGTTGGCATCCCATCTTGTGACATAGGGATTTATACCTAGTTTCATGAGTTTATTTATAATTCCAGAGTGGGGGATGGTGTCAAAAGCCTTTGCGAGATCTAGATAGGCTGTGTGAACCACCTGACCCTCGCCTACAGCTTTGATGACTGCTTCAAAGAAGTCAATCAGGTTTAGGAGACATGATCTGCCTTTTACAAACCTGAACTGGGTGGGGGTCCAGAGTTTGGAGAATACCAATGTCTTTGTTTATAAGTTCCATGATGATACATTCCATGGTCTTGCAGACTAGGCTTGTTAGGCTAATGGGGCGGTAGTTCCCTGGGTCCGTGGTGGCTCCTCCTTTGTGGAGTGGGATAACAGTCACCGTACGCCATTCAGTGGGCACAAAGCCTGAGGTGAGGCTGTGATTGAACATGGTGCTTAGGTAGGGTGCCATTTCATTCTGTAGTTCATGTAGAACACAGCCTGGGATGTTGTCAGGACCCATAGATGCTTTCCTTTGGAGAGTGAGGTTTTTACCTGTGCAGTCATGATTTCTGGAACTTTGCATTCTTCTGGTATAGAGATGGGCCCTTTGGGGAGGGGGGGGTGGGGGGGTAAAGTCAGCACTGAACCTATCTGCCAGGATGTTGGCAACATCAGTTGATTCTGTATATGTATTGCCATTGTGCTGCAACTCAGAGCAGATCTGAGTGTTGCCATTGAGATTCTTGACATAGCTATAGAATGCTTTGTGGTTGTCTTTAGAATCAGAGGTGATTTTGTTTTCATAACTAGCTTTGGAGGATTTTATGAGGGATCTCAGCTTCTTATTGAGGCTGATCAGGGTGTTCTTCCAGTCATGGGATTTTACTCTTTTTTGCAACTGTTTCTTTCTTCTGTTGTAGAGTTTGTTTATGGGAGGGGACCACCAGATTCGCTTCCTTTTTTGGAGGATAGCATCTTGGTTCTGTTAGGCATAGCATGATCCATGCATTCGTGTAGGTGCTTATAAAGTGCCTTTGTGTAGGATTCAGCAGTCATTCCTCTATTGTCTGGCTGCATGGGTGTTGTGAAGTTTGCCACTTCAGTCTTAAGAAGCGTGAAGTTGGCTTTGGAGACATTTTTTACTGTGATTTCCCTAATGTGGGGGGTGGGGCGGGATGTGGATGTCTAGGCTGATTAGCTTGTGGTCAGATCTGACCACTGAGGAGATGACCTCTGGTGTGGTACACCGGTCACCCATGTTGGTAATGACCAGGTCCAGGATATTTCTGCCCCTGGTGGGGTTGTGGATTAGTTGATCCAAGGCATTTGAATTTATGAATTCCAAAAAATGTTGAGCAAAAGAGTTAGTGCATGAGTAGTTTTCCCAGTTGATGGTGGGGTAGTTGAAATCTCCCAGTATTAGGGTGTTGGGTTGTACCCTAATATTTTCCAGTGTTTCAAGAAATGTGGAGTGGGACTCCTGGGGCATGGTGGGGGATCTGTAGAAAGTTACAATTTGGATTGCGGTCTTGCCCAGAGTTAGATGCACTTGGATAATCACAGATGCGTTATGCTGAGCAACTAGCCTGGAGGTGTGGGTATCATTGATGAATATGGACACACCTCCACCTTTAGTGTTTCGGTCTAAGCTAGGTGGCCAAAAGGTGTGGTATGAATTATAGCCCGGTAATGCAGGGGTGCTTTCTGGAGCCTTGAACCAGATCTCAGTCACTGCACAGATGTTGATGTTCTCCATTTTTAGGAGTGCGAATAGAATAACAATATGAAAAGCTTACAGGAAAGCAAGCATGAGTAAACTGGAAAGAGTAAGTTGGTAATATATCAAGGGTATCCATGGATGTGAAAATTTAAGCTATTATGAAAAAATAAAATATCTAAATTTGAACAGTGTCTCATATAGATATTTAAGAAGAGATCTTATATAGGTATATAGGGCATTTAGAGACAGCTACCTCTGGGAATGTTTGGGGTTATCAGAATGTAGTAGATAGCCATCAGACAACCTATGTGGAAGATTCTGTAGGAATGAAACGTGTCCTAATTGGTTCTCTGAGAAAGCTGCTGATGCATGGACCAGACTACCAAATTACATTAAGCAAGCATTACTTTATACATTTTGAAGAACAGCCTGGACATTATGGGAACAATTGTTTTGGTATATTGACAGGTTAGAAGGGCATTAATGCCCATGCTTGAAATATTTGTATGTATGTATGTATATATAGGTTTATAGGTGTTTACTAGGCTAACGACCACAAGGGCCTTTTTAAGCATAGCCATGCATCCCAAATCTCTGACAAGTTCTGATACCCTTGATAAGTGTAAGCATGGGCCTGGGAGATGAACCATTTTCAGGTCACCTCTGTCCATTAGAGACATAGGTGCCAAACCAGGGATGGATTTCTGGTTTCCCATCCAATTGTCCAAGTTGCACTTGAATTGGGTTAGGGAGGAACTCTGCTTCACATAGATGGGGAGCCTGTTCCATAGATGGTATAGTCTCTGTGATACATACCTATCTCTCCAGCAGGTCCTATTTATATCACAGGCAAGGTTTAAGTCTTTAGAATGTGTAATTCAGGTGCTGTTTGATTTGTGGATATGCAGGAGGTCCATCAGAGTGGGGTCTGACAATGCCCTGTATGCCAGGCATAGATCTCCCCTCAATAGCCTGTAGGAGACAGAATGCAAAGATAGGGCCTTGAGGCAGTCTGCATAGTAAATATTACTTATGCCCTGTATTCTTTTAGTGAGGAACCTCTGTAGACGTTCCAGTTGTTGGAAATGCCTGGTTAGGTACATACCAAAGGGTGCATTGTACTCAATGATGGGTCTGATGAATGCCGAATACAGTGGAACAATGACTTCCTTGGCCATAGATGCCATACCTTTGTTTATACATTGCGCAACATAGAATGCTTTCCTCACCACTGTAGACACGTGATGATCAAAGGCTAGATTGCTATCTATGTGTGTCCCTAAATCCCTGACTACTGGGTCAACTCTAAGAGGTGTGTTGTCAATATAATAGTTACCAGGGATGGATGACTTCCCAAAGGATACTATTATGCATTTCTTGGCATTTAGTTTTATTCCATGGCTCTGACATTGTTTGTCTGTGTCAGCCCCTCCTGGAGAAAATTTGTGTCAGTTTAAGATTCAATGACAGCTCCTAACTTGCAATCATCTGCAAATTTAGTCAGCCAGAGACCATTGATATTGGCATTGACTTCTAAGAAGTAAATTCCAAAAAGGAGCAGTCCAAGGACTGCTCCCTGAGGGACTCCACTTGTGACGGGCCTCTTTGCAGAGATGGATTCCCCAATTCTAACTTTCTGGGTCCTGTCTGTGAGCCAGTTGGCTATCCACTGGGCGACATATGGGTGTGTACCTAACCTCTTGAGTTTATCAACAATACCAGAGTGGGGCTTTGTGTCAAATGCCTTGACCAGGTCCAGGTAGGCAGTGTGAACAACTTTGCCCTCATCCATTGCTTTGGTGACCTTCTCGAAGAAGTCCACCAAGTTGAGTAGGTGTGATTTGCCATTGATGAAAACAAACTGGGATGGGTCCACTGTCTGAATGTTTACTATATCTCTATTCATCATCTCTATGATTGTTCTTTCCATGGCTTTACATATAAGACTAGTGAGACTTATGGGTCTGTAGTTTTCAGGGTCTATAGATGGTCCATCTTTGTGCAGAGGGATGATTGTTGCCTTTATCCATTCATGAGGCATGGACCCTGTTTGGAGGCTACAGCTAAATAGTAATTCCAGAGACCCTGATAAGTCATGCTTCATGCTATTAAAAAGGCATCCTTGGATATTGTCTGGACCTATTGATGCAGTGTTCTTGGTCTTAGAGAGAGCATTAAGAACCTGTTCTCTAGTGATAATAGGGGGAGTTATATTTGACAATATTTCCTGAGGGAATGTTAAGGCAGAGAAAGGGCTAAAGTTGGAGATTAATTTATCAGCCAGGAAGTTTGCTACATTTTCTGGCTCAGAATAGGTGTCTCCATTTACAATGAGCTCTGCAGAGGTTGTGGACATAGCTAAAGAATGCTTTGTGGTTGTCCTTGTCCTGGGAGGCCAAGCTTACCTCAAATTTGGCATTGTTAGTCTTTATTTGTTCTCTGGGTTGTTTGTTTAGTTTGATGAGAGTGTTTTTATCTTGCTGGGTGCTGCACCTCCTAATTTTTGCCATGGTTTTCTTCCTCCTGTTATACAGCCCATTGGTTTTGTGATTCCACCAGGGTGGCTTGTTTTTTGAGTTAGTTCTGTACTTCTCCTTGGTGGATATAGCTGTCTCTATGCAGCTATTATCATGCTTGTACAGGGTTTTTGTGAACAATTCTGCGTAGGCAAAAGTGTTCTCAGGGTTTATGGGGGCTTGAAATTTTGCCAGGTTCTCACTTAATAGCAGGAGGTTAGACTTAGAATAATTCCTGAATATTCCAAGCTTAACTGGGGTTTTAGGATTTATTTTTACTTCAAAGGAGACCATTTTGTGGTCTGACCTTACCAGGGAAGGCATTACAGTAGGAGGTGTGCAGCAGTCCCCCATATTAGTGAGGACCAGATCCAGTATGGTTGCACCCCTTGGATGGTGTGCTGACTATCTGATCCAGGGAGTTATATATGTATAACATTATATATAATGTGTATATATGTACAGCATCATTTTTTTTCATTTATTCTGTAAAGTTTATGTAGAACATTTTTGTCAAGCATCATAGCACTTGGACATTCCTCTATAACCATAGAATTTGACATATCTAATTAGTCAGCAGTGACGTAGTTTCATGTTCATATAGCCCAAAGTTTCAATACATTCTGAGACAAAATTTGGGTGCCATTTCCCATTTCTAAAAAAAAAAAAAAAAAAAAAAAAAACAATAAGGTAACAGGCTTCCCTATGCTGCCAAACAATAAAAACATGAGTGTAGCAATACTGTCAGATAGTGGATGCATATGAGTTCTGACATCAGAACCATTATATCTGAAGGTATGCCATTTCTACAATTCTAGTACTCTGCAGGATGAAATATATGATCCTTACTCACTTTAAGCAACCACAAGCAGAGTATAAACAGGTTATAGTATACACTGCCTCACAAGGAAATCATAAACCACATTCATTGTACTTTACAAAAAAAATCTAACTTAAAAAATTACAAAAAAACTTAAAAATTCATGGAAAATTACAAATTTTAGATGTAGTGAATATTCCTACTATTCCAAAAATATCACCAAAATTAATATTTTTAGACATAGTTGACATTACTACTTTTCTGGTATCCAGGAATATGTTTCACAGAACATACTGAATGTTATAAATCTACTTCTCTTTCATTAAGTTACATAGTTAAATCAGAAAAAAAAAAAACCCAGAGGGGGGAATTCAATAAAGCCTACATGGATTAATTTTCCATGTGGGCATAGTGGCATGGAGCTTACACAGAAGTAAGCAGGCGTGCTATCCAGTAAACAGAGCTGAGGGGCATGCACAAGTGTGCAACCACGGAAGTGTCCATGGAATGCAAATCACTTCATAAGCAGGTGAATTGCATGCAAATAAGGGTATTGGAGTGATCCAGCAAGTAGGTAGGCAGTAGTGCAGACCCCGTGTTGGTGTCCGAAGTGTACACAGAAAAATTCCATGTACATGAGATAAAAAAGTGAACAGGGGCTATAAAAGCCCAGTTAGAAGGACAGAAATAGGATAGCAGATACAGATACATGCAAAAGTATGCCATGTGTGCAAAATGTAATGGAAAATAATGTAAAACAATTTTTTTTTAAATTCTCATATTATGTTTGTCTTGCGTGTAGCAGTGTGCAAACATGACGTTATGCGAAAAGAAAATATTTAAAAGTGTAAAAACAAACAAAAGAAAATATGTGACAATAATGCATTATAGAGCATTGCATGGAGTATGTACAATATTAGATTTCTGTGGTTGCTAAGGAGGCAGGGTCTAGAATAGTGTAGTTTCCTGGTTGTGTGCATTGATCTGTATGCAAATGAGCTGGGATTACTGAATAGCAAAAATAAGTATCAGTGCTCACAGATCATATCTTTGTAGCCCCAGAACCATGTTGGTGCACACAGAAGAAGTAACTGACATCAAAAGGGGCCGTGTCTGTATATCTTTAAGCACATTGGAGCTCAGCAGTGCCTGTGTGCATGCCATGCTGCTGAGCTGAGCAGGGGGTGTGTCCAGTGCCAGCTAAGCTTTGTTTAACTTTGGGGCACATGTTTTAGCTAATCTGAGCACATCTGCATGGCACCCCACTGTGCTGAGCATGCCAGTCTATGGGGCTGTGTCCACTGAGTGCTGAGTACTGTTTATATCTATGATGCAGGTTTGCACACCATGCCTCAGTGCTTAGCAGGGAAGGCAGTTTAAAAAAAATGTCTCGGAAAGCCAATCATATATAAATTACTGATGACGCCTGTACCACTTAAACTGGGCCATTAAAACACTGATAATGATGCACTGGGCAGGTGGAATGCATCATAGGCAGCCAATCACACAGGTTGTACCTACAGCAGAGCAGTAGAAAAGTTGCATACATCCTACAATCTGATTTCACCCCCATACTCTGCACCAGTGGAGTACAAACATGAGATTTTTAATTAAAACAATGCTAGGGGATGCTGCAGCTGTGCTACATCTGTATCTGCTAGATCCTGAGGTCAGTGCTGATGCTGCTGCTGACAATAGGTTTAGACTGAGAAGGAGAAGAGTGTTCAGGCCCAGTGTAGCCTTCCAGGAGCTACATGAGCTGGAGATTGTAGAGTGGTACAGGGTTGACAGGGACATACTACAAGAACTCATCGAGCTCTGCAGCCCTCAACTTAGACCCAGAGCCAACAGAGGGGAACCCATCCCAGTGGAAACAAAGGTATGTGTAGCCCTTAGGATACTAGCTACAGTACTTTCCAAAGACCAACTGGGGACATGATGATGGTCTCACAGGCATCAGCATCCATGGTACTCCAGCTGTTCCTGGATGCTATGTTAACACATGCCAGTGAACACGTTTATTTACCCTGAACCCCTGAGGAGATGGCTAGCAGTATGTGACTCTTCTACCATGTAGCACACTATCCTGAAGTACTGGGTGCCATAGACTGCACTCCTGTATACATCAAAACACTGCCCAGTGAGGAGGATAGAGTCTACATCAATGGCAAGGGCTATCGCTCCATCAACTGCCAGATCGTGTGCAACTGCCCAGGGCATTATAATGAATGTGTGTGCTGGAAGCCCTGGAAGTTTTCATGACTTCCATATCTGGCACACATCACAGCTACACCAGATATTTGTCAAGGGAGACATCCCATACAACCATCTACTGGGTGGATGCTGGCTACGCACTGGAACCGTGGATGATGACATCCATCAGAAATGCACACACACCCACCTAAGAACACCATAATGTAGCACACCCACAAAGTAGGAATATCATAGAAAATCATCATAAAAAGGATGTCAGCCAGACCACACAACCTGTACCTAACCATGTAGTGGCTGTGTACTGCATGCATCAGACAGAGGCATCCCTCAAACACAGGTCATTCAACAATTGCATTTGCAAGGTAAGTCACTATCCTATACAACAAATGTACGGTGTACTAGACTATGGTAGCATATGTATGGACCTGCTGCATGTATGCAAGGGAATAGAGTGGGCTACTGGGCTACTTGCAGAGAACTAACAGCCACTTGGGACAACAGGTACCCTGTCCAATACTGGGTGCCCCATAATCTGCTTTAGGCTGCATCCTGGAAACCCCACTGTGTTATGTAAGGGAAATGCCAAACAGTGGGGTCATAGGACAGACACATGACTGTCAATGCCAAAGTCCCCTACCCCAACACATCAGCGTTCCTATACAATTGCAGTAACAGTATGTTTGTAAGGATATTTCAACAGACCACACAATTTCAGGGCTGTCACAAGGAACCTGGTCACATGTTGTATTTTCCACAAAATGCAGGGGTCACAGTGTATGTCTGTATGTTGTTGATAGTGTGAGGAATTAGACTTTACTTTTTGGAGGCTGGCTTGGCTCACTGGGCTAAGGACCTTAACATGGTTGATGATATTGATGGTTTGAAGCTGGCCACACTTACGACTTTCGCATGTGAGTTACTCGTATGGTAGCAGTCCCACAGACTGCCATGACACCATACTGTGTTACTGCAAGGAAGCTGGACACAGCCAGAGAAAATGGGGGGACAGAGGTCCAAACCTACCAACATTATACATGCTCTGAGTGATCTAGAAGGTGGCTAGTATAACAGCACCTTGCAACAGATCGGATAAGCTGCAGTATGTAAAGGCCATATCATAACTGTGTCAGTACTTTCAACGATTCAGTGGACTGCATTTTATAATATATTACCAGATAAACACAACTGTGTGTGGAACAGAGCAAACATATGGGGCAGAATGCTGGACATTCTGAAAAACCATGTACAGTGAGAGGTATGAAGACTGTCATCCTGTGTGTGGTGTTACATCATGTATCCCAGTCACATCATAATTCTCAACCTTTTAGAGCAGAGAATCTGGACAAAGCCATAAACAATAGTGGGACAAAGGCCCAAAGATATGAAGAAGGATTAGCTACTGGCCAGACAAATGTAGAAAGTTGAAAGAATAACAGGTCAGTAACTCAAATGTCTCTCACCGTATCCTAACATCAATCTATAATATTTTGCCCCTAATGTGACAGAAAATCACAATGCTATGCAAAGCATGCCAAAAATATGATGCAAAACTGTGCACATTCCATTATGACCTGTACAGTTAATAGCTATGGATCACATAATACTTTCAGCAAACAGCTGGGGAATGCCTTGGACAAAATATCAGGGAGGTGCTGAACTGTGGAAACGGGCTGAGCAGCCAATTGGCTGCAGCACACAAAATCCTGGACTGAAATAAAGGTAGGTCTGGCCTGGAGTCAAGTTGTAAGTACTGACAGTCACACTGGGCATGTTCCTAAACCTAGCTAACTTGAGCCCATGTCTGTTGCCTTATCTGCCCAAAGACCTGCTATGTGGACATATGTCTGTACAGACAGACAGCTGTGTATGCATAATTGTCTCTCCCTATTCCCCTTACGCTTGATTAGTGTCTCTATTAGTATATTGCACACACACATATATATATATATATATATATATATATATATATATATATATATATGAAAACAAGATGTATATATATCTATATATATATATATATATATATATATATATATATATATATATGTGTGTATACATAGCTATATAAAGTACAATGATACATAGACTCCACACATACATCTACAGAACACATTTACATTACTGACACACACAATTATATTTAAGGAGACAACCGTGTTACACAGATTGAGATAGATATAGGCGGGGATATACAAATGTTCCCACATACCCCTGACTGCTGGGGTTATCTTCACATGCACATCACAACAGCCATCCGATGGCACCTGACCAAGGCCTTAACACTGCATAATCCACTCACCCCACTGACTCCTGACCCTGTGGGATGTCACCCTGCAGACAGATATAGATACACAAGTGGTGTAATGTACAATGGGTGCAATACAATCCTTGGGCAGACTATAGTGTCTCTAACCATGTGTCTGCTTATCAAACTGCAAACAGCCACATATGGCCAGACTAGTAGATGTACACACATAGCAGGGATATGACCAGGACCAGGTATCCCATCCCTAGGATACTAGATACAATAACAGTACCAAGCAGTATCAATCTGCAGGGCACACATGCTTTCTAACACAAGGCTACTTTGCATACTCCACAAGTACTGTGTCTGCATAAACACATACAACAGACATAACCTGTAGTGCATGTGATAGGTACTGTCTGCTGTAGTGTGTAATAGTAGGGAGGTAGGGGTTCTAATCTCACAGCATCCAACTGTGTGTGTGTAAATATATCCCCTTGCAGCACTTCAGACAAGGCCCTATGGGATATCTCTGTACAATGGCTGGGCATTTTACACCCACTGACTAGCTGCTGACCTCAACAGTGGCCTCTGTTTCAAGGCCTGCTGATGTTATCCATCTTAAATGCACTGACTGAGAGTGCATCAGCAGATAAACAGCATGCTGTATGTGGTACGTCCTGGAGCTATAGTGTGTAATACTAGAAAGGTAGGAGTTCTAATCTCACAGCATTCAACTGTGTGTGTGTGTGTGTGTGTGTGTGTGTGTGTGTGTGTGTGTGTGTGTGTGTGTGTGTGAATATATCCCCTTGCACCAATTCAGACAAACCCCTATGGACTATCTCTGTGCAATGGTTATGCATTTTACATCCACTGACTAGCTGCTGGCCTCAACAGTGGCCTCTGTTACAAGGTCTGCTTATGTCATCCACCTTAAGTGCACCAGCTGAGAGTGCAGTAGCAGGTAAACAGCATGGTGCATGCAATAAGTACTGTGAGCTATAGTGTGCAATACTAGATAGACAGGGGTTCTTCTCTCACACCATCTAACTTGTGTTTGTGTAAATGTGTCCCCTGACAGCACTGAAGACATACCTATGTGGCCTACCCCTGTAATGTATTTTATGGCCCTGTAATGAGATGCTGGACCTAAATTGCCCCCTCTACATAAGCATAATTGATGTCCACCACAATCTACAGTTGTACATGCAGACTACCCAGGTGACATGTATCAAGGGTAGTAGAGTGTGTTACAGGATATGAAAGCATGTTGATGGTGACTGTCCCCATTTTCCCTGACACAATGTTCTACACATATACACCTAGGGAGCCATGCACATATACTGGCATACCTTGTTGATGTCATACCTCTGCTGTGCTGCCTTGCAATCCTGTGCCACTATATTTCCATAGTTGCACTACTCAGACTCCTGTGACAAAAATATATGCAACTGCATTACACACCTGTCATTTTGCAACACTACTGTCAGTGTCCTATCAGCCAGCAAGGATACACAATGTTTGATGTGTACTCTTAACACATGCCAGAATACAGTACCTGTTGTGGTCCACAACAACTGTCGTGGCATAACACTACTGCACTACACAAACATATGTAAAGTAAGATGGCGACTCTGTGCATCAGACACATCTATGCAGGTCCCCACATCGACGACAAGGATGGCTGGGGTGTGGCACAGGTATCATCATATGAACAGGGTTTGGTGTGGTGGTGCTGGAGGCCTAGGCTGTACCAAACAGTTGACAGCATGTGTTTGAGTCAGGAAGGGGTGCTGATGACATAGTTTATGGTATGGTACTGTGTGTGTCTGTAGGTAACCTGTATGTGACAGTGGTGTTGGAGTATGTGAGTGTACACAGTCAGGCTCAGTGCTAGCCCTACACATGCATATGGTGGACAGCTGTGGACCGTACATGGTAGAGTGGACAGTTCACCATCTCCGGTCATGAACACAGGAACTGGCTCCTCTATGAGTACCACAGGCAGCACCATGCCCCAAGGTTAGATGGGGTGCTAGTAACTGATAGTGACTGCTGTCTGCTAGGCTTGTGTCTCCACAGGAACCATGCAGGACCAAGTGCCCATGGCCTGCCATGTTGTGGTGTGGACACCACAACTCCCTCTGTAGTGCTGGAGGTGCTGCCACTATTGAAACGTGAGTGTGCACGGCCATGTGGACTACCAGCAGATGGTGTTGGTGGCCTATGTCCACGTGTCCAATGCCCAACCCTCAGCCACATGTTCCAATGCAGACAATGTGCTTTCAAGGACAGACACTGTCTGAGCCCACCATCTGTCCACTACATCAGTGAAACATCCCATGGCATCACCAATGCTGTGGAGGCAGTCACGGATGTCAGACCATCCATAACCCTAAGCATCCATCTGGTGTTGCATTCAGCTCATGCCTGTGCCTCCATGACAGCCCAAAGCAAGCGGCAAGTGTCCTATGATGTGACACCTGCAATAGGAAGTGGATGGGCAGCAGTCCTCCTTCAAGCAGCAGTGTCAATCAGCCTGTGTGGGACCTCACCAGCTGTCTGGCTATGGCTAGTGTCTACACTCACTGACGCCATAGTTCTCACACTGTCCTACACTATGTCACTACCCTCTGACTGTCCAATATCTGTGGCCACTGGTGACTGGGTATGTGTGGGCATACTGACTGTGCGTGGGGACAATGGGGCAAAAGAGGGATGTCAACCTCTGGGATGGATTTATACACTGACAACCCCACCTGTGCCTCACTATGGCCACCATCATCTTCAAAGTCTGATAAGCCGCTGACATCAGGTTATGAGGGGGAGACACTCCAACCCCCCCTTTCAACTGTGAGAAGTAAGACAAAAGCAGTGCATTCCCTACTGCACTGTTATGCATGGTAATCCACACAGACTTGCACAGATGAGGGTCCACAATTGCATTACATGTCCCACTCCTTCTCATCTCTGATCTATGCACAACACACACACCCATGCCAACATACACAGACAAACCAGGCCCTGTATAACATGTACATCAGCTACATCCAGGTAATATTGCCAGTTCAATACACCTGTGATGTATGCAATATGACAGTGTATGTGACAGAAATACAGATTAAACCCAGTACACCTATCTTGACAATGATATGCCACTTGTAGTACCACTGCCTCAAGTATGTACCTTCTCCCTATTGTGTCTGAATGAGCATCTTGGAGTAATTGCCTCATGCATAGCAGGCTGCATAGTTGCTCATAACTATAAGTGCAAACATGTTGGTGTTTATATAAATACACACTTGCCATTCCCTAGGATATGCACTGTAGTTAACTGCTCTGAAATGGAACATGCAATTATTGTACTCTAGCTAAGCAGAACACTTGTGCAAAATGGCAAAATGGCAGCCCTTAACATTCATAGGGTATATCTGATCAGGCAAAACAACAGTATGACACTTACCAGGTACAGGACCATGAAATCCGGCCACACTGGATGTGCCTGTGAAAAGGTGAGGGAGAGGTATTGTCAGCAACACCAAATGTTGCAGTGTTACAAGGTAATATGTGTATATATGCACATGTACATTAGCTAATGTGATACTGGCTATATTGCTGCCATTTGAGTATGTGTGGACTACTGCGGTGAAAAACCAACCCCCCCTCCAATGCAGATAGACCTGACACCCATGTAGAGCCTGCCACAATGACTGCAAATGTATTATACTGCTGAACAGAGTCAGCTTACCTGGATGATTGATGTGGGCGCTGTGGCACCCACCTCCAGGATATATGGTGTGATGGTTGCCTGGAAGCTGTGGTTTGAGCCTAGGTCAACCAGGAAATCTTCTGTGGCTGAGAGTGGTTGTTGTGTTGCAGGCCCTCCACCAGTGGCAGCACGATCATTGGCAACAGCAGCTGCCCTTTGACATGTGGCATTGACCATGTATGTGGCCCGGTGTCGAATCTGCTCATAGGTCCTGTCCTGTTGGCCAATATCATTAACA
This sequence comes from Protopterus annectens, assembly GCF_019279795.1. NCBI lineage: Eukaryota > Metazoa > Chordata > Ceratodontiformes > Protopteridae > Protopterus > Protopterus annectens. The sequence goes on along the minus strand of NC_056735.1, from coordinate 745,065,696 downwards.
GCCCTCAAAAGGTTGGACCGCATTGCTGTCCGCTGTTCTCTTGACAGCAGAATGTGATGTTTGAGTCTGAGGGCATCAACTATAGTGTCATTTTCTGCAGATGAAATTGGAGGATGTCTCTGTCGATAAATTCTACCTGAAAGACAACAACAAGGAAACATGTTACAGGAACAGATACATGGATGTCCATGATGTACAGACCCTGCACAATGAAAATGGGCTGCAATATCCACTGGTCCCTCACACGTCATACCCCACAGTCTACCAACACACTACAATGCGTGGCTATCATCAAGATAGTCGCAATACTGGTTATGTCCCTGTGTGCTGTGACAGAATCTGCTGTATGTCTCTACACCTATCACTGCAGTCTACTGTGCTGTGCCCCCAATGGGCAAAGTCCAAACTACTATGTCATACAGCCACTGTGAGACAAATAGCTGTGTGCTATTACAACTATATGGGGACATTCCAGCAACACCAGTGTGCCACAATGACAGAAAGCAATGCAAACCTGCTGTAGTATATCTTCCCTGTAGGCATCATACCTCTCCACTACACAGATGTTTCCAGAATGTGAACGTGTTCCTCATAGATGTTTTGCATTTGGCACACACATGTGGATGTTTGACAAATGGTTGGCCAATCATTGATGGTTGTTTTCAGAATATAGGAAATCTGGCTGTCACAATCCAGGCCCCTCAGCAAGCACTTATGCTATAGTAATACCTGTTAGTCTAGTCATACTCTTACTTTTTATGTCCAATATGTATATTCTGTCACTGAGTTTGGGCCTGTGTCCCCCCACTAATTATGGCTATGACCTGAATTCCTGCTTTAAGGGCTTGACAGGTATGTTAGCCATGGCTCTCATGCAATGAAGCACGAATATCAACAAAGCACTGACCTAGGCAGAGTACATCAGAGACAATCAGGGATACGTTTAGGACTATTTCTGTGTAACATTGACAGATGAGAGGAGATGACTTACAGTACATCATTTGATATTATAACTGTGTACACCCTTATTTACTGTCAATATATCCAAACCCATAATCCACTAGCTTTCCAACAGCAGCCAACCGCTGCAACAGCCTAGGACACATAGGAGGAAGTGTGAACATGTTGAAGGACAGCAAAATGTATGTGCAACTGAGGCAGCAGTGTCAGCTCTGTTGTTACAGCAGAGCCAGGGTAAGGGAACCCTTTACAGTCCAGTCGAGGGATGTGCTTAAGGTACATCTGTTTTGTAACATTGCCAATCACAGAGTAGTAGACAACATATATTTAGGCTATATGAATATGTGCAATGTGTCCCTACCTACAGGCCTTTGACTTGCAAACATGGGTAGCAGTCAATACATTAGCAGCAACCTGTGTGGGTTAAAATTGCATGAGTCAGTCATTACTTGTTGTGTTCACAACAATGTAATTGAAGTGCAACACAGTGGATTCAAACTCAGGACTGTGGGTGGCAAAATGTACTGAATGCAAAGCATTTAACTGATTGAGCTACTGAGTCAGTGCTGCAGCAGGTGTATTTGCAAGATATATGTGCAGACATAAAGTCTGTGACACATATTATCTGCAGCCATCATTATGTGCATGGCTGTCAAAGACAGTTGTTCTGCAGCAGGGTTCCAGCTGTACGCATGTATTTTGCCATTGCTGCCTTAGCAGGTGTGTTTAAAGATATTGCTGATAAAATGGTACATTTAACTGCTATACCAGGCCTCACATTCCATTATTATTTACTTGGCTGTGTACTGGTGTACATTTTGCATTAGAGTCCCAGGGACACTCTCATTTTTCCCAGTAGTTGTACTTGCAGTCTGTCAGTGGCAATCATTATATTCTGCTGAAAACAGATGCTTTAATTAAGAGCTCAGTGGATGCTGTGGTTGATAGTGGCCTGGGTTTAAGACTTGGCAGTGATGATTATTTTATAGACGTGCCTAACACTGTGAGAAACACATAAGATCATTAAGGCACATTAAAGCACTTTTGAGTGGATTTGCGTGACGTGCCACATTGTGGTGCGCCACTTTGCTCCTTGCAAACCTGTGCTAAAAGTTTAAAAAGAAAATAAAAATGGGGTGATAGGACAGTGGTCAAATGGGGGCAAGCAGGGGGAAGAATATACTGTAAGGCAGGTAGGGATGTGCAGGACAGGTGTAGGGAAGAACCACAGCTTTCCATTTCTTGTACAGCAACAGTAGCTCAATGATTTTGTTATTATACTTTACATATTTAGTGAATAGATGGCTAGGTGCTGTGCAAGGAAGTGGGTTGATTGGGGAGATGAGGTGGTTTGAGCTGTGAGGAGAGGGGGAGGTAGATGGAGGCTTATGGGTTGTGTGGCTGTGGTGTGGGGTGAGGGGGAAGGGTTGGGGTGGATGTCTCAAGCAAGGAATATATTGCTAATGAAAAATGTAATTGGAGTTACCGGCAGGTGTAGGTTGTAAGATTTAATTTTGGATGTACAAGACAGAGGATAGATCTATAATATAGTAAGTTTATGAAGACAGGTAGTGGAGTAGTTGAAGAGAGATGGGGAGATAATTAAGGAGTGAGCAGTAGGAGGACTTTCAAGGAGGCATGAGGTAGGAGAAATTATATAAGGATAGAAAAGGTTAGTGTGATAGGAGGTTAGAACAGAGAGAATTTATAAGAGTAGGAATGGTAAAGAATAAGAGTTGCATTATAGAGTGTGTAGGGAGAAGTAGTGGAATGGGTAGAGGAGGACTGCTTGGAAGTAGGAAGTGATGAAGTGATCCCGAGCATAGGGATGGTGAACGGAGCAGGGCTACACCTATGGAGAGAGCTATGGAAATAATCAGGTAAGTTTGGAGAAGTTGGAATAGGAGAGGCAGAGGTGGTTAGAATAGTTCACAGAGATTAATTGTAAGTGACTCCTTAAGAAAGGAGATAGCAGGCAAAAGCAGGAGATGGACTATAGGCTAGAGAATGTGCAGAAGGGACAGTACAGAGTAGGACAAAAACAGAGTGTGGGTCAAGGGGAGCACAGCAGACAAAGAGCTTTTAGATAGACTAGGGGAGTGGGGGAGCAGGGTGGAAGGACAGCAGGGAGCAGCTTGGAGATATACAAGAGATAGCCAATGGCAGAGCAACAGTGCAGGTATTAACTACTGAGTTTAGCAAGACATACTTTAACTATTCTCAAAAGGATGGGAGGCACCCACGAAGGGACTTGACTGCAGGTAATTCCAGGCAGGGTAGCTCTGTGGGCCTTGAAGATGTGGTGTATTGGGAAACCTGTAAAAAAGAGAAGAGAGAAGAGTAGGGTTAGGGAGAAGAGGAACCAAATTGAGTGTAGTAAAAAGAGCTGGAAGAGTGGTAGTGTATAGGAGGGTATAGTATGTGAGGAAGTGTAGGGTATGAGCCAAGTGAGTGCTAGTGAGAGCTACTTGACACAGTGGTTTCAGCTGACAGTGAGGTATGGGAGAGTATCTGCATAGTAGGGGTGCAGGGAAGTGGATGCAGGTTGGATTGTGGGGTTAGAAATGAGAAGTGTAAGTGTGGAGGGAGGAGAAGGTACAGTAGTGTAAGATGAATACAGGGTGAAGGCAGCAAACCGATTTACATTAATGGAGGCTAAAGTGAAAAGCAAGTCAAATAATATATGCAGGAGTACTACTATCAAGAGACTATAGGCACTTAGAAAAATTAAACTGTATCTTTCAAAAAAGAGTACATTTCAATAAACAATTAGGACATACAACAGGATCTGGTCATTAACACATGAACACTCACAGTTGAAAAACAGACATGCATTTACACAGCAATATTCAAGAGATGGTTCTAAGCTAAAAAGTTACAGTGCACAGACTCCAGAGTACAGTATAAAAGGAAGGGCAATACAACCTCGGCAGTCAAGTAGCTGCTTGCTATAGAATACGCTCAGGAGAATGCTAATTAAAGTGTAAATACAGTGCTGTGTTTTTCCAAAAACCTAATACAAAACGAACTGAGACAGTCTAAGACAGTCGTTGACTACATCAAGATAACAGCATACAATCACGAGCACATTTCACAACAGGTAAGGAGTATCAGCAAATAGTACACATGGATGTGCGTAAGCAGAATTCCTGTACTTACTTTTTGTAAAATGTTCTGTAACTTTACTTCCACACAGAGAAGACCTTTATTAATGCACGAGCTACACAGATTAGTATGTAATAGATTAAAAATAAGATCAAAAGCACATATTTTAAACTCCATAATAATGCATGTTCTTTAGCTTACACATTCACTCTTGCACAGGATATTTTGAAGAATGTTACATTTTTATGGCAAATTCTAAACTTTAAAGAAACTGCATTATTAAATCTTGGGTTTTAGCCTTCAGTCCTTAACCTGTTACCCCATACATGTTCCATTCCATAACTTGTACAGAGACTCCATAGTCTCTAAGTGTTTGCTTCCTAATTACTGAACAGCATCTCTTTCATTGATTGACAAAATTCAGTTCTGGCATACTTTCAAGAAGTCTTTTAAGTCCCTTCATGTAGGACAAAGGAATTAAAGTTACACATATTAGTGACATTATCAGAGCCTACCAGGTATCTGCAATAATGCTGTTTGATCCCATGTCTCAATCGGCACGTTAGTTACATTTCTATTCAGTTGAATGTATTCTTATTTTACCAAAATGTGTTTCCAGACCTCTGCACGTATAATAAATCTTAGGCTCATTTTCCCATATACACCTTAATTTGTACATATTCTACATTTACCATTTATTTGATTCCATATAATTTACCTTCATCTCATGTTATACTATTTGTTGCTGTTTTGCATTATTTTGGAGATTTTCTCATCACATCTTTTTATGAAATGCATTATGTTCAGTCAAACATTTATGTTTAGCAAATACAAATAAAATAAATACATTTATATTTACTCCCAATTTCACACTATTGTTTTATCTAAACTTTAGACATATTTTGCTTTTGCCTTCTTTACTTGTATGCTTCCGCCCTGAATAATTTTAGTGAAACAATAGTTACGACTGGCTTCATTTTATGTTGTTGGTTCTACTTGTTTTCATTACCCTTATTTCAAAACATCAAGGAAGTAATAGTGCCCAATAGTGTGTGTGTGTGTGTGTGTGTGTGTGTGTGTGTGTGTGTGTGTGTGTGTGTGTGTGTGTTTTATTGTATTAATAATGCATGCCCAGGGTGTTCTGAGGTCCAATGCCACAGGTGGGGCCATCTATATCCCTGAACTTGGAATGATATTTCCAACACAGTCAATTTCTGAATGATGGCTTCTATGATACCTTAGTTGATGTATGTTAATGAGGAACCATGGAAGCTTTCTTGAATAGTACAAATATTAGAGATAATTCCAAATGAATCAGTAGCATCTCCAAGCCAAATTCTCATGTAAGTAATAATTGGTGATATATGCCTGCAGAAGCATATGTTACTCTCTGAAATTCCCAATTGCTTTTAGGTTAGCATACCACCCATGTTTATAATGAATGGCCTTACTATGGGCAAACTGGATTCAAAAATAGGTTAAACATTTTCCGAAGTTAAATGATGGGTGGGATGCACCAGATTTGGTGGGTATTACTGTACACTGTTGTACACTGTCAGTGTTACCCTTAAATAATGCAAACTGCTAAGGTCACGGTTATATAAACAGGTGGCAGAGGTGAAATTCCACAAGCTTCAGTAGTGAGAAGCACAAGATACTGAGAAATATAATAATTGCTGTCTTCCCCAGGAAATCACTGCTGATGCAAATGTTAAGCCTTAAACTTGGAGTGATTCACTTCTTCAAGTTAGTGTGACCATGTAGTTGGTGTGTGTGTGTGTGTGTGTGTGTGTGTGTGTGTGTGTGTGTGTGTGTGTGTGTGTGTGTGTGTATATATATATATATATATATATATATATATATATGTTTGGTGGAAGTGAGAGGCTTACCACCCTCATTAGGGTGCATGGGGATTGCACCTCTGCAAAAGCACTTTCACTTCACTTTATTGCACTTCTGTATTTTGGGCATTTGTTTTTAACATTTCTAATGCTTGGACATGTAGCTTGCCAAATGCACCCATAAAATAGCATGCATCATTTTTCTGACACATTGGGTTTCTGTATGTTATTTTGCTATGTTTGTTTGTGCAGTGCATTGCTTGTGAAAGCCAAGCCTCAGACTTTACTTTATATCCCCACCATGGTATTTATAGAAAACTTAAGTCATTCCCATCATCAGGGCAGAAAATGTTCATAAGTGGTTGTCCATCTTCTATTCTGTGTTATCACATTAACTTGTTGATGAGACTTCTGGAATTGTATGTTCTCTATTGTTGTCTTTACTTTACCAAGGTTCTCTCTCCCATCCATCTAGTAATGTACTATAGTATATGCTTTGCTGTTTTTCTATGGTGATGGGAGAAATAGGTTATCGGCAAAGCATCTGACATGGGTGCTGAATTAAAAGCTGCAGATATGCTTCTATGCCAGTTGCACATAACAAGGTTACATAACACTGAATATCATAGGTCCTTATTAGTAGCAGTCATGCAGTTTGGGGCAGTGCTGTCCACTTCTTTCATAGTGGTGCTGTTTTCCTCTCCCCTCCCACACGCACATGCAGGAAGTACAATTATAGACCGATCATGACAACAGCTGCTTATGAAATCCAGCTTAGCATCAGATCAGCTTGTGATGGGTTTTAACATATTTTAAGGGAGAATAAAACACAATTATATAATGTATTTGTTTGTTTATTTATTGCAGTTTGTGTAGCATGTGAGTGAACGGGTCTATCAACCTTTTCAAGTCATGATCTGAGTACTTATTGCAGTGCAGTATTATATAAAATAAGTAGAGTGAATATGATAAGCAACTCAAGTCATATATAGCATGTATGTATGTATGTATGTATGTATAAATAGGAATGGTATTACAAGCAGGCTATGAAATGTTTGTATTATTTATGCCCAATGTAAATATTAAGCTATAAATATGTTATATTTCATCATTTAGCAATGCAGATACTTACAAGCGGTGTGTACAGATATTTACAAACAACATATTACACCTGTGTATAGAATGCATGACATGGTGAACTTTACATAACATTGTGATAGCAGGTACTATGTAGAGTGTTGAAAAACAAATCAAAAGAACATTCAGATAAAAATAAAGAAGCAAGAACAATCAGCTAAAATTCAGTCTGTAGCCCTCTCCTGTCCAGTCTGTGATGCATGTATTATAGGATGAAAATGAAACTGTCATACCAGATATACAATTGCACAGTGAGCATTCATTTACAGAATAGATTTTGACAACTAAAACACACATCAGCATTAACTCTTGCTGATGAGAATTATGACACCATTAATTTAAGGAATAACATTTTGGTAAGATGCGCATTATCAAAGGTAAATTATTAGACACGACTGTATCATATCCTTTCTAGAAGGAAATACTTCTCTGTATCTCTTTTACTTTAATATGGTGTGCCACTGACTGCAATATTTCATTTCTCAACAGATGCTTGCCAACAGATGCCTATTTTGAATGTAAAATGCAACACTTATTCACTTACTGTTTTATTGGGTCTGCCTTATAAATGTGAACTAAAGTCAGAAAATTAAAATGTTTGAAGTCACTATCATGTCTGTGAATTGAATAATTGTCTGGGAAAGAACATTATTATATACGTGCATTAAAGAAACACCTGTTGCTTGACTTGAATTTTAATACTCTTAATGAGTATGTTAGGTTTATGCAAATACTACATAGTTTCATTTTACAGCAGCATACATTACCTTGTTTGCAACATAGTAACTTGTGTGTAGCATGTCTTATAATTATTGGATACATTTAGCATGTTTTTTTTTTCATTTTCTTATTTAACAAAGACAGAGAGTAGGAAGGATTTTAATCCAAAGCATTAGCACTATACAATGCCAAACAGTTACATAGAGTAATGTGATATACAAACTCTAACTGGCTTAAAATCACTAATTACATAAATATAAAATAAATAAATAACTAAAATAAAACAACTGTACTTTTGTGAAGCAAAAATATTACATACTGGAATAAAACAGCAGAGTATCAGTGCTTGCATACTGCAAGAATAATAAACCCTACATACTATGAAGAAAGACAATTTCTTTCTAGATGTCAAAACAAAATGTCAAATGTAGAAGTAGTTTATTAAGCTAAAGTGCAGGACAGTTTCGATTTTGCAAAAGTAAGGAAAATAGAAAAACAGAAAGAATGAAGAAAATCTATATGCATGCATGACATGGATGACAGTCCTTCAACACTTCTGAATAATGCATTGTCTAATATACAATTACAGAAAATGAAACACTATCATGTAACATAACAGTGGAACAGCAGTACTTCTGGTAGGGACAAAGCTAGTTGGCAGAAAGGAAGTCTTTTAGTAATGGTTTGAAAAGATGAAGGCATATGATAGACCTAACTGATTTAGGAATTTTATTCGAGGTTGTAGCTACACTATTGGAACAGAGGCTGACCCCAGTAGCCCTTTGTAGCTTGTAGATGGCAATCTACTATTTTTAGTTTATTATTTGACCAAAGGGGAAGATTTGGAAGATAGCATCAGAGTAGGGGGTCTAATTGCTGGGCAGGTGTATGGTGTATGGATGGTTTTATGGGTTAATGTGTGCTGAGGAAACTCAAACCATTTAACTGCCTTTAGTGCTAAACAGTGGTGGGTCTAGTATGGTGTGTGTTGGAAGCGAATCTGGCAACTTTAAGCACTGTTCAAAGTTAAAACTAATTGAGGCTTGCAGGTTGGTCATAATAGGGTCTCCATATATTCATATAGGAGAGAGGGTAAGAGGCAGGTGGTAGCTAGAGTTACCAGAGTCTAAAGGAATTTTTTACTCTATGTATGGTATCAAGTTTTTTGATAGGTTTTATTGATGCTGTTGTGGATGCATTAATCAAAATTAACATTGTATGGCGACTTTAAAGGTTGCTATGCTTATTGAGTATAAAGAGTCCCCTTGTGAGTTGTTGGATTGTTTGGATTCTATTTGGTGTAGGTACATTGATCAAATGCTCCTTTTGGGTTTGCTTCATTTTATGGCATTGCTGATGGCTCAGGTGTTTGAGGGATAGTGTAGTATTTTATGTGCCATTATGAGCTGTGTATCTGATGTGTGGCATGCTAGTTCTACCAGTTCAGGCTTCACAAGGGAATACAATGATAGTTTAGTTTGGGAGATTTAATTTATGTAGTCTAAAGATTAGTGAAAATTGCAGATACATACAGCAGGTGAGGAAGTAAGTGGGGTGTTGCAGTCACCTTCCTTGCTGTGGTCTGTGAGAAATGTCATGGCTTGCGAATTATCCCTAGTTTGTGGTGTCACGTATGATAATGTACAGCAGCTTGGTGTGGGTGACATGTTCTATTTTGTCCCTAGTTTGTGTTGTCACGTATGATAATGCAGAGCAGCTTGGTGTGGGTGACATGTTCTATTTTGTACCTAGTTTGTGTTGTCACGTATGATAATGCACAGCAGTTTGGTGTGGGTGGCATGTTCTATTTTGTCCCTAGTTTGTGTTGTCACGTATGATAATGCACAGCAGCTTGGTGTAGGTGACATGTTCTATTTTGTCCCTAGTTTGTGTTGTCACGTATGATAATGCACAGCAGCTTGGTGTGGGTGGCATGTTCTATTTTGTCCCTAGTTTGTGTTGTCACGTACGATAATGAACAGCAGCTTGGTGTGGGTGACATGTTCTATTTTGTCCCTAGTTTGTGTTGGCTGAGCAGACAAATTTATGTAGTCTAAAGATTAGTGAAAATTGCAGATACATACAGCAGGTGAGGAAGTAAGTGGGGTGTTGCAGTCACCTTCCTTGCTGTGGTCTGTGAGAAATGTCATGGCTTGCGAATTATCCCTAGTTTGTGGTGTCACGTATGATAATGTACAGCAGCTTGGTGTGGGTGACATGTTCTATTTTGTCCCTAGTTTGTGTTGTCACGTATGATAATGCAGAGCAGCTTGGTGTGGGTGACATGTTCTATTTTGTACCTAGTTTGTGTTGTCACGTATGATAATGCACAGCAGCTTGGTGTGGGTGGCATGTTCTATTTTGTCCCTAGTTTGTGTTGTCACGTATGATAATGCACAGCAGCTTGGTGTAGGTGACATGTTCTATTTTGTCCCTAGTTTGTGTTATCACGTATGATAATGCACAGCAGCTTGGTGTGGGTGGCATGTTCTATTTTGTCCCTAGTTTGTGTTGTCACGTACGATAATGAACAGCAGCTTGGTGTGGGTGACATGTTCTATTTTGTCCCTAGTTTGTGTTGGCTGAGCAGACAACAGTGAAATCTTTACCATGCTGTATGATCATTGCAGGTCTGGCTGCCTTGTGCATGGTGTTTATTAATATATTAAAAATTAGAGGTCTTCTTTATTCTTCTCTTAGAAAGAGAGTTAATGGCTGCTAATTTCCAGATTCTTGAACTGTGCCCAATAGCAAGTGAATTATACATGGGGTAGCCCATATAAACCTTTACAAAGATAGTGTAAGCTTTAAAATAATTTGAAAATAAACAAATGGTACCTGATCTACCATATCAACTTACTGTTTTTTGCCACTGATTCAACTGAGTCATTGGGGTAGATTTGAATAAAAATATTGTTTAGTGAAACCAAAATGTCTTTTTATTGGCTAGGTTTTTGTTTGATTTTAAATTAATTTATACGGTAACTAGTTAAGTGAACTCATTTCTGCCAGAACCAAACCCTTTTCAGCTGTGGTCGATGTCCATAATAACTAGACGAACTACAATATATCAAGAGCAATATTTTTACCAGTCAGTCACTCAGCAAGCTTTTAGAAGGTTAGAGAAAACCCCAGTACCCAAAAAAGAGAAAACCACAGTAACCAGAAAAACACACAAAACATACACAGGCATGGGCAGAACATGCAAACTCCACATAACGTCACTGCAGGTCAGGACTCAACTCCTGTCCTGAAAGCCTTGAGTAAAAAAAAAAATATATATATGTATATGTATATATATATATATATATATATATATATATATATATATATATATATATATAGGTCACCTTCATTTCGCCTAAGGTTCAATCGCCCGACAGAAATTTCAGGCAGCCCAATTGCCTGACAGCTCATTTGCCCAACAGTTCATTTGCCCGATAATTAGAAAAAGGCAAGTAAAAGTTTTGTGTCCCTTGCCCCACTGTAGTGCGATCCTGGAGTTAGAATATATAGTTTGGTGGGTGAAACCCCCCACCTACATTGGTTTTATATTGTGCAGTTTGTTTTTTTATTGTTCACTAAAACTATCGGGCAAATGAAATGTCAAGCAAATGAAGGTGACCCATATATATGTGTGTATGTATATATCTATATATATATATATATATATATATATATATATATATATATATATATATATATATATACATATATATACATATATATGCATATATATGTATATATATATATATATATATATATATATATATATATATATATATATATATATATATATATATATATTTATATTAATTATTGAGTCACAGTATTTCCCCTAGTCATTACTTTACCATTGTCAGGGTTATGTTCTAGAAATAACAAACATGTTTTGTTTCTAGGCTGTGTCATAATGTGCATTTTACATCCTACAAAGCAGTTTACCTATTTGCAGAAAATGTTTAGGGTTTTCCTGAAGAAACATTTTTTTCTTAAAGAAGGTTGCCTTAGTAGTACTTCTTTGTCTTTTACAGGTGTTAGTTACCAGACATCATTTAGTCCATAGAGATGCGTAATTGAGAAAGTTGTATTTTAGACATGCGTGTGTGTTTAAACCAAATGTTTTCCTAAGAAATGACATAAGCTAAGGGGGATAAAAAAATTCTAAATCTTTTAGTTGTTTGGGGAGGAGGAAGTATTTGTTTTATTGGTTGCAGAATGATCAGTGCGGTCAGGTGTTGTCAACTTTTGACCTGACACATGTATCATTTTAATATAGAAGAGTATATGTCACCACAGATTCTGGGAATAACCTCTAAAGTTGAGAATTTGACTGGGAAATTTGTAAATATCTTCCTTGAAAACTTATTGCTGCCACATAGGGACCTAAACATCTATTTTCCTGTTTGCTAACTTGGCCAACCAGCTGCATGGACTCAAATGTGAGTTCAGAGATGCAGCTGCCACAGCGAGTGGATGCAATCGGGGTCTTATTGTGGAACTGGTAATTGGGAAGTGGGGCTTTAGATATAGGGAGGAGAGGGGGACTTTAAATTTAGGGATTGATTGGGATTTGCCTCAGAATTAATGTTAGGGAGTGATTAGAAGTCTGCTCTGCGTTAGGGTTAGGGAGCAATCAGAAAATGGCTCAAAGGTGGGGTTAGGGAGTGATAAGGAGTTGGCTGAGAGCTAGGGAGCAATCAGAAATTGGCACAGAGTTAGGATTAATGAGAGAAGTTAAAATATTCTTAGGTTAAGGTCAGGGATCTTGGAGGGATAACTAGCTTAGTGGTAGTGCATAGAATTGGGGTAGCGGGAGTTAGGGCACATGCAAAAATGAGCATGTGGCAGCAGTGAGGTATGTTGCTAGCAAATGGTACATGAACACTTGAAAAAGACCCTGCCATAAAAGCTATATTGAATGGTACAGTGAATTACAATTTGATTCTAGAAGAATGAAGCAAGTTCATGGATAACTAAAATATGAGGATTCTATTGAGTGTCAAAATCTTCTAGATTCAGTATTTTAATTGCTAAGCATTGATTATATCTTGTTTATGAGTACACAGGTACCATCCGAAAGTTTCAGGTGATTAATTTTTATATAATTACATATTAACCAAATAAGTTTAGAGCCTAAGTCTCCACCAAAATGCAAGTCCAGTCTCAGTTGTGCTATAAGTTCCTTAAAAGGGCTATGCAGATAGTTAAAATATATTGAAAATACTATCCCTGGGATTCATGAAGCTTGTGCCAGGTGCAAGTGTAGCATCGGCGTTCTAACACCAAATATGGCCGCAGAGCAATTCAGGTATGAGCTGTTTCCACATGCACTACCTGCGTATGCTACGCCCGCACAACTCCCGAGCCTTGTATGCTAATTACCCCATGTGCAGCAGTGTAGCATGCAAATGAAGGTATGTAGCGATTCAGGAAGTGGTGCAGGCATAGTGTAAGCATGCAGAAATGTAAACTGTAGAAAATGGTTTACATTTTTGCAAACATAAAATCGGAGCCATAACAACCGACCAAACACATGTATTATATTGTTAATATATGCCAATAGCTAAATATATAGCCATTGGCATAAAAAAATGTACAAAATATAAAATTAACATTTAATATATATAGTCGAACTATTGCGACGTGGAAGCACAGGGCAGCAGTGCGCAAAGGGGATTGCAAGGAATATATAAAAATATAGAATAAAACCGCAATGAAACACATATCACGATTTCCTCATAATAATCAATGGCAGGCATGCTACACCATACCTATGGCGCAAAGGTTGCTAAGGGGCAGTGACAGTGTTATGCACAGTAGCTAGGAATTAGTAGGCAATGCCATGCAAATGAGAGGAGTAATAGTGAATCGCAGATTCCCCGCTGGTGTAAGGATGCACCTCACAGTGTAGTGTTATAACACAAGGTGTGCCCTTGAGATAAAGATGACATCAAGAGAGGGGTGTGTCACCATTGCTATAAGCACATTGGAGCATTGCTAAACTGGTTTTCCCCTAGCTAGGCAAAGCTGCAGGATAGGGGTGTGTGGAATTGGCCATAGCTATGCTTAGCTGAAAGTATACAAGGTAACCGAGTATGCCTGTGAACGGAGATGAAAACGCGTGTAAACCGGGTATGCGAGGCGTGCACTGCAGCTGAAACAGGAAGGATATAGAAAAGAAATAAGGAAATGCTGCAGCGGTGATTTTGGAGTACAAATGACTAATTAACACCTAGGAGCCTACAGTGGGCCATTGACAACAGCTAAGAAGGCTGCAAGCAGCTACCTGCAGAACAGGAAAAGGAAGGGGCTGTACTGCAAAGAAAACAGTAAAGTGTCAAAGCAGAACAAAGCCAATTTGCAATATATCAGCTACAAGGCACATTTTGCCATGACTGGGTAGGGAAAGTACAAAACAAGAAAGATGGCAGGTGGATGCATGCCTGATAATTGGAGGGGATCCAGGTCTAAAAGTGAATTAAAGAGCAACAGATTAATCAAGGCAGGCAAGTAGATTTCCACAGTAAAGGCCCCACACTTGCAGTACTCATTGCAAAACCCATAACTAAGACACGCCGCAGCTGGAATAGCTCATACACACCCATTGACATCAGCAGCATAAATAGCATAATAATATAAAGTGTGAAAGCACCTCACACACATTTGTGTATTCCCATACACTCTGCACCAGTGGTGTATACAGATGGGGAACTTTTATAATGTACATGTTAGGGCTGCCATAGCTTGGATCCACCAGCATGTGTTGGAGACTGAACATGGTGTGGAGGATGATGCACATGACCACCTCAGGCACCAGAGGAGGAGGATAGTGTTCAGACCCAGGGTAAGCTACCAGGGGCTGCATGATCTAGAGATAGTAGAGCATTACAGGGTGGACAGGGACATCCTACAGCAACTTGTGGAGCTGTGCTGGCCACACCTCAGAGCCAGAACAAACAGAGGGGAACCCATCCCAGTGGATAAGAAGGTATGTGTAAGCCTGAGAATACTAGCTACAGGTACCTTTCAAAGACCAACTGGAGATATCATGTGAATCTCACAGGCATCAGCATCCAGGGAACTACACCAGTTCCTGGATGCCATGTTACCACATGCCAATGAGCACATATACTTCCCCCGAATGCAGGAGGAGTTGGCCAGCAATATGCGTCTCTTCCACCATGTGGCAGAATACCCGGAGGTACTGGGTGCAATAGACTGCACGCACAATCACATCAAGTCACCACCTGGTGAGCAGGGTAGGCACTACATAAACAGCAAGGGATACCCCTCCATCAACTGCCAAGTTGTGTGCAATGCCCAGGGCATTATCATGGATGTGAGTGCTGGTAGCCCTGGAAGCTATCATGACTCCCACATCAGGCATGTCTCACAGCTGCATCAGTTATTTGCCAGGGGTGACATCCCAAATGGCCATCTGGTGAGGGATACTGGCTATGCACTGGAACTGTGGATGATGACTCCCATCAGAAATGCACACACACCCATGCAGGAATGCCATAATGAGGCACACGCACAAACCAGAATCATCATAGAGCGTGTGTTTGGGATGTTGAAGACTACCTGTAAATTGTCATGTACAGGCGGTCTACTGTGTGCATCCAACAGAGGCAGCCCTCAACTATTGTACACACAACTGCCATTGACACTAGGTAAGTCAACACCTGAACAGTTAATTAAGCTATCAGCATATGCAGATACTGTATGTATAGATTCATAGGTAGGTACTTGGCCAACTGCCAGAGGCCATTCATAAGCCTAGCCAAAATAAGGCAGCTTTTGCCACCCCATTGATTCATTAACTGTCCCTCTGTGGAGCAGAGCCAATGGCATGATTCCTGGGGTGCATCTACTGTTCCCCATATACTCTTCAAGGTTTCTCTTGGAGAGTGTTAGTAAGGGGCTTTGTATAATGTAGTTAGGAATGTTGTTCCAAAGTATGGGGAGTGTCTGTGACAGGAAGCTGTCCCTCCAGCATCTTCCAGTTATTGTTGTGGCAAGGTTCAGCTCACTACAGTGTGTGGCTCACTGTGACATGGATTCCCATAGGTGGAGCATATCCATCAAGCCTGAATTCCACATGTTTGTGTTGGCCAGCGGAGATCATCTCTGGGTAAATGAGATGCCACTGAGTAAATCAGGAGTTTATTCATCTGGCTGCATAGGCCATATGTTGAAGGCCAGTATTCCCCTTGGCAAGGTACATTTGAGGACCTCCCAGCTGTTGGAAGTTTCTTCTGAGGTACTTCCTACATGGGTTATTATACCCTATAATGGTACTGATGAGGGATGAGTAAAGGGGCACTATAACCCCAGTATGTCTAGATGGGAATCCTTTAGTAATCGATGGCCTACATAGAAGGATGTCCTAACTACTGTGGAGATATGATTGTCAAAGGGGAGATCACTATCTACCTTATTCCCCAGATTCCCCATTACCTCATCCGTATGTGTTAATATGTGGGTGCCAATTCCACAATGGAATGACCATGCAGTTAGTGGCACTTGGCTGGAGGCCGTGACGTTGACATCCTGTGATGTTCTCTGTGAGGCCCCTTGAGGGATGTCTGTGTCAGCTGGACTATCAATCATGGCTCCCCATTCGCAATCATTGCCAAACATGGTCTGCCAAACTCCACCTGTGTTTGCCTGTACCTCTGAGATGTATATACCAAACTGTAGGGCTCCTAGGACTGAGTTCTGTGGGACACCATTTGTGACTGGTCAAGAGTTGGACCTGGAAACCGCTAGTCATACCATGTGGGTTCTGTGTGTAAGCCCATTGGCAACCCAACCTGTGATGTATGGGTGTATGTACAGGCTGGTGTGTTTATCAATAATACCTGAGTGGGACATGGTGTCAAAAGCCTTGGCGAGGTCCAGGTAGTATGTGTGAACCACCTCACCCATCATCTAACATGTTGGTGACTGTATGTAAGACGTCAAAAAGGTTCAGTAGGCATGAACTGCACTCAATCAAGCTGACCTGGGTTGGGTCACGTGTTCGGAGGTTACCAATGTCTTTGTTAATGAGTGCTATGAGGATGCGAACCATACCATTGCAGATCAGGCTAATCAGGCTTATGGGGTGGTAGTTACCATGGTAAGTTGTGATTCCACCTTGATGGAGTGGAATAACCCTTGCCACGCACCATTGTATGGGCATGTAGCCTGTGGAAAGGCTGAGGTAGGAAAGCTTAATTAGGTGGGGGGTGGGTTGTCTTGTACAGTTTGTAAGATGCAGTCTGGGACAACATCTGCCTCCACTGAAGCTGTGTTCTGCTGTTAGAGAAGGCCATTTCCACCTGTGTGTCTGATGTGTGGGATACTGTACCTTTCGGGTAGTGTTGTGAGCTCTTTAGGGGGTGAAGTATGCACTGAATGTATCTGCAAGGATGTTGGCGATATCAGTAGGGTCAGCATATTTTGTGCTATAATTCACAGGCACAGTGCAAATCTGTGTGTCACCAAGTAGATCACTGACATAGCCAAAGAAGGCGTTGTGGTTATCTTTTGAATCCTTGCATATTCTCCTGCTGATGTTACCCTTGGATGATGTCATGAGGGACCTACGTATCATACTAATAGTGGTCACGGATGTTTTCCCTTCGTGGGATTTGCTGTTTGTCTGGAACACTGTCCTACTTCTGTAGTATAGTATGTTTATTGCGGAGGTCCACCAGACCGGTGTTCTTGTCTAGGAGGAGTGAGTCTTGGTTTATCCATACATCCATGTAGGTGCTTATAGACTGCATTTGCAAGTCTGTCTGTATCCTGAGCAGTGTTTCGCCTTAGCGTGGGGGCTGTGAAACCCCCCACCCCTGTCACTAGTACTGTAAATTTAGCTGTAGGAAAAGTATACACTGTAGTATCCGTGGGTGGGGGAGATGCTTGGGTGTGGAAACAGTGAATAGTTCATGGTCAGATCTAACCAGTGACCGATTAACCTCCGCTGTGATGCACCTGTTGCCCATGTTGGTGATGACCACCTCTACTAGTTTCCACCCCATGTAAGGGAGGTTACCACTTGATACTGGGCATATGATGTGATAAATTCCAGGAAGCGCTGGGCCTGGAAATGAGTACCGGAGTAAGTTTCCCAGTTAATGGCATGGTAGCTGACATTGACCAATGCCAGGCTGTGTGTTAGGACTGTCATGTTCTCTACTGTCTCCGGGTAAGTGGAGTGGTGGTCCTGGGTCATGGAGGGTGATCTGTAGCAGGCCACAGTTTACATTGCAGTTTTGGCTGATGTTAGCTGCACATGGATGATCTCAGAGGTATCATGCTGCCCCACTAACCTGGAGGTGTAGATATCCCTGATGAATATGGATACAGCCCCTCAATGTCTGTCAGTCCATGTTCTGTGGCTGAAATGTGTGGTATGAGTTGTAGTCTGGTAGTGCTGGTGTGTCAGGAGCCTTAAGACAGATCTCAGGTACTGCACGGATGTTGATGTTGTCCATCCTGAAGAGTGCTGTGAGTGCAAGCATATTGTGATCACAACCCCTGGTGTTGAGTAGCATAACCCACATTGAATCTGCTATTGTGCTGTTTACGGAGCAGGTATTCACCTTTGAGACTCTCCTAAATAAGGCACCATGGAGGCGCCAATATTCTTGGCCAGTATTCTAACGCCTAAGGCCGGTATGGTATCGTTGCATGCATGTTCCCCATCTGTGCTTGTTTTTCATCTCTCCTGTAGGTAACCTACTGGTAAGCAATGGAAAGCCTTAAACTTATACAAGTCTTCTAACTTCCAAGATAGGCTTTTGGAGTGACTAAGTATCAGTGTTCTGTATGTTCTTGCTGTACTTAACTGTTTCCTGACTACATGGTGATTTCTCACTGTATATTGTGATCTGAAGGTCTGTTTATTCACATATTATGGCTGTCATGGCCTGCACTTTAGAGGTTCACAGAGAGCCTACTACCTATCTGCCTAATGGCAATTAGAAGCATAGCTACAGTGTATTGGCTTTCCCCACACCATTGATGAAGTAACTGAGCCTCTGTCAAGCATAGCCAATGAAGCAATTCCGGGCAGAGTTGCTAGAAGCTGTTGACGACTGGGGCTGTAGAGGGTGATAGGGGCACTTAGTGATCTAAAGAGGGCATGTTAATGTAACAATTCAACACCATCCAGTTCCTCCAACAGGTCTCACAGCAATCAAACTGGACAGGGTCCCCCACCCCCTTGCTGTATGGTTTTGGGCACATGATCCCAGGGGTGTATATTCTGTTACCCATTCACACAACAAGGTTTAGCTTGAAGGGTGTCAGTGAGGAGCTATGCCTAATGTAGTTAGGAATGTAATGTATTGTCTCACAGTACATTTGTTATATGTTGTTATTTCAAGAGTATGTGAAGCTCAGTGAGTTTGGGGGCCTCCACCCTTTGCTTAGCCTAGCTTACAAATAGAAATCATATAAATAGGAAATAGGCGAAAGCAACGTTAATGTCAACAGTGTAATGGTTACAGCATCTGCATAGTATCTGTGCATTCAAGGTTCCAATCCTGATTGAGGCAGGGATGCTTATCATGTTCAAAAGTATACCTTAACCTCAACTTGCAGATATAGGTAGTGATCGTCCGTATAATAAACATTCGAAACATCCATATAAACCCATGTGTGCTGGAGACTACAGTCAACAGAGAATGTAATGTTATGTCAGCACATAGTGAGATGTTACTTCACTGATATGTATATATCTTGAGTAGTTAGAGGATGTGGCCGTGTTGGCGCGCACAGGTTATACGTTACAAAGTTTGTTTAACTGTGTTTAACCTCTGCTATGATGTCACACAAACACTTTTAAACATGCTTACAACTGCTTAAATGAGCCTTATTCTGGAGTAAAAAATCATTAGTAAAGCATCGCAGATGATGAACCCTTGGCCATGCACAGTATAGTCATGGGACTTACCACTAAGCCATCAGAGGGGTACACGATTTCATGGTCTTGAGACTACACCTTATACCATATGCATTCCACTGTAATGATCACAAATGGGACAGTCACTTTGTGTACATATGTACAGTACATTGTAATGTACTGTAGTTTGTGAACCAACACATTGCAGTCTACATATGTATCACTGGTACAAATAAATACAAAATATATATATATATATATATATATATATATATATATATATATATATATATATATATACATATCAGTGATGTCTGCACATATATATATATATATATATATATATATATATATATATATATATAGATGTATATATATATCCATATATATATATATATATATATATATATATATATATATATATATATATATATATATATATATTATAAGTTACATCAATAGCCATATATAAACATCTATGAACACACTTTGTGGAACAGAAGCACTCCAAAGGAATTGGAGTGTACACAAAACACATGCAGCTCTGGTATTATAACAATTAATATTAACCTAATTCACAGAAGAAGGGGTGGTTGTTGTGTATGTGAAGATCAGGGTGGGGGAGGAATGATGGGTAATGCAATCATGCATCAAGGACGGCCTGGGCCGGATATCCAATAAGTGAACTGGAGGAGTATACATGGGGGATGGGGACAATATAAAAAGGACACAAAGCAAGAACCTTTCTCATTCGTAATACACCATGTCATGTCACAATGCAACACCTAATTTCACAAACATATGAACATTAACATGTATCAGACATATGTACACCAACTGACTGTCACATTTGTTTTCAGTAGTGAGGAATGTCTGTAGTACAATGTATATTCTAAACACCATAACATTTGTACATATCTCAGATACCTTAGTGGTAAAGTCAGTGACTGTGGTGTTCATGGTCCCAGGTGCAAGGGCTGTTAGGTTATTTTGAGGGCCAGAATAAGTGCTGTTGGATGCATGTGGATTAAAGCACTCTTAAGCAGTTGTAAGCGGGTTTCCACGGATTTGCGTGATAGTAAGTGGCGTTGAAACACGGTAAATGGAGAAGCGCTTCACAGGTTTAACCTTTGCTTAATGTCATGCAAACCTGCTTACAACCGCGTAAGTGTGCGTTATTCACACTTTCCCTACCAGTGCCTACGCTGAGAGGTAAAATAATAACACCTTCCAGGTGCAGAACCTGCAACCATGTACTCCATCCTCAGAGTAACCTAACACTAAGCTACCTGGGATTGTCCTATTCCAGTTGTGTATGCAGACAGGTTAAAACACAAAAGGGAGAAATGTGTTGAAATAGGACAACCCGCCATGTACCCACTTAAAGGTGTATGCTCATATCTATCTATATATATATATATATATATATATATATATATATATATATATATATATATAAAGAGAGAGAGAGAGAGATACATAGAGACATGTCGACATATACAGGTCTACATATATATGTACATATATAGAGATGTTAAAAACATCTACACATCTATGGAGGTACAGATAAACATATGCAATAATATATATATCTACATACATATACACACACATATATATTTCTGTAGACAGCATCCAAAGTGGTCATATCTGAGTATAACATGGACCATTGCAATCACACATTCCGCCCCCCCCAAACATTATGAACATAACATATGAAGAGCATATGCCAATACACTATTACAAATATGTTCTATGGACACAGTCACCAACACAACTGCAATGACTGCAAATATCCATGACAGAAATACACAGACAGCTTTCTTTTTGTAAAACTTTATTACATTCTGATGTATTGCCAAAAGGATTCAAACACTAACAGTACCTGCATGCTATACAGGAAGCATTTAATAGTGCCTTAATGAATCAGCCTGCAATTACCATAGTATTAGTCCACTAAGGGATAGGTGTTCACATAGGGAAAGAACACCCACACACATATAGACATTGTATAAAAGGGGTTCCTACACACCTGCATGTGCTATGTACACCCACCATCTACCCCACAACCAAAATAATTACATCGGTACATACTGTCATACCATAACCAATTATTCAACTACTGTACAACATCTGCTGAAACTGAAAAATTATATGGTTGCTCTGCTTACTGCTTACTTGCTTGCTGTGGGATTTGAAGTCTTCTTAAGACACACAGTCGTGCTGTGCTGTTTACTGCTGAATCAGAGACACATAGCTCTGCATGACTCCATCTGTAGTCTGTTTAAAGCACCAAGCCTTTCAAATTGCGCACTGATAAAGAAATATATTTTGCAGCTATAAGCACAGTTACAGATAACTTATTTTATAACAAACCACACGTAGTCTGTCAGATTTGTAGCATATATTTACAAAGTTTTCCTTCATTACAGATATGAATGATGACTTCTACAAAATACCTCTCTCTGTCCTTCTCTCACATAACTGAATTACGGCAATTGCTATATACAGAGCTAGTCACGCACCCATTTCCTCTTGGTATGTTTTTCTGGCCTTATGTTGGAAGTCACATAATGTCTGTTTTTAGACTTTTCTATTGTCCTTTTGTGATTTAAGCACTTTTGCTGATGTGAGGATGCCATTCTGAAAGGAAACATCTGTATAAGCTGTTTCTACTGGAAAAACATCATGTATTGCTGAATTTATAAAAAAGGATGTCTGTTAATAGATATTTGTTCTACAAATATGAGAAAATCATGTAATGCTTGTTTTCCAGTATTGCTTTGTTAGGCATTTTCTGATGCTGTGAAGAGAAGTCTGTCTGTTATACATATAGTATGAATGCACATTGTAAACTCTATACATATATTCAAGCAAACTTTTTCTTTCGGCATATTTACAACAGAATTAATTTCAGTCTTATATTCATAATATCTAACAATTCCCTTTGTTTTTAAACATACTCAAAACATTACATATAAAAAACACATTAAGAAACAAAACCTTTAGTCTTTTTTGATACAAGTCAAAATGCAATTTTACATAGTTAATACAATGAAAACATGTATTACTACCAAACCTGAATGTATTTAACAACTTTTTCTTTTGCAGACCATTCTGTGAAAATATTTTATCAGTTATGAGCTGTGTCTGTTTTAATTTTACTTGATTAATTTATTCTTTTGCAATCACAGAATTTAATTTATGACTTAGAATTGTTTTATTAACTCTTTGCAGCTGTTGAATTAATTATAAGAGACAATAACTATGTGCTACTGCAAGCATTTATACACTGCTGAAAATATACAGTTTTAATGTCATTTTAACCATCACATTGTGTTCATATCTCTGAACTGCTCAATAACATCTTGGTAAAATACTGAATTGGGCTTAGATAATAAATATTTGAAAGCAATTATTTTACTGGGGTAAAACCAGTGATATTACAACTTGACAAATTACTTTTGAACTTATTACAATGTATCCTGATCAGTATGTATTTACATAGACTATTTGCTATTTATGCATTTCAATCTAGTAGGTACCCTGAACCCATTGTTTTCTTTAAATATGTTTTTTTCACACATATTCATTACTAGACATTAATTTCATTTGTACTGAATTTTTCTGCATTTGTACATACAAAGACTATCATTTGCACTGAACTTTTCTACATTTGTACATACAAAGACTGTAAAGTACATTTAGTCTAATCTTACAAATTTAATAACATTAATATTGAGCAAAATCTTGGAAAATTTTTATGTCTCTTTAGAAATATCTAGTGGAACTGATACCATATCCATATGTCCTGTTATTTTAAACTACATACTCAGCAATTAAAAATATTCATGCTTTTTTATACCAACATTGTTTTGCCAAAAACATATTAAAAATAGTGACCATTCTTGCTAATAGAAACATTTATGCATTTTGCATATCTTTATCCTCTCTTGTATAGCTTTAATAAAGCAATTTTAAATCATCTCTTGTTTTTTAACCCATCTCTTGTATAGCTTTACAATTTAACAGGTTGTAAATACAATTTAATTCTAAACAATACAATAATAATCATTATGATAGCTATTAACAACTTGTAAAATATCTTATCCTGTCAGGTTTAATTTAGTTTACCAGTATTTCTAATACACTAATACCTGTTTTTCCCCCCATAAAAGAGTATTGTCAAGAAGGAATGAGATATTTTTTCCTGTAGCTTTATATTAGACCCTTGTTGTTTATTTTTTATGTAGCTTTATTTCAGACCCTTATTGTTTATTTTTCCTATAGCTTTATTTCAGACCCTTGTTGTTTATTTTTTCTGTAGCTTTATTTCAGACCCTTGCTGTTTATTTTTTCTATTTACAACAGAATTAATTTCAGTCTTATATTCATAATATCTAACAGAAACCTTAACATACCTGGACACAGACACAATAACATGGCCCTATGTGAAATAGTTGCCATTATACAATTGAACAGCTGCTGATGTAACAGGGTTTGTATGAACTAATCCCGTTTCAGAGGGTTGAAAGGGTCGTACACCAGGAAGTGTTACTGAGTACTGATTTTCAGCACAGTATGATATACAGTAACACCAAACTAAATACATCTAGTATGCACACTGTAAACCTCCTAACATTATATGCATAGCTATGCAGCTTTAAGCTGGTCAAACAACCTGGCCAGACTGAAACATATGCAGAAGTATTAGGTACAGACAAACACTGCACAAGTAGCAATGTTCAGAAATATAACAGCAGTAGTCACATTTAGACCAAATCCTCTAAGCATTACACACAATATATTACTGTTCGTCTCCATACAGCTGTTGCAATAGATTCCAAACAGCACTTCCACGCTGTCTTCCTCACAAAGGGACAATGCCCAAGTGGAGTACTCAGTTATACTCCACTATAGCCATGGTATTGGCTAAGACAGTAGCAACGCAGCTGATGTGCATGTATTTAGCTACATAGGAACACCAACTGATTATCGGGATAGCATATTTTGCTGATCTGTATCTATAAAAAGTTGCCTTGTCACACATTCACACCATCTGTATCTACCTGCAGGACAGTACAAAACACTGAAAGACGAACCAAAAATGAGTATTATACTAGTCAATAACACCTCTGATTACTAAGAAGGTATGTATAACATGTAGTATGTCTGTGTGTAGTACCTGCACTGTAAGAATTACATTGTAATCAATGCATATAGTGGAAATAGCTATCTTGTAGTGATGTATTGTTGAGCAGTAGTAATGCTTGTAGTATTCTATGTGTGTACTGCTATAGGTCACATGGAAAACTCTGCATACACCACAAGAGATGGTATGGGCTTGGAATCCACCAATTCGCTTCCAGCCACTGTCATTGTCAGGATTGGTCCAACCAGTATGTGCTATAATAGGGGATAGTATATGTGGATATATTGTAACAGTTGACATATGTATGGATGAATAAGTAAGATGAACATGTTAAAGGTGGGCTTACCGTGCAAATATGGAGTGCATTGTGGGATATTGTGCCAATAACTGTGTAATGTACAGTATTTTAGGCAGATCTGTATTCTATTCTACATAGCAGTTCTGTTACATTATGCAAACAGTGGTTATGTCTATTGGCAATTACAATACTCAGCAACAGGATACATATCATTTGTAGTCATCTGACAGTTTAGCAGCATGATAGCAAAGATAATTGGAAGAGGCAGGTAACTATCCATGCACATAACACATGTAATATCCACCTCTCTAGTATCATTTGCAAGCAATAACAGCTGTGCATGTGTACATGTTATGCAAAGCTGTAGTGACCCTTGTTACAGGGCTGGACCTCTCTAGTATCATTTGCAAGCAATAAGAGCTGTGCATGTGTACATGTTATGCAAATGTGTAGTGACGCTTGCTACAGGGCTGGTCCTCTCTAGTATCGTTTGCAAGCAATAAGAGCTGTGCATGTGTACATGTTATGCAAATGTGTAGTGACCCTTGTTACAGGGCTGGACCTCTCTAGTATCATTTGTAAGCAATAACAGCTGTGCATGTGTACATGTTATGCAAATGTGTAGTGACCCTTGTTACAGGGCTGGTCCTCTCTAGTATTGTTTGCAAACAATAACAGCTGTGCATGTGCACATGTTATGCAAATGTGTAGTGACCCTTGTTACAGGGCTGGTCCTCTCTAGTATCATTTGCAAGCAATAACAGCTGTGCATGTGTACATGTTATGTAAATGTGTAGTGACCCTTGTTACAGCGCTGGACCTCTCTAGTATTGTTTAAAGCAATAACAGCTGTGCATGTGTACATGATATGCAAATGTGTAATGACCCTTATTATAGGGATGGACCTCTCTAATATTGATTGCAAGCAATAAGAGCTGTGCATGTGTACATGTTATGCAAATGTGTAGTGACCCTTGTTACAGGGTTGGTCCTCTCTAGTATCATTTGCAAGCAATAACAGCTGTGCATGTGTACATGTTATGCAAATGTGTAGTGACCCTTGTTACAGGGCTGGGCCAAATGGCTATGTGCACACTGACGTAGAGTGGATATTGAGAGTAGAGACACACTGTTTGAACTACCAGGTTTGTGTAGCCCAACCTCTCAATGCCAACCTAACAGCCACTTGCACATACTGTATGTAAGGTACAGGTTCCATATCATCTTTAACTCCAGTATAACATTAACAGTATGAGTGTAAGATGTAAGAGGCAGCTGCCCATGTCTAATAGCTGCTTCATAAGTGATGGCTCACTCTATCTGATTATACCCTGATCATGTTGATAGTGGCATCAGAGTCTATTGATACATGATTCTGGAGAGTTGGTGTCTGTGCCCAACAGAACTCATGGTCCTGCTGGATATGTGAGTATATAACCAGAGAAGGAAAAAGACCTGTAGACACTTGCATCATCTGTAATCAACTAACAGGATGTGATGTGCTCCACAGGGGAGGATTGCTGCTAAAGGTAGCTACAATGTTTCCATAATAGCCAGTGTTGTCACATCCATAACAG
Source organism: Protopterus annectens (assembly GCF_019279795.1). NCBI lineage: Eukaryota > Metazoa > Chordata > Ceratodontiformes > Protopteridae > Protopterus > Protopterus annectens. The sequence goes on along the minus strand of NC_056735.1, from coordinate 745,039,004 downwards.
AAATATTTACATGTGAGCATCACTGTCTAAAACATCTTCATAAGCAATACGTAAACTAAATACAGTACTTGGTACTTGTAGTACTAAATGCTCATACAGGCATGTACACTTGTCAACTACTGGTGTTTACTAATGTCAGCTTTGTGTATGTGGCCATCCTGGGGGAATGTAATCTCTAAGCCATGTACACTGCCAAACCCACCTAACACCATGCCCCACACATTGTTTGGGATGCAGCTAAAGGGGTAAGCTGGAAGGCAGCCCAGTCTACAGCCATGACTGGACTGGACAGTCATGAGGTGTAGGTTAACCCAAGCAGCTCATCAACACAACCAACACATACCCTTACCAGAATGCAGTAAGACACCCACACACACTACCAGAAATCACACACATTCACAGACGCTTCTAAGTATCTAGCCAAACAAGTGACCCTCCAAGCAGGAAGAGACAGACACCGAAATACACAAACTGTATGACATAGTTTGCATAATTGTGCCACACCTCAGAACACATGACTGGAAACATGCCCAACAGTATTCATTTGTGAATGCAAACTCTAGCACTATGTTACACACCAACCTATACGAGGGCATACATACTGTCAGCTGCCTGTCTGCCATGATTAGCCACATACCCATATACTCAGACCACATTTTGAACTATACACATGGCTCTGGCATATTCCATGTTGTTGTGCAGGACCTGTGATGCAGTAGCCTGGACTGCATGGAAACACATGTAGGAACTGTCAGGTCTTGTTGCTCATGCAGATATGTCCCAAGGTCTGGGTAGCATTCTGCCATTGGCCAGAATTATACTGCAGTACAGGGACAAAAGGATTGTATTCCACAATTGTCTAGTGTAGTGGTGCAAGTAAAAGGGTATAAAGTATCTGTCTGCCTGGAATAACATGGTTGACAGACCATGATGCTTTGCCAGACAGGGCCTGCACCTGTCACCCCTGGGAATCTGGATACTGCCTAGGGCTCTTGCTTCCCCTATAGTGCCTTCATCATGCACAGTTCAAGTGAAGGTCCACTGCTGTTACAGGGACAGCCAGGCAATAAACTGTGGGTCTCGCTTTACAATGATACATGTCAGAAACACTATACGGACACACATATGTCAATCCCTAACATGGAGAACATATTTGTGCAGTGGCTGAGACATGATTCAACGCTCCAGAGAGCACACCTGCATGACCATGTTATAACACATACCTCACCTCTTGCCCATTATCCTTTATTGGAACACACAGGCCACAGGTGTGTCCATATTCCTGAAGGATATGTACACCCCCACGCTAGTTGCACTTGCATAACTTCAGATGCATTATGCTGAGCAACTACCTTTGTGACAAAGTGGATTTCAAATTGCACCTTGCGACAGATCATCCACCAGTACACCCCCACACTAGTTGCACTTGCATAACTTCAGATGCATTATGCTGAGCAACTACCTTTGTGCCAAAGTGGAATTCAAATTGCACCTTGCGACTGATCACCCATCAGTACACCCCCATGCTAGTTGCACTTGCATAACTTCAGATGCATTATGCTGAGCAACTACCTTTGTGCTAAAGTGAAATTCAAAGTGCACCTTGAGACAGATCACCTACCAGGCTGTGAATTTCCCAACTGTCATAATGTGCTGTAATGGGGAAGATTAGGTTTGAGACAGAACCATAATAATGGCTACTCTCAACTATTCCGTTATGAACTGGGAAGACTCATGTACCAACACCTACGCTCAATGCATGTTGGATTCCATCGACCCCAGTGACCTGGATCACAGTAGTCAGAAAAATAGGGCTAACCCTATGCTACACATAGTTAATCTCCAATGCCAATGTTATGTTTCCTAAGAACAGAGTGGTGACTGTCATGGCACCCATGCAGATGGACAATGCATGTGCAAATGCTGAATTTTACACAAATGAACATTAAGCAGTCACATATGTGCAGTGATTGTGCCATTGAAACAGAACCAGTATTCAAACCAACACAAATAAGAAGGCAAATGGGTGGCACCATGCTTTAAACTGTACCACAGAAGGTAGTAACTGTTGCAAGAGTGAACACATATGAATGTAGGTGATCCCTGGTCAGCCTCAGTAAGATGAAGATACACCATATAAAACCGCACAAAGCTACCGTGAACTAATCAGCCACATATTATGAGGCCAAGCACAGAGCATTCTATAGCTGTGTCATTAATCGTAATTGCTGTGCTGCACAGCACTATGGCATGGGAAGTACTGCACCTACAGAAATAGCACCCATTCATCCAGATGGGGTCATGGAGAACCTAAACCCACTCCCACCTCCCCCCTAACAGGTACACTTAGTAAAATATCCATGTACACTACAGGGCCCCTGTAGTAATGACTATGCAGGTACAAGCTGCACTCACTAAAGCCATACATACAGCTTTCATGGGACCTGTTAAAATCCCAGGGTGTATCCTACACAAATGTAAGAACATTCAGCTATCCAAATACACATCAGGTTCAATCATAGCTCCATGTCAGGCTGTGTACACATGGAATGGTGCACAACAACAGTTATCACATCCCACAAAGGGGGAGACACCATTGATAATGGGAAATAGTGCACAATTCTCCTGCTGAGTCTGGTCTGTAAGGCCATGAACCGTGATCAACATATTTGATGTACCCGGTACAGATGTAGATGACAGTAGGGTTGACTCACACAGCATATCATGACCTTGCCAGGTCATAGGACACCATCACCCATACTATGTTCCAGCTACACTCAGTAAACTAGGTGTATATTCCTGTCACAGGAGTGGTTGGCAACTGGACTGCTGGCAGAACCAACACTACAAAAGGTGTCTGACTAATACACGCACATCAAAGCAGTGCCAGCCACAGTAATACAGGGTTCATTTCTGGTAGTCTCCCTCTTTGTTATCTGTACCACACAGACTAACACAGAAGGCATCAGCCTATTGATGTTTGCAAATGACTATGAACTAGGAGCAATAGTCGACTCAATGTGTGCTGCGTTCAACATACAGAAGAGCCTTAGTGTGTCACATGTGTGGTGTATGATGTATGGCCACAATCTGACAGCTAAGTATTACATTGTCATCCCCTATGTTACAAACCCTGTACCCATGAACTACCACCTAGGCAGTGGTCAGCATAATGGCAACTGTGTATGGGATGCAGCTGGACAGTACTCTTTCCTTTGATAGTTACTTCACCACACCAGACAGGTAGTCATATGTGGCACCCTTAATCATGACAGGGTACCATCCAGGAATATAGAGATAACTGCTCAGCCATACTCAACACCCATGTGACCCATAATAGATCACTTATTTCCTTTAAGGGTTATTGCCCATGTGTAGATGGCCTACACTGCCCTTCCCAATCCCTAGCTGCACTATGTAGCATGCAGCCTACCCTGAATAAAGCCATGTCCAACCCAGAGGTGTTGGACATGCTACACTTAACACATCCTGATCCAAAATAAACACATACTTAATGGACATCCACCTTTCTAGTACAAGGATCACAACATGCCTGACCTTTCTCTGCCCCATGCACTTAACATACTATTGCCATACTATGCATCCCTGTCCAGCAAAGTTGCACATCGACCCTCTCTGTGACATAGTGTGATGACCGCATGCCAAATATATCAGTAACCCTGTGGATCAGTTCTGTGGCACTGCCTGAACTGGCCACTGAAACTTATCTATCTGTTGCCTACAGCTAGGTAACCTGTCTGCCTAGGCTCATAAATGGCCCAGGGCATATAGCCTACTAGATCACTATGACCATACATGCTATAGTTGATATCCAACCCTGCAAAGACCATCAGGCTAGCTATTGTCCCATGTGTTACACATGTGCAACACAGGCAATACATGGCAGGATGCTACACAGCTGTGCAGTGCCATGTAGATGTATATGGCGAAAAACATACATGCTTGCAAGTCTGCAGGGTCAAAGGTCATGTCCCTAATGGCTATGTATGACTATATGTGTGACATGCACAGCATTAAGGTCGATTGCATTAATGTGAATATACATCCAGGCATGTGCTGATAGGTAAAGACACCAGTACAGGCAAACAGACATGCCCACGTCAAGATAACATCCACATTGTGTATGAGCAATGTCATCATATAACACACACATATATGGCGATAACATCACATCACCAGTAAGTTTCAAATGTGTATGACTTATACAAGTCATTGGTGTTAGTGTCATGTAGATTTGCAAAAACGTATTTGTAATCTTAATAAATGTGATTCACATGTATGTTCAGCTGTATTGCTGTACTTCTCTGTGAGTTACTGTGACCTGTCTCCATCATTATGTCTTCCAGGTATGCCTCATAGCAGACTGCTGGTGTACAGCCACTTGGAGGATGAGGTCTTTGTCCCATACCTCCTCGACAACCACACAGCACTCTTCAGCCATGTGCCACAGGATGCACAGCAGCGGGATGCCCTGTGGGAGGAACTCTGCTGTTGTGTGCAACTCAGGGATGTATGATAACTACCACTATAACTGTCTAAGCTGAAACTATAATTGTCTAAGCTGAATGCCATCTGCCATATCACCTGCATGTAGCGTATGTGTCTGTGTGTCTGTCTGTGTATGTGTCTGTGTGTGTCTGGTATAACTTGCAATGTACAGTTCTTGTCTTCCCCTCACAGGTGTTGCTGTATGTGTGTTGCCCTCCTGCGGTCCACCTAATGTTAGTGTCCCCACAGACTCTAGCAGTGATGATGATAGTATGATTGAGGCACTGGCATGGTAGTCAGAGGCTGAATCTGTGCCATTGGTTGCCATTCCACCTGTCTCACCTTCATCCTCGCACACAGTTCCTCTGCCTACGCATACCCCATCACCACTGGCCATAGAAAAAGGACAGTTGGTGGGTGGTAGCATGGAACAGGGAAGTGTGGAGACTTTGGAAGGTGTGCCTGTACACCCTGATCCCAGTCAACTGACTGGTGATGTCCCACACAGGCATGTGCCTAGCGCTGCCCATAAGAGGACCACTGGCCAACATGCCCCTGCGAGACAAAGCGCATCAGCTGGAGTCATCAGACGCGTGTTTTGGGCTGTAATGGAGGCACAGACACGTGCTGAATGGCACATCAGAGAATGTCTGAGGCTTCAGAGGGCTGCTGTCCATTCATTAACTGACAACATCCAGGCACTTGCAAATGCTCACTATCATCTTTCAGATGTTTTGAATAGATGATTGGTTGACATGGTGGGAGTCCTTGACCATGGCATGTCAATCCTCGAGCATGGAATGTCTGTGCTGGAACATCTGGTGGGAGTGAGGCATCGGGCACGTGGACATAGGTCAGCTACATCACCTGTTGAAGGTCTACATGAACATGCTACTGTACATGCCCACTCCCATAGTGGCGGCAGCAGCAGCAGTGCAGCTGGCGCTGTGCAGTCCACACCAGGACACAGCAGGCCATGTGCACATGGTCCTGGATGGTCCCAACAGGGACATGAGTCCAGTGGACATGTGTCATCAGACAGTATCCAATCTGGACCTCTGCCTGGTAGTGCCGGTGCACTCCCTAGCAGGCACAGGTCACATGGCCATGGCCGGACACAGTGAACTGTGAAACCTGCCTTGTACAGTCTGCAGCTGTCAATAATACCCCTGTGTATGCCAGTCACATGCCAGACTTGTGTGCATGCATACACACACACCGGAAACAAATGTAGGGCACCTCAACACACACACGCATAACATCCGCACATGCCCAATGATATCACAGGCCCTAACACACACACATGATGTCATCCAATGGTGCAGCCTAGGCCTCTGGCAAACATTATCACCCTGTGCATATGATGATGCCTGTGCCGCATCACTGTCATCCACACCATCAGTGCAGGGACATGCTCATATGGTCTGATGCACAGGGTGAACATACTAGGTAGAAAATTGTAAATTAATATTGTTGAGTAATGTTGACAGGCAGCAGACATACCATGTATTACAGTTTTAGAATGCATTTTATATGTTTGACAGTATGTATCATGTGTAACAACACTAACAGCATGTTGATCTTGATGTTCTGCCTTCCTCTTTCAGGTGTAGTTGTATGTGCAGGGGGATGTCAGTGTTTGCCATTTGTGTCCCATATGTACATGTTGACTAGCCACAGGTCAGTATGCACTTTGTAGCTTCCACATCACAGTTATATTCTCCCATGTTTCAATTATGTTTACTGTTCTAATAATCCAAGAGCATGATAGCTGTGTAGTAAGCTACTGTGTTTAGAGTCATCACATCCAGAGTGAGTGACATCACAGGTATAGTTACCTGGAGCAGGGAGGAGGTAAAAGAGTGGTATGCCGGATGATAAGGGTAAAGGCCAGGGGAAATAGTGGCTTCTCAATGGGAATCAGTAATACCCACTGCCATGACAGCATGCAAACACAGACACACCCACACACTCAGGGATTCACAGACACAGTAACATACACTCTGACACACACGCACAGTTGCCAGTGCTGGGATGAGAATCCTTGACTATGTACATATCATCATTATAGTACTACGCAATTACAAGACGCGCCACAGGGATTACACATGTACAAGTAGCTGGAATGGCCTAAGATCGAGGACATCAACAGGATACTACAGTGCAGTGGGTCTATGTGGGGAGGGGGGTCCATCAGTAGGCTATGTAACAACAGGTCACACCCCAGGGTGTACATGTTAACAGGCAGATAGAATTTCCATCTATGATTGATGATATCAACAGGGATGCTAGATTGCATTGAGTGGATGGGGAGGGGGCATTAACATTTCACTATGATAAAATACAGCCTCACTCCAGGGATTGGACAGCCATACACACAGACAGCCATTCACGTGTGCACACACACACACACACACACACACACACGCACACACACACTGTGGCATTTACAAAGATATACACCTATGTCTCACACATACAGACACTTTACATGTGTGAGGATCAACCACCTGCCTATGCCTTTATTTCTACACTTCACTCTGTACTGGTGTCAACAACAGTGATCAGAAGAGTGATAACATGTGGGATGTATTCCCAACCATACTTGACATCTATGGACACACACACACACACCCACATGTTTCAGTACTGTGAATCAAAAACCTGTCTATCTCATGACAGGTATTACAGAAGTTCAGCACTATCGCATCCGGTACAAAGCTTAATGACTCTTTCCTTTGCCGACTGTGCTGATATATGCACAATATATGCACAGGGGAGGTATTACTGTTACAGGTGTCATGAGGTTTGCCTTCAGTGTCACCCTTACAGCATTCTACATTGTCTGTCTTCCACTTCATTTAACAAAACATGACCTTAGCAGTTACTCAGGTTATTGTAGGACTGGTTGTAACACACCAGTGAGCTGTCCTCAATAATCATTCATCTGCAAAGAAGCCCCACCACTTAGTAGTCATGTCCAAACAGCTGTCCATACCTCATGTATGGCTTACTGTACCTAGAGCATATCACCATATACAGTTGGCAATGTTGAGGCTGTATTGCAACAGCATAATGTACTAAGACAACAGCCACTTTCAGACATCAGACACTGCACACACATGGAATCTGCACAAACATCAATACATGTACATATATGCAGTCTACATCAGTAAGTGCACTAGCAGGTCAAGAGGATACATTCCACACCTTCCCCACACCATGTGTGAAACATAGCCGAGCATTACATCATAATGGATGGTGTACTCATGTACTGGTAGGACACCACCACCTTCACCGAGTACCAAAGTGTACATATATAACAACAGCACATATCAGCAAGAGATGCACACACAGCATTATTACATGTTATGCTCCTACAAACTGATACTTGATAGTGCCATGGTGAAGCCAGGGCACTGTAATGGTCAACAGTGAGCACATCATATTTGCCACAGACACCTCATGTTTACTGGAAGATTGCCAGCAATGTGCTCTGTTAGAGCTAGGCAGTACACTCATTCAAGCATGTGTGAGGTCTGTGGCTTATAAACATCTCACCCCAGCATGTACTGGCTATTGTGTTACTAAGGCTAATGTCCAGACAGCACACAGCATGTATGGCTTGCAATTGTTGACATGGGGTATATGTAGGAGCTGTGGCCACACATGGCTGTACATTTCATGGACATATCACCTGTGACTACTCGAGAACATACAGAGCAGAGCTGGATTTCCCTGAGTCTGTCAATACAGGCCTTGTGCAGGTCCCATGATCCTGTTATTTGGGTATGTTTGTAGGCATTGCATTGGGTGGACATGTCTAAAGACATACATGCCACATGGGGTGTTGTATGATATGAAAAGTGTCATGGGTGACCAGTAGAGAGGGAATATTACCTCTGTTAACATAGATATCAAACCTTATGTACTGTTAGCATGCTATCTGCCATGTGCATGTATGTAATGACTGTAGCCACCTGTATGTAGAAAGGATAGCGAAAGCTATGGTAATGTATGAGTGTGGGATGTACATATCCAGGGCAGGTACAGTTACGTCATATCCAACCATGAGGGTGCTGTTTACTGGTGTACAGCAACAGTCAACCGTGTTAACGCTGACAACATCTGAGGGACCCTGGTATATGTACAACTGAGCTGGTTACAAACAGTGGTATTATTGCATTGCATAACACATTATGCAGCTGTTTCTGTACATGGGTACTTTGCACAGTTGATGTAGGCCTAGGTACAGTCCACCAATCGAGGGTTATCTGGTGGTCTACCATACTATGTCATACCACATATGGATGTGTGTTGTTAGTCTGGGGACAAGGTGGTGGATATATATGAAGATACAACCTAGAATGCAGCATTTGCCACTGTCACCTGTACCTGACTCATCTGTGATGTGTTATTTCAGAGTAGTGGTCTTTACATGTGAGTAGCCTTTATGAATATGCATACACCACCACCTGGAATAGTCCATACCACTGTTATGGCCCACATGTCTGGATCTGAGTTATATGGTGGTAGTGCAATTGTGCACTACAGAGCCTTCAGCCAGGTGTTCCTCACTGCACAGATGCCAATATTCCCCATTGTAGGTTCTACATTGAGCAAATGGATTACTAAAGCCACACATCTAGCACTGATTAGGATAAGCATCCAATGCAATTGTCTTGTAGGTGTCAGGGTGTTACTTCTGGGTGTAGGACATTTGCCTTGGAATGCAGCTATATGGGTAAATGTGACCTAGGTATTATCAACACACACATGAAACATGGATGCATGTGCTCTGTGTTGTAGGCTTGTCCTTCAGTCATGACAGCCCAGAATGACAGACACTGGACAACCTCATAATAACAGTAGGACATTGGCTCATTGGTTTGGTCTAGCAGTTGCCACTCGTACCATGACATCACTGTGAGTGGCAGTAATGTGCTTGGTAGCAAATGCCTCATGTAAGGTGACGGACAGCAGCAGAAATTGTGTATATGACCAATGTGAGATATACTTAGAGTAGCAGTCCTGCTAATAATGACAAGTCCTAACACAGCCAGGAGAGGTCATCTTGACACCTGCACCTCAGCACTATTACACAATGTGGCTCACACATTATGCTTGCACATGCCACTGTTCCACATATAATGCCACTGTCCACAATCTGCTATCAATGTATGCCTTTCAGGGCAGCAAGGTGTGTGACACATGCTGTAGGTAGCATCCACCTATGTGACCCAGGTAACCTATTGTCTGTCATATCCACACATGCATGAATGTGTATACTTAACATATATATGTCAGTACTTCATGAACATGTATGCATGTGTATCACACAGCACAAACACAGATATATCATTTACGGGCCACATACAGGTATCAGGTAGTAAACCAGTATGATGTGCATATATAATGACAGGTAAGATGTACATAGCTGTAAACTTGTATGTTTACAATAGGAGTCCATTACAACATGTTCTGTACATGTAAGTGTATGAGCATGCACACTGTGGCCTTCTGTGGTTAGAATCGGGGTACATCCCAAACAGCCCTGTGCTACTAAGTGTATGAGTGTACCCACTGCCACCTTGTGTAATTTGAGTCACTGCATCGAACAAGCCCTTTGTTACAAAGTGTATGAGCATGCCCAGTATTCCCTTGTGTAGTTGTAGTCATTGTGCATCCCAAACGGCCCTGTGCTACTAAGTGTATGAGCATGCCCAGTGTAACCCTGTATAGTGATAGTAGTTGTTCATTCCACAGATGGCCATACTCCAGTTCAGGTTCCTGTTGTGCTACAGCTATACCTCTCAGGCCTACCTGCACAAGATGGGTCTTGTTTGTGCATACATGTTGTAATGGACACCTACTTTAAACACACAGGTTTATAGCTACGTACTTCATGACTGTCATTCTCCCTGTTGTTGTCCTCAATCTTAGAAAGGCAGTCTGACTGCCATGGAATCTGTAATCTCTGTGGCACATCTCGTAATTGTGTAGTACTGTAATAATGATCTGTAGATAGGCAGGAGTTCTGATCCCACCACTGGCAACTGTGTGCGTGTGTTTGTATGTGTGTCAACAAATGCCTGAGTGTGTCTGTCAACAAATGGCTGAGTGTGGTTATATGTGTGTATCTGTGTCTGCATCCTGTCATGACAGTGGACTTTGCTGCATTCCAAAGAGATACCTCCTTTTCAACTGGCCTTTATCCTTGTCAACTGCTAAACCTCTCTCTTCCCCTTCCCCACTGCAAGTAATCAGTCCTTTGATGTCATCCAGCTCAGAAGTGGAATCAGAGTAAGTGTAATTTTATGTGTTCTATGGCACATACCCCAACTGCATCCCACTGTACTAGTTACCTTTACAAAGGCAAGACATGTATGCACAATACTGGTAAGTGAGTGCGAGTTTGTGTGTGTGACTACCCTGTAGCCAGGCATACACATGTGTAATGTCTTTTAGCACACCATGGTAGCCATCTGTGGTGACCGGTGTCTACAAAGTATTACATAGTTAGGAATGGTAAAGAATACCCAGTCAAGCATGACTACAGTTGGGTATGTTATTTTCCTGTGCCACTGTCGAGCAGTGACACAGAAGTGGTTGCTGGGGTGTAAGTCCATACCCATCATTCCCCACCCTAAACTCCACATACACAACAACCATCCTTTCTCTGGTGAGCATCTTAAGATTTAAATGTTATAACACAAGAGATGCCTCTATTTTGTGTACACGTCAGTTCCTTTGGAACTCTACTGTGTCACAAAGGGTGTTCAGACATGTGTATATATATATATATATAGTTCTGACTGTTGTACAGATGTAGACTTATCTTTGTTGTTTAACAGAGTACAGTACATTCAAGGGTACTGTACATATGTACACAAAGTGACTGTCCCATTTGTTTTCTGTACTTGGGAATACCTGTAATAAGATGTGCATTATCGACTCCATGCAACGTGTATACAACTCAGATGGTTTAGTGGTACATACAGTGACCTCAATGTGCATGGTCCAGGGTTCACGACTTGCAAGCCTTGTTGATACTGTAAATTAGGACTGCATAAGACACTTTTAAGCAGGTGTAAATGTGTTTTTGTGACAGTAAGCAGCAGGTACAAGCAGGTAACAGACATGTACAACTCGCAGTACACTTGAAATGCCATTCTTTGGCAATCCTGCTGATGTCACCCACCTACGAATACACCTCTGGGAGTGCTGTAACCCAATAATCTCCATGGCGCATGCTGTAATTGCATAATGCTGTATTGTGTTAAACTAGTTTGGTAGGTGTTCTAATCCCAAACAGGTCAACTGTGTGTGAGACTGTCATCCTGCCTGTAAAAGAATCAATGCTTTTAGAGTATGCACATTCTTTACAATCACATACCCACCTTTGGCAATCCTGCTGATGTCAACCACCTACAAATACACCTCTGGGAGTGCTGTAATCCAGTATTCTCCGTAGCATGTGCTATAACTGAGTTTTATTGTAGTGTGATAAACTAGTTAGGTAGGGGTTCTATTCCAAAATAGGCTAACTGTGTGTGTGTCTGCCTGAAATAATAACAATACATTTTAGAGTATGCACACTCTTTACAATTCACATAACCACCTTTGGCAATCCTGCTGATATCACCCACCTAGAAATACACCTCTGGGACTTCTGTAACCCTGTAATCTCCATAGCGCATGCTGTAATTGCATAATGCTGTAGCATGATAAACTAGTTAGGTAGGGGTTATATTCCTTGACAGGCCAACTGTGTGTGTATCTGTCTGCTTGAGAAAGGAACAATGCATTTTAGAGTATGCAAACTCTTTACAATTCGCATAACCACCTTTGGCAATCCTGCTGTTGTCACCCACCTAGTAATCCACCTCTGGGACTGCTGTAACCCAGTAATCTCCATAATACGTTCTGTAACTATGCAATGTTGTAGTCTGATACACTAGTTAGGTAGGGTTTTTATTCCAAGACATGGCAGGTGTGTGCGCATGTTTGACAGTCAGAGTCTGTGTGGAGGTGGCTTTGAGTGTCTAACCACTGAATGTGCTGGGGAGTGAATTTTGTTGTTTTCCTAAATGGTGTCCGTATTATATGTCACAATGTCCACCTCATGAGGAGTACAGATGTCAGTCAGCCAAGGGACTGTGTTTGCAAGCCATATGCCTACATCTGGGAAAAGGCCTGGTGAACAAAGTATGCAACCCTACTATTACCCGGAATACATTCTGAACCCATGTGTCATACACAAACACACTTGCCTAGAATATCCTGCTATGTTGCTAGTACCCTGCACATTGATGACAGATAGTAGGCATGGTGTGATTGCAGCTGGCTGCAGAGGGCATGGCACCCTATACAGCAGTACAATAGGCACATAATTGTGGACAATGTGCCTTCACTATGCTCCCCACTAGATGCCTGCAACATATGTGGTTCCATCAAATGTGATCCACAGAGGCCATAAAATGCCTTACACATGTGCCCTGTATTGACTGATGCCACTGATACCAGGGAATACCTGCGTCATGCTATCAATGCAGGTGTAGGTTGAACCTGCTGTCTATAAGCAGGTCCCGCCACACCTGGCCAGTACTGACATATCTGAGGATAACAGTCTGTGTACACAGCATATGCCAGCCAAACCAGGTACACTTGTACATGTCACTGTACATTATTGTGGGATGTGCACATCCCAGGCAATGTCCATGTCAAGGACTATCAAAAACAGACATGGCATGCATTGCAAAGCTATGGCCATATACAATGGTAACCAGGATGTCAGGACAGTTCATACAATACCCATCTCTGTGGGACATTGCTGACACTACACCCCTGTGCCACACTGCACACCATTGTTGGGTGGCGTGATGCCAAGGATTACCCTCACCCAGCCTTGTACAGCCATCTTGCACAGGCAACCACTACACACTCATGAAGCAATGCACACATGCATGTCAGTACTGGCACCTTGTGTCTGCATCTGGGGTATGATGCTCCCAACCACAGTCACACCCAGTATAACTCCCATTGGCATACCGACTGATGTCAGACATGTTCACATGCCCTAGCCTATTGAACCTCCGGATATCCTCTCTGTTGCATGTAGTACCTGTGCATTACTGCAGTGTGGCAAACTAAGTAGTTAGGAAGTGTATTTGTGGGCCTGACAAAGTGTGTCAATGTGAGTCCATTAGAGAGTGTGGTTGTGTTGACAATGACATCTGTTCATGTGGACACCTAATGTATGTCTACTATGTCTCTGTTGCAGATGTCGCTTACCAGCACACATATATGTTCTTACAGCACACCAACATGTCAACTTTGTGGCACATGGAGTAACTGCATGCATTTGTAATAGTAATGACTAGTCAGTCAGGGGTTTGGACCTCTGTACTGGAAGGTGTGTGACAGACGGTGCATAGGTTTTAGTCTCCAAGCCCTTCTCTGATGTACTTTGCCTCTGTCTGTCCCTCCCACACACTCTCTGGTGGATGTGGAGTTGTACACCTGCTCAGCAGCAGCTTGTGTTTTGTAAGTCAGGTGATGGCCTCTGCACCTATTGCAGTCCTCCTCTAGCTGGTTGCATGTGGAACAGCTGTGATGATGTTCCCATAGCCAATCGCATGGAAACACAGTAAAATATCTAGGAACATCATGTTGTTTGCCCATGACAGTTGCTGTGAGTGGTACCTGGATCTGGTGTTTGGTAAACGGCATCACAGATGATATCTGGATGTTCCTCAAACAACATATACAGTGGGAAATAGCCTAAAGACAAGACGGTGATGTGCCAGACATGACAACAGCATGTAAGTGTAGCTATGCTTCATTGAGACTACTGCCAGTTTAACAAGTTGTGTGGTGTTGTGTCTTTTGGCTTTTCCCGGTTAGGGGTCACCACAGCGGAACTCTGGTCCGCTAATGATTGGCAGTAGATTTTTTACATGCTGAGTTGCCAGCTCTGACACACAACCTTCAACGGAGGTACGCCCATTCACGCACGTCTCCACACAGAAGACTTTCTAGCTGAGAATCGAACAGGACAGCGTCATACTGTGAGGTGACAACGCTACCGCAGTTGGGTGTGGTAATGGCTATTTTGCATGTTTTAAAACTGACAAGACAGTGCTCTGTTTGTGAGGGACCCCCATCTGTAGGGCCATCTGTGGACTGGTCAGTGTGTTGAACCATTTGTTTCCAGAATTATTCACTGAACACACATCTGTGAACTGCAGGAGTATAGTGTGAGGACTGCAGTCAGTACATGGTGATAGTGATGAGTTACTGCCATTGCATCCCTGATTGGGCATATTTCACATGAAACAGTGGTATGACAGACACTGTCTGGGGTTCTCAGTGACATGCCAGTAATAGGCTACTGTTCATAGCTGCAGTCACAAGTCTTCTACACATTGTACAGATGTCATGCAGTATATATGAATGCGTTGTGCTCCCTCTGCAAATGTATAGCATCTGTTGTGTTGGGTTGATGGTCATATTTATGCATGCTGTTATAGGTAATCTTGAATGCTGTTGGCTATTACTAAGCCACATCTGTGTTTAAACTGCAACACCATAGGCTGTATGGGTTTGGATGTCCTGGCAGAACCTCCTGTCCCACTTCAGCTGGCCATGACACCAGGCAACAGCAAATCTGGGGCCCAGCCTTGGACCTCCACCTCTGTTGGCTCTGCACCACCTTATGGTGGAACCGCAACTGAGGATGGGGTTTGTCCCCCTGGGCACAGGTCCAGACAGGAACATGTCCGCTGTCGTACAGTTCCGGACGTGGTGCGTAGGGGGATCAATAAGGGGTTTTGAGGTCAGATACACAAGCATGAGGGCAGAGTGCCACATTTACAGGGTGAGCCTGCCCATCCTAGACAGCCCCCAGCACTGCCACCTTTGTGGCTGTTTTGGTGCAGTGGTGGCAGCCCATGGCTGAGGACCTCCATCCCACTGTTTCCATCTGGGGGCTCATGGGCTTGTGACTGCTGAACACCCCTCACTGTACAATGTGTATCCCCCCACATGTGTCATATACCGACCCTGCATGCTGTCTTGTCTGTCATCCTACCCAACCTATCCTCCACATGCATACCTACTCTCCTTCCCCCACATCCCACTCTCACCCTACGGAAACAAAAGGCCAATTGGTTCCTAGAACAACATTTGCCTCATACATAGCTGTCCATTTCACACAAGTGTCTACTGGACACCTGTAACCCTTTTAATATGCATCACAACAGTTGTCCTCACTCCTGTCTCTCAGGCACACGATCCTGGTATGCACATGACTCCTAAAGATTCCATGTACACGTGATGCAGATGACCCCATTGTACACACAAAACTACTGGTCCCTCTACGATTACCCCATTTACCTTTTTCATGATGATGATGATGTCACACACAGCACCTTGCAAGAGTACTGTTCTCACATAATGATTGGACAGGAAATGTTGTGTTAATGTAAATAAATTGCACAGAGTGATGTATTTGGCCAATTTACAAATGTTTGCATTTATTAATGACACATGTCTTTTTGAGGGAGTCTTGATATTACATAGGACAACAGCACTACATAATACAGGCATTGCTGGTGTTTCCCTTTTCATTCCTTTGTAATGCTTTGTTGTCACATGGGATGTTCTTGATATATCTTTATATATGTATGTATCTATATCTGGACATAAACACACACACATACATCTACATGATGGAATACATTTCTTATACTGTTGAATGACTGCACTGGATGATATGTTTGTGATAAGATCCGATGTCTGTATATCTGCTATGGCTTAGTAGTAAATCACAATAGCTGTGTGTGCAGGGTCCTGGTTTTGAACCTTGCAGAGGCCATTTATTTTGTTGCTGGGCAGAACAAGGCCATTGTATACAGAGTGATTAAGGCACATTAAAGCAGTTGTGAGCGGGTGTCCATGGGTTTGCATGGAGCTAAGCAATGCTAACCTCCGGTTACAGTTTCTTACACTCAGCATCTACATTGCTTCACCAGTGTAATACTCGCATACTGGCGGCCAAACAGGCTTACACCCGCTTGCTCCCACACTTGCAAATGCACTGCATTTGGTGTTTGCATCTGACACTCCACCCCTGGGTGGGAGTGAGGACTACGATATTACCTTGTGATGCCTATTACATCGGATTACATGCCTACAGTATTGGCAATGGCTGCCCATTAGGCGAAAGCATGCCATTCGACTGTATGGAATCCGCGACCTGTCCAGAGTTTGATTCATATTATTGGTTTGTTCCTCTTACAATCTGCACCTCTCTGGCTAATACATGGGAACTGACACTGTTCATAACAAACAAGTAATTGGGGTTTGGAACCCACATCCTTTAGCCGAGTCATGCTACTGCGTACCTAACATTCTATCATCTTTCTAAGGTTGTCAGTGGAATATGTGCTTTCTGTCCCTATCATACCTCTCATATGACTGGCGAAAAATACCAACTGAATAAGGACACATTTACATTATTAGTGCTATTAACCTGACACATTGACAGATTCAGAGCATATGAATTCATACACATTTTCTGAGGTAAATGATGTTTATAACTCTTAATTGTTGTCATTATTCATTATGTGTAATTCACCACCTTTCCTCCAAAAGTCACTAGTTTTAGAAGGGGATTAAGTGGGACAGAGTTAGAATTTGAGTCGAAATCGGGGTCAGTTCAATGGTACAGTCCCTATTTCTTCCCCCGATGGTTTATGTCCTCTCCGATGGATTTGCTCTTAGGGGATGGTGGTATGGGCGTCAGCTATGCCAATTTTGGAATATTACTTACATACCTGGGGCGGTCCTAATATGACTGCGCCAGCCAACACCTCCACACCTAGGCCCATAATTGCATAACCATAGTTCCCCCACCTGGCCCTACTCTACAGTACTCATCCTTACTGTGGGCGCAGGTGGGGTATAAACACACCACTACACATTGCTCACTCTCTGAGTATCGGGACACATGTCATACGTTGTGTCGACCCACGGGTTTTCAGGCTTGCACAACCTACTGGTCCGTGTACGTCTACAGCCTGGTTTGATGAATCATTACTGGGACTGACTCTGATGATCATTAATTTTTGGGTGTCCCACAAGGGACAGATGTCTATGTTTCAAGATTAGACCTGGCAGGTCTCTTCCACAGTGGTGTGTTTACTTTTATTATGTGTCTGTATGTCTCACCGGCCTAGCTGGGGTGGGGGGGGGTTCCTGCTACGTGTTACACGTTTGTCTATTGGACCCCTCACCCCCATATGCACGGCTTGTGAACATATGTAATTCGTAACTGCTGTATCATATCCTAGCTATATACCTGTGTATATTTACAGTCACATATATATATATATATATATTTATATTTATATATATATATATATATATATATATATATATATATATATATATAAAAATATATAAGTCCCAAAGAAGACGGTGCACGCAAACTTACTGAATCTGGTGCACAAAGTTAAAACACATAAATGCCCAACAAATCTTCAGCACTCAGTAGACAAAAATAATGATGAACAGCTGCTGAGAAGAGAAGTTTATTCAAGAACAGTCTGCATCAAAATACACAGACCGGTGACCGGTTTCGCCAAAAGCGTCATCAGTGTGTAACTGAATAGGCAGAAACCCGGATTTAAATACAAAAGCAAACAACAACAAGCAGCGAATAACTAAAGCTGTAAACATTAAATAGCAAACATTAATCCTGTAACCACTATAAAAATCATACTTCCATTTCAAGTGTATATTACAATAAATACTTAAATAAACAAATAAATACTCTACCAAAACTTATCTAGTTTATAAAACTGAATACGAAACTAAGTACAAAATAGTGAATAGAAAAATAAACCTATACCAAACTAATAAGGGTCTTAAATACAAATGTACAAAAAAACATATATACTAAATATAGGCTCATATCACTTTATGACTAAATATTATTATTCCCAGCTATATATATAT